>NW_015641608.1:1630975-1641090 GCF_001515625.1 Sinocyclocheilus rhinocerous | reverse complement strand
TCCTCTTTTCAGATAAAAGTAAATTTTGCATTTCATTTGGAAATCCAGTCTGGAGTCTGAGGAAGACTGGAGAGGCACAGAATCCAGCTGGCTGATGCAAATCCTTTTTTTGATTGATCTTACGAAATATTCTAATATTTTGAGATACTGGATTTTTGACTTTCATGAGCTGTAAGCTCTAATAATCAAATAATAAAAAAAAAACGTTTGAAATGTTTTACTTTACATGTAATGAATCTAGAATATATGAAAGTTTCACTTTTTGAAATAAGTTACAAACCAAATGAACTTTTTCACGATATTCAAATTTTTTATATATACACACACACACATCAAAAACATAAATACAAATTATAGAAGTTGAAAGTTATAGAAGTTACATCTAGATGTTCAGCAGGATTAATTAATAAATAATATGAACATGAATTATTAAATTTAAATATTAAAATAAAGAAATAAAGAATAAGGCAAATAGTAAAGAATATAAAATAAATAATAAATAAACATTTATTGGTCAAACTGTTATATAAACATGTATATTATAGAAATAATATAAAGATAAAAAATAAATATACTAATTAGTCAAAATATAATAGAAATACAGTATATAATAGAGATAGATAGATAGATAGATAGATTAATAAAATTATTAGTGAGAGTATAATATAAATATAGATTTGCATATTATAGAAATTATATAAAAATTGAATATAATTACATATTACATTCTGACTAATAAAAAGTCATATATTATTCAAATATAATATATGCATATTATAGAAATAATATAAAGGTAGAAAATAAATATATATGTTTATTAGTCAGACTATAAGTATATAATAGAAGTAATATAAAGGTAGATTTAATATAAATATACATTTACATATTATAGAAATAATAACATAAAGAAGTAATATAATTGTTTATATTTCATTTTGACTAATAAACACTCATATGTATTCTATTCAAAATATAATATTATTATGTACAGTATATTAAAGAAATAATATAAAGATAGAAGATAAATATACATATTTATTAGTCAGAATATAAATATATTAGAAACAATATATATATATATATATATATATATCAGAAAAAAACAATATATAAATATAATTATTAGCCAGAATATAATTTATAATTTATTATTAAATAAATATAAAACATTTAATTTGAATAAAGAGCCACATATCAATAGTATCCCAAGGCCATTAATTAGTATAGGCCCCTATCATCTTTTTCATGTAACTATAGCTAATATGTATGCGCTTGCTGTCCTCTCAAATGAGCTCTCTTACAATGATTGTTTGTGTTTGCATTTCTCTGTAATCAAGTGGTTTTTTTTTTATTTATTGTTTTTCAGTCCCAGGTGGCTGCTGTACACTGCACTGTCATCTTGGCATAAACAAAACACAACAGCACTTCATGGGAACACCGTTGCTAAGGGTCACGTCATACAGTAATGCTAATCTCTCACTGTCTAAGTGCCCTGTGCCGAACACAGGCACTGTTCTGAACTTCAGTCTATACCTGTTTCAGCAGGCTAAAGATCATCATACGCAAAAGACAGCTTAAGCTTTGTTTAAAATATATGATTAGATGGGGCTGCACCAGATGGAAACCTTGTAAACACATATACAAAGCATATATGAACAAAGCAAGTTTATTTAAAAATAATCATGCAGGGAAAAAACATAAAACAAGAAATTATATAAGAGAGAAGAAAGATCTCTGCAGATGCTAAATATGGTCAATAAGATATTTAAAATAAAAAGTTAATTTACCTGAAATTATTATTATTTTAATTTTTTTTGAGTTTTTCAACCCCATGAAACCAACAATGCAAATTTGAATTTGATACATTTCCTTTTTTTGTCATTAACCTTATAATAAACCATTACTTATGCCGAAAATGTGTCTTCAGTGCAGATCTAGATGTTAGTCTATGGCAAAAATCTGTAAAGTGGCAAATGACACCTACAGGTAAAACAGAAACATTGTAAGCACATGACATGATTCAAACACATCACAGGGTTATTACAAAGTCAATGTTAAGTCATAATCATTTGGGATTTAGGCCAAAATTCAAGTCAGCATTTCAGTTGAGACTCCTCATTTAAAGCCTGGAGGTCATGACAGCGATTAACGCACATAACACATATGCAGGGTCAGAGGTCAGTACTAAAGGGGTATGAGAGAAGATTTTTCATCACTAAGTACGTTTACATGGACAACAATACTCAGATTTTAATACGAAGCTCTGTCTGGTCCGCAAACTACGTTTCACAACAAAACACACGCGAGAAGTGATAAAGAAATAACACGAGAACCCGCGTGCATCAGACCGGAGTTCTCAAGCGAGACTGGAATTATTACAGGATACACACACGGCAGTGGTCAACCGTTTGACGGCAAATAAAAGAGCTTCAACACCACCATCGCCTGAATGCACGTACAAATAATTAACTGCACTTGAAACTTTCATAAAATTAAAAATGAAACACCCAAAACAGTATATGGCATCATCACAAAGAGGAACTATAAGTTTATACGTGAAATTCCGGAGGGGACATCGGATGGCGTCACGTGTGCCATTAATCGAACTATGTACTATAACATGTAAAACGGGAACATGAAAGGAATATTCTAAAAGCAACTCATGTAAACACCATAATCATAATATTGGCTTATTTAGAATAAGGTAAATAATTAGATTACTGATGTCCATGTAAACGTAGTCAGTGATTCATTTCTGATCCATATGTTTCAAATGCACCACACAAACACACTTGAGTCACCCACTGCATGTTTATGAGATGACATCATAATTACAAGCTACCGTGAACCAAACAAGAGCAGGTATGAAACCTGACAGAGAACCTTTCCCATAGATCAAATAGAGATATTGTGATACTTTTAAAGCAAAATAATCACTTCTTTATATTCATATATACACACTATTGTTCAAAAGTGTGGGGTTCTTTTTAATGTTTTTGAAAGAAGTCCCTTATGCTCATCACAGCTGTATTTATTTTATCAAAAATATAGTAAAATGTAATTTATTCCTGTGATGGCAAAGCTGAATTTTCAGTAGTTCATTACTCCAGTCTTCAATGTCACATGATCCTTCTGAAATCATTCTAATATTCTGATTCGCAGCGCAAATTATCAGTGTTGAAAATAGCTGTGCTGTTTAATATTTTTGTGGAAACAGTGATTCAATTTTTCAGGATTCTTTGATCAATATATAAACAGCTATAATTTGAAATATATATATATATATATATATGAACTTTTCCATGACATTCTAATTTATTGAGATGCACCTGTATATATATTGTGTAACAGTATAAATAATAATCACTCTTCACTGGTGCCTTTATGACTTCACACCATTTAACAGCTATGAGTGTGTCTTTTAGTATGTTAGCATCAAGTGCTGGTTGTCTGTTAAAGGGGTCATATGATGCGATTTAAATTTTTCCTTTCTATTTGGAGTGTTACAAGCTCTTGGTGCATAAAGAAGATCTGTAAAGTTGCAAAGACTAAAGTCTCAAATCCAAAGAGATATTCTTTATAAAAGTTAAGAGTCAACCACGCCTACCTAAAACAGCTCGTTCTAACACGCCCCCACATGTCTACCTCACTATGTGGAAAGATTTGCATAACGCCGCCCAAATGTTCACGCAAAGAAAGAAGGCGTAACTTTTATTCTCGCTGTAGTATTGTTGCTGCCGGGGCCGCCATGTCGTGAAGACGCTGTGTGTTCTGTTGTGAAAGCGAAACTACTTTGGTTGGCCTTCCAAAAGAGAACGATATCCGCTTCGTCATGCCTAGAGCTGATCCGTGCTGGTTGCTGAGGAAATACATCAACTTTGCTGTGGATCGCCGGATCGGCTTTCACCGTGGACGAAGCGGAGTCCAGCCCGGGGTCGTCACATGTGGCCGCTCTTTCATCGAATCCCGAACCCGGCCCGTACCCAAGATCGTCTGACCCGACCCGAGCCGAGCGGCACAGTTAAATTTAGAGCCCGAACCCGACCCAAACTCGAAATCTTTTTTCTAATAGCCAATTTTAAAAAATGCTGTATTTGACTATTGCATGCAACAAGCCTGTCGAAGCTATTTTACTAATAAAAGTTACCGTGCTGTGTTGTCGTGTGCAATGTGTGTGTGTGCGTGCGTCTATAAGCAGTGTAGCCTGCATATAGTTTTATTTTAGCTATAAACCCGAGCTCGACCTGAACCCGAAGCTATTCATTAAACATTAACCCGAACCCGACCCGAAACCCTTAAGTCGGGTAGCAGACCTGTAGAGTAGCATGTGTTTTTTTAACCTTAAACCGCATAAACACATTTCATTACACCAAATACACAAAATAATGTTCTTTTTAGCAACATATGACCCCTTTAACGCCAAAGCAAAGCCTGCATGTTTGTTCAGTGTAGCACAGTGACACACTTGTGGTTCTTCTAGCTGCCAACCAAAATGTTTCCGAGCAAGAATTCCTCACTCTCGACCTTCTTTCCCGAGCAATATTCTTCCTTACATATCCACGTTTCTCCATCTCTCTCCTCCCTTCGCTCTTTTTCGGCCCCTCTTAAATTCCAGCTCTAGTCGGAAAATGCTCTATTTGCATGACAAGTCCTCTTGTGGTTCATTCCAAGAATGTTGGCACAGGGAAAAACATCCTTATTCACTCTTATGTTGGTCTCTTTCCTTCCCTCTCTCCCTCTAGCTTCTGCTTATGTCTCTCACTCTGTGTAACAGAACATGCATCAATGATTCTTCACCTCAGGTATGTTCTGATGCACTTCCTTTTGAGGAATTTTCCAACTGTGGCCGATTAAGCCTGGACATTTTGTACAAATAAACACACCAATAATGCATTGCTATGCTGTTCTGTCCCGTTAGCATTTGAAGAAACAATGTAAACAAGGAGAGTACCAGGTGTTCAAGGTATAACAACACAATCAAAAGGCTCTTTAAACACAGTACACTACCATTCAAAAGTCTGGAATCAGTAAGACTTTATTTTAAGAAATTAATACTTTTATTCAGCAAAGATACACTAAATTGATCAAAAGTGACAGTGAAGACATTTATAATGGATTTCTATTTCAGATAAATGTTGCTCCTTTGATCTTTCTATTCATCAAAGAATCTTGAAAAAAAATTGTAACATGGTTTCCACAAAAATATTAAGCAGCACAACTGTTCTCAACATTGATAATAATAAGAAATGTTTCTTGAGCACCAAATCTGCATATTTGAATGATTTCTGAAGGATCATGAAGACAGGAGTAATGGCTGCAGAAAAGTCTGCTTTGCCACCACATGAATAAATTACATTTTGAACTATATTAAAACAAGAAAAAGTTATTTTAAATTGTAATAGTATTTTAAAAATATTGCTGTTTTATGGTGTTTTGATTAGATAAATGCAGCCTTGGTGAGCATAAGTGGCTTATTTAAAAAACATTTTAAAAAATCTTACCGACCCCAAATATCCTTTATAACAAGGATTGATTCACTTCTGCTGAAAGCAAAAGTAGATAAATAAATAAATATAAAAAGTGCTACAATGCCTCATATATAGTAAATGTTATAAGAATGAGCTGACGGAAACATAATGTCATTAAGGTATTAGGAAAGAAAACAGAACAATCACCAGGAAATGTTGTTTCTGTTTAAAAATTTAGATGTTGAGCTTTCATATTCATTTACAGTCTTTCTCTTGAGGATGGGGTGAAGGGGGAAATGCTGGCACGGAAACCCGAGCTTGTTATTGAGAGCGACTGCAAGGGGCATTTTTAGAAGTACGAGGGAGGATCTCCTGCTAAGATCTGGCAACCTCATCAAAGAACATGCCCAAGGGAAACAAGTGATAAAATGTGAAAGAGCTATTAACCGGAGGAGTAATGAATACACACACATGCTCACACACTCATTGTGAAGCGGCTCCCATAACTTCCACATCACTTTGTTTCCAATTAGTTTTATTATAATGAGAACCTCGTCCTCCTGCTGTGTGTGTATATATGTTTGTGTGCGACTCATGGTGTTTATTATATCCTGTATTTGTTTACACGTTCACAAAAATTTCCTGCAATAATGTTCTTTAAAAAAAAAATCAAGGTGTGGAGTGTAAACATGCTCACAAACAAGTGATATTTTATTTGCTATCATCAGATAAACATGCAGTCGTGTTGGCAGTTATGGTTTTGCGCAGCTCGTCAGTGAACAACGGCTCTGTAGTTAATGCTGCTCAATGTGAAAGCACGCACGTGATGGAGATTTACCGCTGATTACAGAACTGGCTTTACTGATAAGATGCACGTTAAATATCGCATGCGATTTATCGTGCAGCCCTATGTGATACATTAAAATATGCCTGGCAACATTTATGATCCATTGCAAAAGATAGTGTTAAACAACAGTTTAGATAACAGGAATGACAAATGAAGCCATGCACACCATTGACAATAACCCAGACTCAAAGAGAAACATTATTACCTACACGGAAATTCACATACTCAAACACCAAATTAGTTTTATAATAACAGAATGCACTGTATTTATAATCTTTAATTTAAAAAACAGAAATTATTTAAATGTACATGAATAAATTCACCTATACTAAATTAAGCATTATGGTTTTTAGTTGGCAAGATATTTGATTTTTTAACCCTCAGAGACCCATGAATTGATATGAATGGTGTATGTCTATTGTTCTATGTCTTTTAGGAAGCTGCTTATTATAAAAGTCATTTTATGCGCATTTTTGGGGTGGTGATTTTTAGAAATTTTAGGAAAATTCCATCTCTGGGCTTTCTAGGTTGCCTCCTGTAAATTACCTTAAAATGCATACTGAGAGTCCTAAAGCACAGTTACATTAACCTAAAAACTTTCCATTAAACTAGAATTTTAAAATTTAATCTAAAAAATGTTCATCTCAAAACAGCCCAGGCTACATTATGGTACACTGAATATCATTTGGAGTAGTTTTTTTTTTAATAGTTTACTGAATAAGTTGTGTTGTGTGAATTTAAACATTTCCACAACTACGATATCTCGAAAAAAACATATCATATTTACATAGCTTATATGTTTACCCAAGAAGAGTAATCTTCCCAGGCGGACACTGTGATCAACCAGAACAATAATTAATGGGTAAATGAAAAATGAGATGAAAATGAAGAATAAAGTCTTAATATGATTATAAATACCAAAGTGATTGTGTAACATCTCATATGACTGTACTGCCCTAAAGACAATACTGAGGAACAGATGTGAAATTCTGTGGCGGACACACACACACACACACACGCAAAACAAATGAAAGAATCACCTAAATGTCTATGTGCAAAGATAAAGGCTTCATGACACATGTGCTGATTCTCACCTGTACATACATATAAACAAATGCATATGCTCTACTCTGAGACCTCTCTGGGCTTCATTCCTTAGATGCATAAATCTATAGAGGCATCTCTATAAGCCTGGACACTATTTACCTCTCTGCCAAAGTCAATGATTATCTAACACCTTGCCTCTCTACACCTGCAAATGATTGGGGCTAATGGTTTAAATGAAAGAATGTGAACGAGGAAGATACACTGCTCTCTACCATATAGATAATGTCACCTGGTCACTATCCTGGCCAGGAAGGATCACTAAAAGACAAGTCGAGCAAGCAGTCAGCCATACTAACTTCCCGTGAAGGTCGATTTCACACAAGCATCAGCCTTAACGTTGAAAAATCAAGTGTATTCTTAAGGAAATTTTCCTATAGGTCTATATTGTACTGTACATTGTTTATCCTTACTGTCACAAAAAAGAAAGCTTTATGTTTGAATCAGTCAGTCAGTCATGGATCAATTATGAGATGAATGCTTAATGCACAACATTAGCTCACTGACGCAAAATGTTGTCAGTCAACTCTGATGTACTCAAGCTGGAGCTTGACACAAGTTGATGATGTCATTTACAGGTTCAGTAGACGCAAAAGAAACTGGCACTGTTTCCAAATGTATTCCAATTACATTTTAGTACATTTATTATTCACTTAGGATATTATCATAAATTGGGAAATGGCTCACATTTGTTATACTGTAAGTAAACTTAAGTGTTCAAACAAACAATTATAAAGATAACTATAAGGATAAAGATATCACTGTCCACACCAACAGACAATAATGTTTTGTTTATAAGCATGTGCTGCAATTACGTGGCCTCTTTAAAGTCAAGTGGATTCTGATTGGCTGTTAAAATTTTTATCATTCATCAACTGGATATATCATTCCTCTGTGTTGTTATTGTTATAGTCATGATGTGAACTTCATTCTTCACATAGAATTAGAATGATTTATCTTTAATTGTCTTCTTTGTACAGATAATTGTATCTACAGTACTGTACATCTCCTTAGTGTGAACAGGCCTTTAGTATTTTTTACAGGAAAATTTAAGTCTCCCTCATATGTTTCCAGAAACCTCAAGCTGCTCTCTCTACCTCCTGTCCATGAAAACTATGAAAAACATGTCTCAATAAATATAACCCTGGGTTATGTAACACCTGTATGTAATCACTATAGTATTTATACCAAGGGTCTCTGTAGTGTCTGCTGTGAGGTTAGTTAATAAACTATATCTTGTCTTGCGCAATCTGACTCGAACCTGAGATGCAACACTTCCACCTAGAGGCCGAAAACCACATCGTCAGTCAATCTTAGATAAATGGCAGGTCACATGCTATATCTCCATGTGGAGCTATTCTATGTGCTCTCTCTCTCTCTCTTTCCAACCCGTACATATTCCCTAAGAAGGTGTAGAAAGGTGGAGAAAGTAAAGCCATATGGAAAGTGTCAAGTCATGGCATGGATAGCATTCCAGAGCCCGGCTCCTCCATGCCGGCCAGAGGCCTATTTATATTGACAGGATGAGGCCCGGTTGCAGTGGCAGAGGGAGAAGGATGAGGCTTTGCATTTCCAGTGTGCAACCACCACGTCTGTGGAGTCCAAGTGTGTGTCCGTCCCCCTTCATTATGCAACCCCACGTGGGCAGAAATCCCCGTTTACTGTTGCCCCTCTCCAGCTGAACGTCAAACCTCCTGTTGCTGGGGTGGAAAACAGTGTGTTTTGTACAGATCAGAGCACACAGAGCTCTGTGTTTATGCACTCAAACTAACAGAAAATTAAACATCTGAAGCCAGGCTATAAACCTCAAAATTCTCAAAACCTTGAAAATTTGACCCTGC
Source organism: Sinocyclocheilus rhinocerous (assembly GCF_001515625.1). Classification (NCBI taxonomy): domain Eukaryota; kingdom Metazoa; phylum Chordata; class Actinopteri; order Cypriniformes; family Cyprinidae; genus Sinocyclocheilus; species Sinocyclocheilus rhinocerous. Next base: position 1,631,830 of record NW_015641608.1, on the reverse strand, counting down.
TTTTACACTGGGTTAAATTATTGCTATACTTTTTACCTCAGTACCTCATCATTTCTATAATAACAACTGGTAAGAGCAGGCTAAACTAACTTTCCATGCTGTTGTAATGGGGTCTTCATTTGACATATTAGTGTGTGTGTGTGTGTGTGTGTGTTTGTGTGTGTGTGTGTGTGTGTGTGTGCGTGCGTGCGTGTGTCTGTGTGTGTGTTTGTTACTAATTGAAAATCTGAAATTTGTTGAAAAAGAAATCTATTGCTTTTGAAGTCTCAACAATTATTTGAGTCTCAGTGACTCACTCAGGTTCAGCTGAAGATGTAAAACAATTTGTGTCATTAGTCACGTTTGCAATGTTATATGCATTTTTGAATGTTCTCTCAACATTATGAAACAAGTAGTAAAATATAAAAAAAAATGTTAGACAATTGTCCAAGTAAGATGCTTCAGAAAACAAAAAGTTAGACTTGCATTAAAGACAAAAAAAAAAGATCATGGATTATTTCCTGTCCCATTCTTTTGTTCATTTCAGGTCTCAAATTTTAGGTGTATATCTGAGTTTTTTTTTTTTATGTAAAGATTCTACTGGGTCTTGTAATTTTCATTAAAAAAATAAGGTGATAATTAAAAATAGTGTGTATATTTCATTAAAGAAATTGTGGTTCAGTGTTGTATAGAAAATATTGAGGACTTTTTACTAATAAAACCAAGAGATGTGTTTTCCTCATTTTTTAAAGGAAACTTAAGCAGTTTTGAGGCTTGAATTGAGCAACTGATTAAACAAAAAAAAAAATTCAGGAAAGAAGGCTACCTATTTATTTTAAGAGAATTAGCTCAATTTTGCAGTTTTATCTTGTTAGT
>NW_015641608.1:1624216-1624890 GCF_001515625.1 Sinocyclocheilus rhinocerous | reverse complement strand
TGTGTATATTTCATTAAAGAAATTGTGGTTCAGTGTTGTATAGAAAATATTGAGGACTTTTTACTAATAAAACCAAGAGATGTGTTTTCCTCATTTTTTAAAGGAAACTTAAGCAGTTTTGAGGCTTGAATTGAGCAACTGATTAAACAAAAAAAAAAATTCAGGAAAGAAGGCTACCTATTTATTTTAAGAGAATTAGCTCAATTTTGCAGTTTTATTTTGTTAGTTCAAAGCATGCTTTGAATATGGCTGGATATGGAGAGTAAATTTTGAATTTAAATTCTATTTTATGTGTTTTTGAGTGAAGCGAAATATCTATTAATGTTTAATGTTCAGTTATGCTTGACATTTGAAAGAGTTTCTGTTACATTGAAGTCTCCATTGCGCAGTGCAATCATTACCATTGTGCAGAAGAGTAGAGCTTACGGTTATGGATACTACTCCTCTAAGCAGGCATTAAGCCTTGTTCAATGAGCAGTAGCTTTGCTAGTGCAGTATTTTCCTACTTGAGCTGTTTGGCTGTATACAGTCTTTTAAATGTACAAAATAACTCAAAGTCAAATACAAACAGGCCTCACTCAAAATCACAGACTTTTGAGAATCAACTTAAAATAAATTAGCACATTTCACTAATCATAATCATTACATTGTGTCATAGATTAATTAATTTAGGA
>NW_015641608.1:1618708-1622849 GCF_001515625.1 Sinocyclocheilus rhinocerous | reverse complement strand
AGGAAAGAAGGCTACCTATTTATTTTAAGAGAATTAGCTCAATTTTGCAGTTTTATTTTGTTAGTTCAAAGCATGCTTTGAATATGGCTGGATATGGAGAGTAAATTTTGAATTTAAATTCTATTTTATGTGTTTTTGAGTGAAGCGAAACATCTATTAATGTTTAATGTTCAGTTATGTTTGACATTTGAAAGAGTTTCTGTTACATTGAAGTTTCCATTGCACAGTGCAATCGTTACCATTGTGCAGAAGAGTAGAGCTTACGGTTATGGATACTACTCCTCTAAGCAGGCATTAAGCCTTGTTCAATGAGCAGTAGCTTTGCTAGTGCAGTATTTTCCTACTTGAGCTGTTTGGCTGTATACAGTCTTTTAAATGTACAAAATAACTCAAAGTCAAATACAAACAGGCCTCACTCAAAATCACAGACTTTTGAGAATCAACTTAAAATAAATTAGCACATTTCACTAATCATAATCATTACATTGTGTCATAGATTAATTAATTTAGGACATTTTACATGATTTATTCAGGTAGATTCTATTAAAAAAACCAAGCCTTAAAAACGACTCAAAAATATTACGTGTAATATTGTTTCCATCATTTTTTAAAGTATATAGCTCGTTCCATTTTTTACAGTATTTTAAAAGCTGGTCAGCCACTGCTCACTCTGTTGTCAGTATCTGTTTATTTCCACTTCTGAATATCCACTGGGATTTCGGACAGCGGAAACAACAACAACAACAACAACAGACTTACATGCAAGTAGAAACAATGCCAATAGGCATTACATTAAGGAAACCATCTGACTGATAGCGACTGGTTGTTCTAAGAATATTTTCTCAGTGTTATCAATGGAGTGGAGGGATCAGCTGTAATGAAAATAGCCTTTTGAACCACTAAGGGAAGGTGTTGAGTTGCACTTTTAATTTTAATGAGAGGGATAGGGCTAGCAGATTAACAAAAGAGCTGGAGAGTTCACAGTCCTCATCACTTCTTTGCAAGACACACTGAGCTCCAAGACACCAGCAGTTACTGGAATGAAAACGTCTACTAAATGCAAGTAAACATCCCCACTCAAACAGCAGCTGCACCAACATGATTCTTAAGGTGGGTAATGGGACCACACAGACATTCTGTGATCTGTCTTCCACCACTAATTTCCACATTGGACACTATGCCCACACACAATGTGGAACATCCCACTCAAGTAGCAGTTCACCATCAAGAATATCTCTGAAACACCTGCACACACATAACATTCACTCTCAGATGATCTCTGCTGATCTCTGCTTAGTGCAACCATCTCAATAATGTGTGCACTGGAAGCATATAGGTAAACAATGATGAATTTCAATAATGCAATGCCCAAATGGAGAAAATATGGTAGATCTAGTATGATATCTGAGTTATTTAGAGCATCAACAAATAAATGGTAAGTTGCCTATTGAGCTTAAATTTATAGAAAGTAGAGCCATTGATAAGTTTATGTTAAGTGCCTGAATTATGGGGGGTTTGGAAGGGCTCTGATTCCACTAATCAATACTTGAACCCCCACAAAGGAAGTCAAAACAAAAGGTTTTATATGTTTTATTATATGTATTGGACAGTAAATCTACAAAATATAAGTCACTTTAGTTTTATACAGCACAAACATATCAAGATTTACATTGCACAAGAACCTCAAAAATTACTGACAGAAATTCTATTTAAAAGTCAACTCTCCTGAAAGTCATTGAATAATTCACACACTCCCTTTGTGTTTGTGTTCCTCTGGAACATTTGCAACAATCATTCTGAGGTTACACAGCACTGAGGAGTCACTTGCAGGAGGGACTGAGTTTGGCGCCGCACCAGCAAGACTGCAGTGGCTTGCATCACTAAAAATAACATCTGTTTGTTTGTTATAATTTCCAGTGCTGGCAGGAAAAAAATATCAAATTCCTGAATCACCAAGCAAAAGTGCCCTCATAACTGTCTTGCTTACTGTAAGATCTCATTCACACAGTAAACAAAGCAGTTTATTATAACAGCAAGCGATCTATGACGGGAACAGCTAGTTTCTCCCTTGCACGGACTTGATGAATAAACCAAAGGATAAGTTCACCAAAAATTCCTAAAGTTTTCCTCATAGTTCTATTTTTTACCCAGTATGTTTCCTTCAGTGCAACAGAGCTGAGAATAGGCAGAGAATCAAGCATTCCCCTGAGAATTTTCATTTTCTTTTTTACATTTTATTTCATGTTAACGTTACTTCAAGAAACTTTCAAATTACTTAAATTACACACAATTGGCACAATTATTACCACAAACAAGAAACCACGTTGTGCTTTAAAAAGTCCCTAACAAGTTGCTACATAAATTAGCCTTCTGGGTCAGCCTACTAACTGACATCGTGACAGTCAGGTTCTGGTAGTAAAAATCCCATTCAAAGGGAATTGATCTTGAACAATAACTTTTAAATCTTTAGACAGATCTACTGTACGCTACAAGGTTGTTAATTGATGGTATATGCTTATATGTATATCAGAGAATCACAACAAGCAAATTGCGCCAGAAGAACACTTTAGTGCCCACCCACTCCCATGAAGCACTGCAAATGACATAGGCTGTTTCCCAAATTACCCCCTATACCCTCATTTACTGTTTCCTACTCCAATAATATAGTCCACTGATTGATGTGAATGCTATCTTCTGGTAGACACAGGAAAATTTGACTTTTTTTTGACATTTTCAAATACTTTTTTAGGGCTGGGTTTTGACACAAACTTCACGATTCGATTCAATCCTCATTCACAAACTTGCGATTTGATTCGATTACCGATTCGATTCAATATCGATTATTTTGGTTACATAGCCCAGGGGTTCCCAAAGTAGGGGTCGGGACCCCCCAGGGGGTCGCGAAACCACGAGGAGGGGCTGCAAGATGATTTCCAGAAATCAAATAATTTTTTTAAAGATTAGAAATAGCATATTTTACCCATAAATAAAAAATTACACGTTGAATTAAAAATAAAACTCGAATGTGGAGTTTTGTACTCCTGTATGTTGCCCACCCAACTAATTGGGTAAGATTAATGTTGAAATGTAAGTAATGAGTAAATTACTATAAAATAATATTGTTGTTAGACTGTTTTGTTCCTTTGTGTTGTCATTATGCTATAAGTGCATGTGCGCTGTTGTGCAAAAGGTTTGTATACTTTAAAACCCTCAGAGGAAAGTGGGGGTCCCGAGGTACTGGCACTGTTATTTTGGGGGTCGTGGGCTGAAAAGTTTGGGAACCCCTGGCATAGCCTATTTTGGTTACATAGCCCAGGGGTTCCCAAAGTAGGGGTCGGGACCCCCCAGGGGGTCGCGAAACCACGAGGAGGGGCTGCAAGATGATTTCCAGAAATCAAATAATTTTTTTAAAGATTAGAAATAGCATATTTTACCCATAAATAAAAAATTACACGTTGAATTAAAAATAAAACTCGAATGTGGAGTTTTGTACTCCTGTATGTTGCCCACCCAACTAATTGGGTAAGATTAATGTTGAAATGTAAGTAATGAGTAAATTACTATAAAATAATATTGTTGTTAGACTGTTTTGTTCCTTTGTGTTGTCATTATGCTATAAGTGCATGTGCGCTGTTGTGCAAAAGGTTTGTATACTTTAAAACGGTTAAAATTGACTGATTTGTGCTGTACAACTGCTTAAATTGCACTAAATTAAGTTTTTATAATAATTAAGTTACAATTAGCTACTTCAGTTCGTTTTTTTGAAATATACACAATAGTGGCTGTCATAAAAACTTTATTCAAATAACGGATTTATTCAAATAAAACATTAAAGAACGGTAAAAAAAAAAATATATATAAGCAAAATGCTCCTCTCTACAGTTTATTTTTCTGGCTGACTAACGAGTTTATAGTCACCAAATATGCTTTCTGAGGTAAATGTGATGTTACATCATAAATTGTTTACAAGCCGTTATATTGACGTCTTTGCGCGGCTGAAACACTGATTGAGCGATTACATGAGACAGGATACGGATTGTAAAGTTGTACTCTTTCTTTTAACTTACCTTCAGATGTTTAGTCATGTTTATTTTGTGCTGAAACTGGTATTAATGTGGAGGAGATGATCAGTTCACGTGCG
>NW_015641608.1:1593874-1618577 GCF_001515625.1 Sinocyclocheilus rhinocerous | reverse complement strand
TGGACAGAATTTGAAATCTGAGACTTTGTTTCATATTAAAAGTACCAACGCACAATGCTTATTGCGATTTATTGGAGGGGAGGTGCGCTTCAATGTTCAATTCATTAACTGAAAACAGGCTAGAATAATCGATTCTTGGGATTTAAGAATCGTTTCGTAAAAATGAGAATCGATTAAAATCGAGATATCGATATTTTTTACCCAGCCCTACTTTTTTTGCTTCAAATCAAAGTTTGTAATGTTGTGATTCACATTGTAGCTGGTTGATTTGGTTCACGGCTTTTAGCTCTTTCACAAAGACTTTTTTAAAATCCCTATGAAAAAATGAACAGCATTTTTTCTGGAACCAAGGCTGATGTAAAAGTGGGCAGGCACTAGCTGTTGCCCTCTATAGTAAACTAAGCTACACCTAAACTTCAATACTGATATTCCACAATCTCTTTCATAGAATCTATTAGGTTCATTTTAGACAACAACACAACCCAAAGTTAAGGGGTACTGGCAAAACCTGAGTAGCATAAACCAGGTTATCCTACCTGACTAGTGGAAGGGGGTTTCCAGTCACTCTGCATTCAAGGCGGATAGGGCTTCCTTCTGCCACCTCCTGGCTCTTCAGTTTCTGGGTGAAGCGTGGAGGACTCTTGGGTCCATCTAGACTAACCCCTCGGCCCTGATGCTCATCTGACCCAACATCAGCCCGAACCTGGTGCATACCTTCCTGCTGGGGCTCAGAGGAAGATGAAGATGATGAAGGTGGCTGAGCCTGCTGCATGGCCAGCCGCTGGCTCCTTGGAGACAAGTAGCCACTGTCAGGTGAAGAGGAGTCTTCATCACCTTGCTGGTCCACACGTGTGGAGCCTTTAAAGATGGAAGAGAGCTCTTCAATGAAGGTAGCAGCTCGGCTGCAGAACTCAGTAGCTGAAGCAGCTCGTTCGTTGAGCTCCAGGCCTCCGTGGACCAGCCGGGGACGGTCCTGCTTATATACTGGTGTGATGGATTTTTGACAGACAAACTTTTCCGGTGATTCAGGAGCAGTGCAGAGCTGGTTAGGCCTGCTGAGCAGCATGCTCTGATTGGATGTGACTTTACCTGATGTGGTGTCAGTTGACTGAGATGCTGAATCTGGGAGAATGGGGTCTTTGGTTTCTGAGTAAAGGGGCAGGTGCTCTGTGGGAACGGGGGGTTCATCTTGGTCATTTGGGTCACCTGCGTCACTCATGGCTTCTCGAGCCAGGTCCAGACTGAGGCTGATCTCATCCTGGCTCAGGAAAGCAGAAAGTTCTGGAAAGTCCCCGTCCCCACTCTCTAGCTCAGCCATTGAGTCCAAGTAAACCTCGCCATCAAGAGGTGGCAACGAAAGCATGCCCCCATCCCCCTCCAAGGACACGCCCCCTGGAGGACACGCCTCTTTCATCAGCAGAGAGAGGGGGAGTGTGTCATTCCATCTCCCGTCCTGCATCCTGCAATACACAAATCACCAAAGAGAAAGGTATGAAAAAATTGCGGACCCTATTATTTTATTTTATTTTTTTATATATAAAGATCAGATATATCAGAATCATAGTCCTAAAGACAAGCAATTTCTGCAATATTTACCACATTCATGCACTTAAATTAGTGTAAACACACTCACACCGGAGACTGATCATGGGCAGTTGTCGTATGATGACTCAGGCTGGCATATTTCGGGCACAACTGTCCGGCATTAACAAAGGCTTGTCATGAGGCCCAACAAGGCATGAGTGCAATTTAACACTCATGCTGACTTTATCTCTTTTATTCCCTTGTCTATCATCTACTCTTCACTGTCCCTACATCAATCTATATCTATTTTTCCAGAGCCTTCACCCTGCACTGGAGTAATGGTTGCTGAAAATTCAGCTTTGCCACCATAGGAATAAATTACATTTCAAAACATATTAAAATAGAAAACTGTTATTTTAAATTGTTATGTTTAAATTGCTGTACATTTGATCAAATAAATGCAGTCTTGGTAAACGACTCAGTGAGAGACTTCTTTCAAAAACATTACAAATTCTTACAGACCACTTTTGGACGATATTGTATATGAATAAAAATAATGACATATTTATATGTAGATTTTTTTTACGTAAACATATAAATAAAACATTGTATACAAATATATAACAGTATTTTGTGTATGATGGTAGGTTGTGTAGGTTTCAGGAAGGGTTTTAAGGTTCCATAATGTCATGCTTTATGAATGAAAACAGATTCAGCAAATATTTACAGAATACAATGCTTGGTCTTAGTTGAGTCTAAATTAAAATAAATAAATAAATTATTTCATCCAACCTCCCAAATTCACACACAGTATTGTTGGATATCATAAACATTGAAGGATGCATCCATGCTGCCTTCCAAACCCAATCAGATGAAGGGATCTTAATAGGTAGAATGTTGCAGGTTAAACTTAAAATGTGGGAACTTATTAAATATATTAACATCCTGAACTTCACAAGTACAGATGGTACAGTTGATGAATAAATCTAAATGAATGTTTTAGAACTCATAGAAAGTTGTTGTTTTAATTTATAAATGGCTTTATGACCCTATGTGGATTTGACTTTTGCGAAAAATACATTTAAATCTGACAGTGAATGATGGTATCCTCAATAACCTGTGGAGAGGATCCTTCACCGTAATTCAGGGAAAGTGTTTGGTCTGACATACCGCACATTGGTGAAACATTAATATGAGACAGTGTCTGCAGCATAGCGAAACCCCTCAACCAACAGATCAGGTCTCTGAGAAAACACACCTCAGCTCTGAATACGTGCAGAACTGGGAACTGGCTGGTGTGTGTGAACGCTCCATCCACATGTCTGAGACACATTAATGTGTCCCTGCTAACTTTATGACTACATTTCCACTGTAAATGTTTGTTTACACATGTATATTTATTATTTATGGCCTATTAATTGATGTTATATAGTACTGCATAATAACCATGTCTCCAGGTTTTGTTATAAGCGACTTTGTTTACACAATGTTTATGTAAAGTGACCAGGTGTTGTATGTAAAGGTGTGCGGGCATGTGTGTATTTGAAGGGACGTGACAGTGTGACTTTCTCCTGTCATGGCGTCCTGAAGGCCAGCTGTTGTTATTTTTAATCCTCAAGGGCTGCATTTCACAGCAGCAACCACCTCCCCACCAAGAGTCCTTTTTTTACACATAAGCGCACCCACCCACTGCTTCTACATTATTCATGTGGAAATTATGGCCTCTTTATTCTGTATTGATGAATTATAGATAGCGGAATATGAATGTGACATGCCAAACAGTTGTGAAAGCCAAGACTGACAGACTGACATGCTTGTTTTTCCATCTCTGACGCAAACAGTAGAATGCTCTTTATCAGAATTATTTGTAAAAGTGTAGAACTATTAATCTGATGCTGGATGAAATTGAATGAAATAGTGACGTGAATGTAAAGCTGAAACCAAATATCTCAGATGACCATTCATTGAGAGCAGTTCTGAATCTAATTATATAATTTACTTAAATTTATAGTCTTGAATAAGCAGAATGAAACAACTCACATGGAATCTTCTGCTTACAGACAAAAGCAAAAAGTCAATGACATTATGTATATATAGGCCTATATAAAAAAACAGCCATTTACCTTAAGTGTTTTTGCAAATATCCGTCCTAGAAGATTCCAGTTTTTCTGAACTTCTCTATGCCAGAAAATTAGAAAAGATGTGTTTCTTTCTTCATGGAGTTGTGGGTCTTTTCTCTGTCCTGTGTTTCTTTTGTCTTGTTTTGCCGAATGCTCTGAGGTGAGCCGGTTAGAGTGGCTGCAGAGTGGCCTGCTGTCCCATCTGTCTCGGGCCCTGACCGCTTACTGAGAACCGCTAAATTTGGCCCCTAGCTCAGGTTACACAGCAAGAGAGAGAGACACGGTGAGTGAGTGAGAGAGAGAGCTCTGGGGTGTGTAGCATCCATGTGCCCACACCACATCAAAGACACACATACATCATTTTCATATCCACAAAGGCATTTAAATGCATTTTGCAGACACACACTTGACTGTTAGGTTCAAAACAAGCCACCAAAGCACTGGCACCTAATAAGCGCTTACAGTGCAGTTAAGCAAATAAACAACTGACTTTTTATTTATTTGCTTCAAAATTTATTTAATGTCTTTATTTTTGTCAGTTTATTTAAGAACTTACGACGTACATAGTAAAATTTGTTCAAGAAATGTAACATTCTCAATGAATGAGTCTCAATTCAGTCACAGTTTTGACTTTATGTTAGAACCCAAAAGCACAAATTTGGTGTAAAGTACTGTTACATTTTAAGTAATATTCACTGTTACAAATCCATTTATGGACGTAGACATGACACTTTCAAAACCAATGTGTGTCAGTCACCAAGACTCTTAAATTAACCTCATATCAATAGCTCACTCCCTAAATACACTGTTATCCCATTAAGACACCCTGCTATTAACAGAGTACTTTATATAGGAATGAGGACACAACAAACTGTAACGTCCTGCCACAAAGTTTACAAGCTCAAAAGCTACATTGGTAGACTATTAACACTGCTTACTGTCTATACTTGATGATATAGCAAGATCATATTCTTTGGATTTGTGACGCCCTGTCTGGATGACTAAGATGGAAATTTAAGTTGTTATTCACCGGTAATATTTCTGGAGCTGTTAACTGTTATATTGAGTCACTGTGTTCTCAAGAACTGCATGATCCTGATAGATAGATAAATAGATAGATAGATAGATAGATAGATAGATAGATAGATAGATAGATAGATAGATTTGGAATGGCATAACAATGAGTAAATAATAACAGAATTTTAATTGGGTAGATCGTTTCTTTATCATGGAAAAACGAGAGGCACGTCACTGGTTTAGGAGAGGTGTTTGAGACGGACAGCAGATGGGGTCATGAGTGGTGCAGTAGGAGTCTATTTCAGGGCACTTATCACGTTCACTTCATAAACACCGACAGCACAGAGCTATTCCCGTTTCTCAACAATCAATGCACTGATTACAGTTGAGCCTCAATGACAGGAACAAGAAGATCTATCACTCAAAGTGCTGTCACAGAACAAACAGACCACTGACTGATTCAGAGCATTACTCTACAATCTCAGTCAGTCACACCAGTGAGTGAAAGATTATACTAGAAAGATTTTCTACCTGTGACGTCTCAGATTGGCAGAATACCCCATGCATTTTTAAACTGCCAGTTAATTTTCAAATGTGTTACTGAACATCTCATTTAAAATAATTTAGAATCATTTAAAAATTCTTAGCTACTAATCTCACAAATGTACAATTAAGAAAATATTCAGAACTTTTTTTATAAAAACTGTTTTATGTATGTATGTATGCATGTACAGTATGTATGTATGTATGTTAAATAAAGGATATATTAAAAAGCTTGAAAATGTTGTCTAATTTGCAATCAATAACTGCGTTCTGAGTAAACCTTGTATATCCAGACCTTAGACAGGACAATCAAAGGTCTGGTCCATATTGTAGCTTATTTAGGCCAACAATTTCTCCATTTCTAGTCAGATCAATTAAAAAAAAAAATCAACCATGTGTTGTTGTTCTTGGAAAATCTATAAACTAGGGAAAGTGATCACTGGTTTCTTTGCAATAAACTCATACAGCTTATGAAATGAATATGAAAATCTGTGATTAAGCCATGTGCATTTAAAACAAAAAAATTTCAACCAACAAGAACTCTTCAAAATGCCAACATAACATGTTCCCTCCATTTTTTTTTTACCTTGTGCAAAAACCTTTTCATCATTTAGCTACTCCCAGTCAGTATATGCAAAGCATGCTGGGAACTGGAGAACTCCTGCCCAGTTTCAGCAATGCTATGCCAACTATGCAAACACAAATGGATTAAGTAAACTTCTGTAGTGTTATCCACCAATAATTTTGCCTGATACATCTATTATTATTAATTATAAATATATGATGTAGGTAGAAAATAAAAATATTACTTGTGTAAAATTATCATAATCATTCCCAGTCTGTAATTTTGTCAAATTATACAAAAGGAGTGAAAATATTGTGTAGGCTATTTAGGATATGCTAGCTCTGAAATGTGCCTTATGCCGAGTTCACACTGCACGGTTTTCAAAGACGTCGCATCACTGTTGGTTTCACACTGAACGACTATCTGGGGTAGCATTCAGTTGCTGCTGTGTTCACACTGCACGATGGAACGAGACAGGAGGTTTCACATTGCATGACTTCACAATAGGAAGAATCGCCGACAGCTCCGTCTGGTGCTAGATAGATAGATAGATAGATAGATAGATAGATAGATAGATAGATAGATTTGGAATGGCATAACAATGAGTAAATAATAACAGAATTTTAATTGGGTAGATCGTTTCTTTATCATGGAAAAACGAGAGGCACGTCACTGGTTTAGGAGAGGTGTTTGAGACGGACAGCAGATGGGGTCATGAGTGGTGCAGTAGGAGTCTATTTCAGGGCACTTATCACGTTCACTTCATAAACACCGACAGCACAGAGCTATTCCCGTTTCTCAACAATCAATGCACTGATTACAGTTGAGCCTCAATGACAGGAACAAGAAGATCTATCACTCAAAGTGCTGTCACAGAACAAACAGACCACTGACTGATTCAGAGCATTACTCTACAATCTCAGTCAGTCACACCAGTGAGTGAAAGATTATACTAGAAAGATTTTCTACCTGTGACGTCTCAGATTGGCAGAATACCCCATGCATTTTTAAACTGCCAGTTAATTTTCAAATGTGTTACTGAACATCTCATTTAAAATAATTTAGAATCATTTAAAAATTCTTAGCTACTAATCTCACAAATGTACAATTAAGAAAATATTCAGAACTTTTTTTATAAAAACTGTTTTATGTATGTATGTATGCATGTACAGTATGTATGTATGTATGTTAAATAAAGGATATATTAAAAAGCTTGAAAATGTTGTCTAATTTGCAATCAATAACTGCGTTCTGAGTAAACCTTGTATATCCAGACCTTAGACAGGACAATCAAAGGTCTGGTCCATATTGTAGCTTATTTAGGCCAACAATTTCTCCATTTCTAGTCAGATCAATTAAAAAAAAAAATCAACCATGTGTTGTTGTTCTTGGAAAATCTATAAACTAGGGAAAGTGATCACTGGTTTCTTTGCAATAAACTCATACAGCTTATGAAATGAATATGAAAATCTGTGATTAAGCCATGTGCATTTAAAACAAAAAAATTTCAACCAACAAGAACTCTTCAAAATGCCAACATAACATGTTCCCTCCATTTTTTTTTTACCTTGTGCAAAAACCTTTTCATCATTTAGCTACTCCCAGTCAGTATATGCAAAGCATGCTGGGAACTGGAGAACTCCTGCCCAGTTTCAGCAATGCTATGCCAACTATGCAAACACAAATGGATTAAGTAAACTTCTGTAGTGTTATCCACCAATAATTTTGCCTGATACATCTATTATTATTAATTATAAATATATGATGTAGGTAGAAAATAAAAATATTACTTGTGTAAAATTATCATAATCATTCCCAGTCTGTAATTGTCGGCGATTTCGCAAAACCTGTCGGCGAGTGAAAAATCGGGCTAAAATCGTGCAGTGTGAACTCGGCATTAGCAACACAAAGGACCTTGCCATTTTATTCCATTCACTTGCCTTCTTTTTTTTTTTTTTTTGGTCCTGATGTTGGTCCTTCCACACCACCATCATTTTCATTGCACATATTATTTGTATAGTAAATTATTTCCAATTCATAATTTGATCTGGAAATGTAACTGCAGTGGAAATGTTGATGATGACAGAAAAAAATACTGAATTGTCCTGTGATGCAATTATATCCAGTGTAAGGGATTAGTAGATCAGCTAAATAAAGTAGCTAGAAAGTGAAAAGTGTTTTAAAAAGCTATTAAGGCAAAAAAAAACTAAAAAAAACTGCGTCAAAACATACCTAACCAGCATATGCTGGTTTTTTCAACAGGTGGCCAAACATTGCATATGACACGCTCATAATCTTAATCTGTATCATTTATTTACAATAATAAGAATCGTTACAGAAAATCTTGGTGCTTCTGAAAATAATGATCTTTTTCTTTATGCGAATTTTTTCATATTTATTTTGCTGATAAACCGAACCGAACTCGTCGTAGTTGACAGGTTTCGTAATGTTCACTCTTGCTCGTTTCGCGTTTTTTAAATGCATTTTGACCCATTTGTTGTTCCGTAGTCATCATGTCATTGGCGGTCAGAATCACGTTTCATTGGTCGCACTGCTATGCTCTATCTTTATGAACATGAATGTGTTTACAGTACAAATAAGAATATATTAATGTTTTAAATCAATTTCTCTGTACGTATATAATTTAGAAGACGAGCTTGATTGTGGAGTTTATCATTAGTCGTCGTTTATCTAGTAAGTGCGTGAAGTCTTAAAATCAGGCTAATGTTGTGCAGCATTGGAGAAATAGTAACGTTAGTCACTCTAGTTAACTATTTTTTTGTCATAAACGACTGTAGTGCGTGGAAAGTTTCAGTTTACTATAGATTGATCTACGTTCATTATAACTGCTGTCTGTCACTCAAGCAGCAGATAACAGCAGTCTGTGATCCTGGACTGATCAATGCTCTGTAAGACTATGATACAAGTTATCAGTACTGATGGTGTCTGTACTAATGGACTTCTTTCCTTCTGCAGGGTTCAGCAATGCCTGCTTTTCGCCAGGTCGGGGAGAAACAGCTCCCCAACCCCATTCTGTACATGGCCTGGTCACCTAACAGAGATCTGATCGCCCTGGCTAACACTTCAGGAGAGGTTGTGTGTTTTAGATATACACATACCTGTCATCTGTTAAACCAGACTCTCAATAGATCCTTACCTATAGGATTGTAATGGAGGTTCATTAGACTATTCTGTCATTACAGCTTCTCCTGCATCGGCTTGCCAACTTTCAGCGGGTGTGGAGTTTATTGCCCAATGAGAACACCGGAAAAGAGATCACATCACTGGCCTGGAGACCTGATGGGAAAGGTAAACTCAAATATAATTTCATTGCCTTATTTGTATTTGTATCAGGGTTATGATAGTTACCTAAACCATTAAAAATTTTACTTGAAATAAAATAAATGTTAATAGATAGATAGAGAGATAAATACTGTTTTATTTCATCTATAGTACTAAAATAAGTAAAACTGAGATAAATATTTGTAAAAAATTTGGGCATATAAAAAACTAATAAAATGACAAAACACAGTGAAATAACTAAAATTAGCTTAAAAATAAAATGAAATGGAAAATATAAAAATAAAAACTATAATGATATACCGGTATATTGATATTAAAATAACATTGAGACATATCACTGCAGTCTTACTGAAGTGTACTTTACTTTTATTAATTCATTCATGAATACAGCATTCATATAATTTGTTCATTTTTTGGCTTCTTCTTATATCATTTCTAACTTATAAAATGTCCAAGTCCTAATGACCCAAATGTGTTGAAAATATACACTTTTTTTATTGCTATTTAGTATTTAGTTTTATAATTTTTTTCTAATAAATGTACATACAACTATGTTGTCTTGTGCTTGTTATCATTGTTCTTTTTTTTAACAATTTTTACATAAATATTTATGTACACTTCATGCATAATTATTAGGCACGGTGATATTCTGATCATATTTTTTTCCAAGCACATTTGACCAATTCCAAACCACATGAATCTTAATAACTACTATTCATTTTGTATTTAATCATTTATAAGTGATATATAATTGTACATGAAGGCTGGAAGTGAAAAACTCCTTATATTCAGGTGTGTAGAATTATTAGGCAGGTTTTCTTTTACAGATAAAATGAGCCAAAAAAGAGATTTAACTCAGACTGAAAAGTCAAAAATGATTAAATCCCTATGAGAAATATTCTAAACTAATGCAATACAGAAATTGCAAAGTAAAGATCTCTTGTAGAACCAATTTCATTGTCAAAAAAGTGCTGCTTCTGATTCATTGCATATTTGACAAATAAAAACCTAGCTTTTAAGCAATAATTAATGTCCTATTGTTTATGTTACATAACTAAAAAACTTTCAATTTCAGCCATATTCTGAGGTATCTACCAATGTTATATTACTGTTGTCTGCAGTCCTGGCATTCAGTGTGGGAGACACAAAGCAGGTGGTGCTGTGTGATGCAGAGAAGGCAGAAATCCTCCACCTGTTCCCTGTTGAATACCCAGCATCCTGCATGCACTGGATGGAGGTGCAAGATGACAGCAGGTGGGGGGTTTTATATAAAGAGGATCCATTTTCTTTCTCTATTGATGACTTGGTTTCATTCATCTGGTTTATGTTTTTTTCTCTCTAGCACATTGTCCTCATTCAGCGAGTCCGAAGATGAGTCCAGCCGTTTTCTTCCAAAGTTACCCTCTTTACCTAAGAGGTGAGACTCTGAGCTTTGGTTTGTCTATCAGACGACTGAATGAGAGTTTTTAATGCTTTTCCATTTTCCTTTGGGCTGTGTTTGTGTTCAGCTACAGCACCACATCAAAGATATTTAGGTAAGAGGGCATTTTATGTGCTTAATATGCTGATTATCTGTCTTTTTCTTTGTCATACTCTTTATGATTGGTCATCTGTATGCGGCATGTGTCTGCTCTGGTTGATTATTATGTGTTATTTTGTTTCTCTTGCAGTGAAGAGAAATCAGATGAAGTCACAAACCTTTTGGGGGAAGTGAGGTCAGTGTTGTATTTGTTGACCTGCTTGGTTGATACTTTTCTGAAATTGTATTGTGCCTGATAATGTGTGATGTGTCTTTGCAGGCTCAATATCCTGGTGGTGGGAGGACCGTCTGGATTTGTGGAGCTGTATGCGTATGGCCTGTATAAGATTGCTACGCTGAGTGGAGTAGGATATCAAATTTTCATTTATAAAAATGGAATAAAAATAATATAAATAAAGTTTTTGTAAAAGAAAAAGAAAGTTAGTAACACACGTTTATGTGTCTCTCAGATCTCAGGGACGTGCCGTAGTCTTGGTCTGTCTAGTGACCTCAAGTCCCTCTCTGTTATTACAGAGATTAGATCCACAGAAGACAACCCTGAGATACATTACATACAGGTAAAGTCTGAAAACATTATTTTTATCCCAACATTGTCATTATCAGTACTGTGCTTTGCTTTATGGGTCAGTCACAAATTAGAGTGCCCACGATAAAGAAAAAAAGCTTTAAAAAACGTGCCAAATTTTTAGAAATGTACTCGTGTTAATGTTGGTGTCATATGGTTTAACAAATCCTTTATACCATTTTTTAAGAACAATTTAAATATAATGGCTCTAAAAAATCTTGTGTTGAAACTATGAAGTCAGAGTTACAATATATTTTTCCTTATACCTTCATTACATGTGACTGTGACTACATTCATAGATTTCATGAATTAATAAATATAATTACGTTTTTGGAGAGGTTTTTTTTTCCATTATAATGTCAGGTCACATTTTGAACTTCATGCCCCCAAAAAACATCAAGATGATGGTTCAGTTACTTTATCTTTTGTTAATCTGACAAATGTAACATTTCCGTCAACAAGTGCTGAAACAACAGCAACTGAACTCCAGCAAATTATATCAGTAATATAATTTTATGTAGCTGTTATTTATTGAAGGTTGATGTCAAAGTAAACAAAGTGCAAACAGGTTGAGTCACACATAACCTTATACTACCAGGTTACATGTGGCATCTCTGCACTGAATGGAATGTATGAGGTTGATATCATTAGTTGACTGTGACTGTGTTGCAGCTGGACACTGGACTGCTGTCTTCATGTTTGCCTGAGTTGACCAAGATGGCACGCAAGTTTACACACATTTCCACACTGCTGCAGGTAAGTGTCTTCATGGGCGTCTTACTGATACAAGCTGTAACCCTGTCTTTATTCACACATCTTTCATTCTCTTTCTCTGTTGTTTAGTATCTGCGTCTCTCTCTCACCTGTATGTGTGAAGCTTGGGAGGACATTCTTATGCAGATGGACCTTCGCCTCACTAAGTTTGTTCAGGTTAGAGTTCATCACAAGCAAGGCAATCACAAACAAGCCTATAAAAGACATCAAACAGGATGGCATTCATTAGAGCATTGAAATGCCTCACCCTGAAAGTACATAGAAGTGCAGGAGTGGACTGTGATCCATTGAAGCCATGGTAAATGGCTCTGTTTGTTGTTTATTAGAGTTCTAAGAGACAGTTGATGGTTGAACTGCATTGTTGTTTTACAGGAAAAGAACACAAGCACTCAGGTTCAAGATGAGTTCCTGGAGCTATTGTTATGGGGCCATGCCAGGTACATACATAATTCATAAATGATAGTCACACTAGGTTTTTGAAAAGTACATATTGTCATATCACAGTGGTAATTGTGGCAGTGAGTGAGCTGTTGAAGAGTGGTGTTTGTGGCCAATTTTGTAATGTTTGTAAAATCACACTAGTAATATTTTATGTAAAATAATATAAAAAATAATTAATATTTAATATAAATGTATCTTATATTTTAAAGTAATATTTAATATAAAATGATTTAGATAAAATGAAATATGCTTGTTTACTCTAAATGGCCAGCAGGGGGCACCATATGTTCTTAAATTTATAGCTAGTCAGAATAAGAAAACTGCTTAGCATACCTAATAATGTGTTGTAGTTATTAATTAGCATAACCAAACCAGATAATGACATAATAAGAGGCTACTTTTGTAGAATTGTATATATATTCTGATTTCGGAGTCGAAAACTTCTTTTTCAGCCCTGAACTTCAGGCTCTTCTTATGAATCAACTCACAGTCAAGGTAAATCTGCCTGGAATTAGGTTGACTGCATAAGTTAGCCACTGTCAGTAGTCATGCTATTATTACCAACTTCATTCATTATTTGGTTGTTTATTTGCTCAGGGCTTGAAGATGCTGGGTCAGTCCATTGATTCTTCTTATTCCAGCATCCAGAAACTTGTTATCAGTCACTTGCAGAGGTGTGTATCATTCACTAGCCCTTTAACCAGCACTAGATAGAGTATGTTAGAGAGCGGCATGTGCATTGATTGTTTGCTGTGCACACAGTGGCTCTGAGGCACTGCTGTATCATCTGAGCGAGGTCAAAGGAATGGCGCTCTGGAAACAGAAGTTTCAACCTCTCGGCCTGGATCCTGCAGCAATCGAGGGTATAAGACTGCCTATTTATAGACCTGTGTTTTATTTTAGCATTATTTCTATATACTATTATAGGATTTATTAATATTTTGAATCAGCTTTCATTTTTATATTTTCATTTTTTATTTTGTTTAGTTTCAATTTTAGCAACTTTTTATGTGCTTTTGTCATTTGTATTAGTTTTTTGTTCTTCATATATTTCTATATAGCTTTCATTTATTTTTCAGTTTTAGTTTTATTCATTTTAGTGCTTTAATTTAAACTTAAATTAAATTAGTTGCCAAGGCAACATTTTAAATTTTCATTCAAATTTTCATCTAATTATATATATATTATATATATATATATATATATTGAATATTATGTTATCAACAGATTAATCTAAGGTATTTAGTTCTGCATTGCCTTGCAGGCATAATATTCAGTTGACAATTAAAATAATGACATTTTAATATAAAAATATAATTATATAGTTATAATTTAATTATAAGTGCAAGTCTTTTCTGCAACTAAAAACAAGTGTTATAGCAAGTAGAATTAAATGTTTATGCATTCACTTTTGTTTATGGTTTAGATGCCATCGTAGCTGTGGGCTCTTTTACCCTGAAGGCCAGTGAACTTTTACAGTGAGTTTAATCTTATTCTACCCACTTAATCTTGGATGTCTGTTCTCTATATGTCATTATTAAACTCTCAACTGATTGTCTTGATTCCAGAGTTATTGATAAGAGTATGAAGAACTTCAAAGCCTTTTTCAGATGGCTGTATGTTGGTAAGCTCCATTTTTGTGTGAGCTGTAGCTTTAAGATATATTTAGTCAAAAACTATTTCCAAAACCTAGGGTGCTGTCTTGCTGCAACTAATATTCTATTATACTAAACAGTTTTTTTATTTGTACTTGTTGGTATTAAATGAAGCTTATTTATAATCGACATTCTTGTTTTAGCCAGAATGGATTTTTTTCCCCACTGAGCTTGCTGCAGTTTATGGAATGTGGTGGCTGTTATCAGCTTGTATCAGCTTGCGTATCAGGAGTGCTGCCTCATTAGGTTCTGGAACAGACTTAATAGTCTTTTCGTGTTGTGTTTTGTTGTAACAGTTTTTGCTTTTCACAGCAATGCTTCGAATGTCAGAAGATAACGTTCCTCC
Source organism: Sinocyclocheilus rhinocerous (assembly GCF_001515625.1). Taxonomy (NCBI): domain Eukaryota; kingdom Metazoa; phylum Chordata; class Actinopteri; order Cypriniformes; family Cyprinidae; genus Sinocyclocheilus; species Sinocyclocheilus rhinocerous. Next base: position 1,604,184 of record NW_015641608.1, on the reverse strand, counting down.
TGAGCTTAACAAGGTGAGATATCAGAATCTGAAATCGACATAAAGAGAGTAAAAAAGTGTGGGTGTAACAGTGGCAGTGGATGGGAAATTATATATAATTAAGTATTAAAATGTATACAACGTATTAAAAAGTAATAATATATTATATAAGTAATATGTAGTATTATTTCTAATATTTCTGCTATCAAAAATAATACGCAGTAAGTATGAATTTGTGTTTTAGATGACTCAGAAGGATCTGGCTTTTGTGGCTGACTTCCTGTCCGAGCATTTCAGTGCTGTGAGTGAAAAAGAAATGCATTATTTTAACATTAAACAAATGTTTGGTGTGAAGCCCATATACTAATTTTCTTTCCTCTATTTCAGAATGAGGAGCTGTTTGATCGGAAAGGGAAGTATTTTAACGTTGAGCGCGTCGGACAGGTAAGGACCTTCATACACATTCTGATGGGAGTTCTTTTCTTTATTTCATAACATACTTGGTCTGTTGTTGTTTTTTGCAGTACTTGAAGGATGAAGATGAAGACTTGGTATCTCCACCCAACATGGAGGGCAACCAGTGGGTGACATTTGTAAAGCAGAGCACTTACCTGAAAGGTAAAAGTACACTTTCTTCCATTATTAAACCACAAGACTGCTAATGTTAACTTATTGTTTTGTGCAAAATATAAAACTGAATATGAGAAATTAATTACTTATATGTTTGATTTGTTGCAGAGAGTCCATTGCTCTTCCCCACTTACCCACAGAAGTCTCTGCACTTTGTCAAGAGAATGATGGAGGGGTCCATTGATCTGTGCTTACAGAAACCGGCCGTGAGTCTCTAAAACGCACACACAAACACACACCCACAAACTTCAGTACTCTCTGTAAATGGAATAGAACATTGACAAGGAAGGGCTGGACACATCTTTACTACAACAGTTTTACATGTTCTGCTTTGAAAACGTATAATTTAGGGCTAACAACTTTTATTTTACTTTATTATGGGGTTGACTTCATTTCAGTCATTTTTTGCCAAGAAGAACAACTGTGAAAAAACATATGAGGTCCTGTTTTATTCACAGACAACATTTTACGATGTTTTCTCTTTCACAAAATTGAGTATCCTCTTTTGACGTCCAACCCGTTCTCTTTTTTAGAAGATGCTAACTTCCCTTCTCACATACAAACTCCATCCATTAATGGTCTCCAGCACATATACATCAGAAGCATTAACTACATTATCTGGATTATTTCACCCTTCCTGCTGACCATTCTTTCCCTGAGCACTAATGCATCTGACTCCTAATCATACGTCTGTGTGTGTTTTTCAGGAGGTGATTGGGCATTCAATAAAACAAGCTGTGTGTTTGCGATTGTACACTGTTCCTGAGAGGTATTCCTTATTCTTGATTATTTCTGTGATTTACCAAACAGAACCTAAACATTTAATAGTAAACCTGCTTTTGGATTTTGTGGTCAGGAAATAACTGATGGTTTGATTTGGGTTACAGAAGCAGGGTTTGTACTCTTGAAAATATGATGATTTCTGTGTTTTGTTTTTTGATAGCTCTGAAAATACACCAAGATTGTTTGAGCTGCCTTCACTGCAAGTGGACCAGTCGTATACCCATAATAAGGCTAAGAATGCTGTTTTGTAATGCTGAATTCTGAAATAAGGTGAAAACAGTATGTTGATGATAAGAGTGTGTTTTAATGCAGGTGGAATGATAAGAAGGCTGGTATGCATTATGTAGTGTTCTGCATGCCCGAGATTTCGCCCTCTAAAATATATATTTTGAGGAGGGCAACAGACCCCAACAGGTACACATACCATTTTTATTCTGTTCTCTGTTGTATGTAAAATGTATGTAAAAGTTTGGGGTTAGTAAGATTTAAACATAATAATAATAATAATAATACTTTTATTCAGCAAGGATTCATTAAATTTACTATAAGAGAATGCTGTCCTTCTGAACTTTCTGTGAATCGAATAATCCTGGAAAAAAATGTATCAAGGTTTCCACTAAAATATTAAGCAGCACAACTGTTTTCAACATTTATAATAATAAGACATGCTTCTTGAGGACCAAATATTATAATGATATTTCCATTATTAGAATGATTTCTGAAGGATCATGTGACACTGAAGACTGGAGTAATGGCAAAATGAAATTCAGCTTTGCCATCACAGGAATAAATTACATTTTAAAACATATTCAAATAGAAAACATTTATTTTAAATTGTAATGATATTTCAGAATATTTTTGTTTCAAATAAATGCAGCCTTGGTGAGAAAAAAAAGAGAATAATAATTTTATTTTTTATTTTTTTAAATCTTACCGACTCCATACTTCTGAACGCTAGTCTGTATAATAACTATAACAAAAAGCATAGTGTGACTAGTGTAGGCCAATTCATAAACTTATCGTTGGTACTTTAATGACTCAAATCAACAAGTCATTAGTTAAATCAGTTTAATTAATCTTTTACTGAATGAATAAGTCGTCCTAAAACTGTGATTATGATTTGTCATGGATTGATCTTGAATTTTTTGAGAAAGTATCACATTACATCAGTGAATTGATTTTCCATCACCTCTAACTGAATTAACATCCAGCAAAAATTCTTCTTTAAAGGTTTATGAAAGTTTAAACAGTATCATCATGACTGGTTTTCTGTATAAAGCACTAAATTGGTGTATGTGTGTTTCAGGTCTGTCGCTAAAGGTCTGGTGGCCCTAAACCTCAACACTCCTCTCAATTCAAGTATAGATGATGAAACACCTGCACCAGCTTCTGCGTGAGTTCATCTATGGCATTAAAAAAAATAGCATACTATGAAAATATTGCCATTATTTAATCTTTGACGTTATATATAGTGACAGTTCGTACAGTTGCCTTGATGCCCGTTTTTATGACAACGAGACATTGACAGTGGTATTGCGAAGTCTGGAGGATGATGAGAATAAGATGCGCGTCCTCGCTCAGCTTCATCTAAACTCTGCTTTGAGCTGGGATGAAGAGTTCACCTGGGACCTTACGCTCCGGTACAGCACACTTGTTGATTCATACCAGAAACCTATAATTTTTTATTAAATTATTCCTTAAAGAATTGCACTGTAAGTAGCACTATACATTATATTGCTGTAGCAGTTCCAGCAGTATAGTAGATTGTAATACAGTTAAGCTTAGCTTCTTCCTATTGAATGTCCTGAATTAGCACTCTTTTGATGTGTCTGTTGTGGTGTGTGTCAGGCTGGAGCAGCAGACTGAAGGGATCCCAGTCCAGGGTTTGACCTGGCGAAACCAGAGCAGAGAGATGGACAACATCAAGGCTCAGTTTGTGGCAGTTAATGGGATCCGCAAAGTGGCCTGCATGGTAAGACTCTACAGCTTGAGGAAAATTTTAGCCATTTAGGAGAATAGTTTATATTGAATATATTGATTGATGTATGACTCTACATAGAGAATAATAATTGAAAAATTATTGAATTTTCAAAAATGAATGTTGTAATACTTCCATTAATGTGCATTAATTCTCATTCAGCTCAGTGCCAATCTGAGACACATACGTGTGTTCGAGATGGATGCAGAGGAGGAAGAGGAGGAGGAAGAGCGTGCTGACGAGTCACAGGAAATGAGCTTGGACCAGGACAGACTTGAGGACACAATGACTAATCAGAGTGATGCTGGGGAAGGTAGAGATGGAGTAGGAGGTGCTGAGGAGGCTCAGGTGGCAGGTCAAGGGTCAGGAGACATTTTGGATGAGACTGCAGGATCAGACAAGCTTTGAACTCTGACCTGAGATCCAACATGTTCTCCACAACTGAACTATGGACTCCTCTGTTATTCTTGGTCTTGTTCTTTTTGTATTAAAAATATTTTGTGATAAAGATGATCTGATGAACATTTCACAGTCTGATTTGTAAATAAATGGATTTACTGTGTACTAATCTTGGGTTGTATCAATCAATGCGCTGTTCACAGTCAACCATGATTCATTTTTCCCATTACTGAAAGTTTCCAATAACAGCTGAGTGTTCAGCTAGTCATGTGACCTCAACATGGCTGCCTCCATATAAAATAAACACTGCTTTTACAGAGCGCGACAGTCAGATTATAGCAGTAAAAATCCCATTTATTTTCACCAAAGGGGTGATTAATTTATTCTATGTGCTCCTGATGAAGCCATCAGCCTGCATTTTTAAACTTATTCTCAAATAATAGTGTTCAGCAGTGGAATTCCTGGTGAAAAACTACATTACCCATGATACTCCACAAATCAGGGAATCATGACAAGCAAATTGCCAACAGAACATTTTAGTGCCCACCCACCCCCATGAAGCACTGTGAATATAAACTCAGTTTTCCTACATTATTATCTACTAACTACTTATGGTTTTTGCAATCAACAGAAAATATATTGTTTTTATTTTGACTCATTCACAGAGCTTCATTAGATTGTAGTTCTTTACCTCATTTAAACCAATAAGTACAAGTCTTGTAACTTTGTCTTCTTGTTTGATTTTCAAATACCTTTTTGCTTCAAATCAGAGTTTGTAATGTTGTGGTTCACCTCATAGCTGGTAGGTTTGGTTCATGGCTTATAACTATCCCTCTAACAAAAAATACTTCCGGAACCAAGGTTGCTGAAAAACTGGGTAGGCACTGTTGCACTCTTAGACTATTGATATAACTTGAGTGAGTTTTTTTTTGCTATTATACTGGGGGGTCCTGGATTAGCTGGGAGTTGGTGGCCCTTGGGTCTGGGAAGGTTGAAAACCCTGCCCTAGTACAATAACAACCTCTAAGTCTTTCTTTCTTGCTCACCTGGAAATAAAATGACTGGAACATTTTTGAAGTTCAGTCATGAGTAGGATGGAGTGAACATTTTAAGAAGTGCAAGAAGTTAAATCCTAATGTGCCTCCAGCAGTCCCTTCTGCGAATGGCATCTCGGATGGGCTGTGAAGAAATAATGTCCAAATAGAGCCAAAGATATAAAATAAATAACATAATATAATCCTAAACTTAGTTTATGACAGTTTTCTTCCTACAAACATGCTGGTTTTGCCATTAAACACCAAGAAATTCAGTGTCTATTTGAAAAAATGAGAGACCATATCAAAGAGGAACAAAAATCTAAAGATGTTAAAGTACTTAAGCATACATCTCAGAAACAGCCAATGCAAATATTAGATGCAAACTCTGAATATGCAAAGATGTAGTTGTTCAGCCTATACCTTAAATGGTGTGTTCAGGTACTGTTTTCAATTTAAACAAAAGTAAAAATATATTTTTTTGTGAAAAAAGTAGGCCTTAAGTATATTCTTTAGGTTTTTCTTTAGCTCTTGAATCTGATACTGTATAGACATTTTATATACAGTAATTTTAATGCACAAACTTTGTAATGCAACCTGTCTCAGTCTCAGTTTCCTTAATGCTCTTACTAAGGCTCTATAGTGGTTCAATATTCAAATGCCCCCTAGCCCTAGTTTTGTTTTCAAAACTTAATTTAGTCCATGGACACTACTAGTTTCTGTAAATAAAGTATTATAATTTTTTATTTGTAATTTTAAAGTTAGGCTTAGCCTTGTTGTTCAAATACTGTCAATCCTGGTTCCTCAAAGGAAACAAACAATTCTTGAGGGGTGAATTAAAATAAGAAATATACTGTATATATATATATTTTCTTTTACCAATTTTAATGCTTGTTTTGTCTCATTTTAAATAATTTTAGCCTGGGCCTCTGCAGAGAATCACTGAAATTGTATTTAAATTCACCAGCAGCTAACTGTACAATTGTTTTGCATTTAAATATAGGTACATCGACATAATATTGCTTTGGGTCAAATATTCTGTTGTGGTAAATGATGACATCTCTTCACAAAGTCAAATGAATATTTGAGTGCTATTAAAATTTAGCCTGAAACATAGTTGAAGACTGGTTTGTTTGCTCCGCAAGATGTTTAAATTGAGAATTTTTTTAACCAATAATAACCTGCAAAAATACTTTGTACGATGTCTAAATGAAATCGTAAAGAGTTCAAACAAATCGTAAAAAGAATTTAGTAAGAGTACGAGTAGTTGGTTACAAAAGTATCCAGGTAATCTACAAAATCCCCGCAAAAATACCTAAGAACAGGAATAAAGTACGAGTACTTGACCGTGTATTAATCGAGATAATGTTATTATCAGAGTTAAAGTGCGCGTTCCTGGTCCAGGGAAGGGTCGCTCCCAAAACGTGCTCGTCCCCGTGAGTCACGTGATGACGTCTCACTTCGAGTTTCTCAAAGATTTCCCAGTGAGCGACTGGCGGACAGTAAAGATGGCGACGGAGCTTACAGTGTGTACGAGTTACCGGACAAGATGACGACGAGAAGATTAGTAACTTTCGAGCCGCGGCGTTGACAGTGCTCCCTTTAAAGACCTTGCGACGGAGGCTCGCGAACTTGCTGACTTTGGCGGTAGTTAAACAAACCTAACGGACACGACACCGGCGCGCGGACATATCGTTGCTTTTGCCATGGAGGATATCAACTCAAACATAAACGCGGACTTGGAGGTGCGGAAGCTTCAAGACTTGGTGAAGAAACTCGAGCAGCAGAACGAGCAGCTCCGGAGCCGATCCAGTCTGCTCTCCTCCTCCTCTTCTTCCGGTGGACTGTCGGGGAACACCAGACCCGTGAGCGCCGGCTATGATTGTCCGGGAGCGGCGGCGGCGGGGCTCGCCGGGTTCAATGGGGTGGGGTTCGGCGGATCGAGGGGGTTCGGTGGGGTTTTGGAGATCTCCCGGCTGAGTCCCAGACGGTCATATCACGGCAGCAGTTACGGAGGGGGGTATGACAGTGACAACGCTTCTTGTGCCGCCGCGAACACGAGTCTCGCGTCTTATTACGATTCGCTGGATTTTATCGAAGACGGAGAAACTTCAGTGCTGGACGAGGTGGACATTCTCGATTTGGAGGACATGGATTGCCTGAACGAAGAGGAAGACAGCTGGTGAGTAACCTGCCGGGAGGCGAAGGTGTTAACCCCGATCAGAGGAATAACCTCTCGATCACACACACACACACACCCTTCATGTGGTTGACAGGTGCGCGCAGACGCCACAGAGAAGAATGACGCGTATTTGGAGGAATGCGCTTGATGCATTGTTGCACCCATGTCTCTTTGGCTAAGGGCTGGGGTTAGTTTATTCAATGCATTGACTGCAATATGACTGACATCTGTTTAATATTAATAGCGCCTTACGTCTGAGTATTTAAGAGCAACAGTTTGCTGACTGCATGTGTTCAGTTCGCACCACGGCCTTGCAGTTACTTCTGATGTGTGGGTCCTTCTCATCTGCCCTTCAGTTTATTTCAGTACCTTCATAAATCTGCTGAATGACAGCCATGGTGTCATGATTCAATGATGTCATTAGAATCACACACAAATTATGTATTTGCATACGTATGTCCTTTTGATAAGGCCTCAGATATGATCAAGCCGATTAGTTACAACAGATGTACATACTTTTCTGCACGATCTGCATTGTGTATGGCTCTTTTGTTTCACATAAGATGGTGCATTCAGGTTTTTTAGGAAATAAACAAGAAATGAACAGAATGCTGACAAATATCATTCCAAAGATGTGCAGTCATATGAGAAGCTGAAAAAAGCTGATGGGTCAGGCTGATGGGTGCCTGTTTAAAGTCCAGAACCACTATTGGGAAGAATAAGAGCCAGCTAAATGTACACTAATAGCAGAATGAGCATGCTGTCACCTGTTGTTATGCCTCCATTCTGGAGTGTAAAAATAATGAGCAACTTCCACTTAAAGGCAGAGTGAGTGATTTCTGGTAGCCAATGTTGATATTTGAAATCACCAAAACAAACACGCCCCTACCCCAAAAGGGTCTTGCCCCTATTTTGATAGCTCCGCCCCACATATACGTACACAACCCAGGCAACGATTAGTTCTGTGAAACAAAGCAAAACCAATGTTACACCGTGTCTACGGACGTGAGCGGCGCGGCGCAACAAATCCCCGACAGAAAACTGCTGCCAGGTTCTATTTATGACGTGCTGACACAAATTTCAAATGGTTTTCAACGGTCGTTTGATCGCGTCCAGTGTAGGCAGACTTTAGCTGTTGTAGACACGGTGTTACTCACCTACTGAGAAGAAACATAGCAACCTCGGCGTCCGATCGCAGGCCTCCGCTCCTTAAGTTCTCTCCAGCGCTGGAAAGCTGATCCGACATTTACACGGGTCCTACTTCTTGCCTTATCGTTCCGCAGACGTTTTCCTCTTTTGTTTTTTATCCGCCATCCCTATCTTTCTGTCGCTCAGCTCGGCTAATGTCCGTCCCATGCACTGAACGCGCTCTCCTCCACATCACGAGTAGACACGCCCCTTATTGCTGATTGGCTACAAGTTTGTTTTGCGATTCGGCCCGAATCAGTTTTCTAAAGTGTTTTTGAAAAATCACTTACTCTGCCTTTAATGTTTAAATGCAGACAGTTAAAAAAAACCTCAAAAGTTTGGGGTCGGTAAGATTTTTAAAATGTTTTTAAAATAAAAACTGCCCTTCAAAAAAAAAAAAAACTATGCCAACCAAGGGTGCATTTAAATTCAAAATAACTGTTTTCTATTTGAAAATATTTTAAAATGTATTCAAGTGATGGCAAAGCTGCTGCTATAACTCCAGTCTTCAGTGTCACATGATCCTTCAAAAATCAGTCTAATATGTTGATTTGCTGCTTAAGTATTTATCAATGTTGGAAAAAAGTTGTGCTGCTTAATATTTTTGTAAAAACTGTGATAAATATTTTGATGAATAGAAAGAAAGTTCGAAAGAACAGCATTTATTTGAAAGCTTTTGTAACATTAAGGCTTTGCTCTCACTTTTGATCAATTTTGCTCAAAAAAGTGCTTGTGAAGATGAACGTTATCTTGTTGCCTTCTGGTTGTCCCATGTTCTCAAGTCCCAGACAGCTTCATCGTATCAGTTTTTGATCTTGTGTGGATTGATGTCAGTGTGTAATCCATTGTTTGTGTTTGCTTTAATCAGTGTCTGTGAGATTCTGTGGTTTAGGTCAATTTACACAGACTCAGAATCCTGTAATCCAGACACTCGATCCTGTTTGGTTGGATATCTTGCAGTGGCAGCAAAATGCTGGGAAATCCCTGCAACAGCTGGAGTCCAGCAGATCAGTGAGCTTAACACCTGTTTATCACTACAAATAGTTGGTAGGACAGAAACTGTACTTGTCAAACCAAACAGGTCGGAAGTGATTACAGCAAAGATGCGCAAATGATTTAATCTTCTTAGTCATGACGATTTAAGGATAAGATTGTTTTTTGTTTGTTTGTTTTATTGTAGATTTAATGGTGTTTAAGGTCACAAATGAGTTCAAGCCATGCTGTTAGCAAATCTGTTGCCAATATAAGAAGATAATGTGTTTATAATTATGTTGAATCAATGAAGCAGCAGTCAAAGCACAGCTTTCAAAGTCAGATCTGTGCTTTTGTGAGGTAACAATGCATTTATACCAGGAGATCATTTCAGTTTCTGTCATATCTCAGGAGAAAGGCTTACTTGGAGAAATGCTCTCTGTCTCTATGTGAAGGATTATTAGAAGTGCCAGATTTTGCCACCAATACTGCAATCCTGCATTGCCATCAGTCCTGATAAATAAATCTGTCTGGTTCTGTGCCATACCTATAAACTCCAGTCTGACTGATCAAAATGGTTTGTGTCAGCATTAAATCAGTCATTGACATGAGAAATGTGGTCCAGGATGCGTAGTACCAAAGTTTGACTCCAAGTTTGTCCCAGCTATGCAGAACTTTTACACTATACCATTCAAAGGTTTAGGGTGTTTTTGAAAACGTTAAAATAATTTTTTTTTTTTTAAAAACGCTTTTATTCAGCAAGGATACATTATTTAGACTTGTGCCAGTATTCGGTAATGTGATATATCACGATAATGAATATGCACGATATTGTTATCGTGGGCACTTCAAAATACCGTGAATAATTATTTATTACAAATTATTCTGAATTTTAAATGCATTTTAAGAATACTTAACTTTTCCCATCAACTGGTCACAATGCACAACACTGCTGTATGCTGCGTCAAAGACGCGTGACAGCAGATGGCGCTGAACAGCAAAAATTCAGCCGTTACCCCGGTAACCCCATAAACAAAGAGCTACTTTCTGTTTCTGAAATGTATTTAAATAATTTAAATAGCCATTCAGATTTGTGTATTCGCTATGGTGTTCATCACAGTGCCAAATACTTAAATATTTAGACTTAATAGGCTATTTATTTTCA
>NW_015641608.1:1590142-1592644 GCF_001515625.1 Sinocyclocheilus rhinocerous | reverse complement strand
TAACTAAGGTTAACTAATGAGGTCTTATTGTAAAGTGATACCTATTGGTCTTTATAGTTATTTTGCACTTTAATCTGTGTAAAATGTTTAACTTTATACATTTTTTTGTGTATTGCTTGATTGTATTTAAATGTTAAGTACATAGTAGTTAAGGCCACTTAATATAAAGTGGGGCCATGTTCGGTTATTTTTGTTATTAAAAAAGTTATTAAACCTGTTATACTGTATTATGACCACTTTTTTGCAACTAAATGTCAATACCGTGATAATACCGTATACTGTAATAAAAGCATTAGCAAATAATCGCAACATGAAAATTTTATACCGGCATATCCCTACATTATATTGATCAAAACAATAAAAGACACTTGCATTTTTACAAAAAAAAACAAATACTAAATGCTGTTCTTTTGAACTTTAGATCCATCAAAGCATCCTTTAAAAATGTTTAATTGTTTCCACAAACATAATTATGCATAATTATAATATTATTATAAGAAATGTGTCTCAAGTGCCAGATCAGCATATTAGAAGTATTTGCTGATCTAAGTGGCTAAAATTTTGTAATTACTCAATTACATATTATTTTATATGTATAAATATTTTAAATTGGAAATCAGTTATTTTGCATTGTAAAATTATTTCATAATATTAGCCTACTATTTTTTTTTTACTTATTTTATCAAATAAATGCAGCCTTGAGCATACGAAACATTAAAAATCTTCCCAACACCAACCTTTTGAACTGTAGAATATCTTATCATTAGATTGAAATTTATAGCATGCATATGACACTACAATTTTTGTCTACTTTAGTTGTAGCTTGATACAGTTGGATCCTGCAGTCAAATAGGACCACCTACTATAAACCAACAATACAGCAACATGATGACCTCCAGCGATTTAATTGCTGTCAATATGAATGGGCCTAACACTTAAAGGACATTATAATACATTCTTCTTCTTTCTGTCTGTTAAAAAACTTTTTGTCCCACATGTTACTGTCAGGTGATCCCCTGCAACAGCTGCCTCTGTGAGGCCAGCAGAAAACAAGACTCATGCAGTGCTGTTATATTCTGTTCCCTCCTCTTTTATTCCTTCCCCTCTCTATTTCAATTTCTCTTCTTATCAGTTTTCCATTCAGAACCCATAAAACCAGCACTAAGCTGAATTGTTCATGTGTTTTTGAATGCGCAAAACTGTTTTTCATAAAACCGGGGTCAAAATTGATTTCAATTACTTAAGCTAAATGACAGTATCACCATCTATTAATAAACGTTCTCCACTGCAGCTGTCATATTATGAAATGATCTGTTCTCATATGGCATGTATTTAGCCTGTAGTAAACAAGCTTCTGATCAGCTGACCTGAACAGTTCTGCACCAGGCTTTCATGTGACTCTATTAATTCAGGTCTCAGTGACTAAGCAAAGCTGTCTGCAGTGCACAATATTACAGAGTACAGTATACACCTTACCTGAAGGATTACAGAAACTTGTAATGGGTTATTTGCCTGTAGGCCAGCTTTTATTTAAAGGGAAAGCATGCTTTTGCTGAATAAGCCTCTGTTAATCACGGATTTTGAAAACTTCACCACTCAGCATGTTTCTTGATTAAACGCTTGTGTGCCATATACTGTATGTGATGAGAGCTAGGGATGTTCATTTTAACCGGTTAACCGACGGTTAGAATTTTGACCGATTAATACAATCAGTTAAACGGTTTAAAAAGTCATTTAATTATTTATTTTTTCAGTAATTTATCAAAATATTTAAAACTGTTTGCTGCATGGTTAAAATACGCTACGCGTATAAAAAAAATTGTTTTTTAGGGGAAAAAACGTGTCACGTATAAGTCGCATTTTATTATTTCATTCAGAAATAGGCCTAATGCCGACGCGAAATGTTTACAAACATGATAATAAACATTGTAAACATAGCTAGGCTATTTTAGTTCCCCTCACTCCACAAAATTATCCTTTCAATTAACAGTATTTAGAAAAGAACAAGAATTAAAAATATAAGAAGCTATAGCAATATAAATGACAAGCCAAAACGAAACTGAAACCAACGTTGGGTCTCTCCTTCCACACAAAATCAAATGTTTCCGTATTCGCGATGTATTTTAATGGCAAATTATTATTTATGTACTTCACTCGCGTTCCAATATCCACTTGAAACAAAATGTTTTGTATAACATCATGATGGTACAGTGATAACACTTAACCTTAACGGCTTAACAGATTTTACTACATATTTTTACTACATATTTTTTTTTTTACTACATAGTTTTTTCAATATGTTTGACTGACTGTATTTCATTATGATAATGAACAGGCTGCATTGTCAAGGCAGCAATGCTTAACTGTGTGCGCGCATGCGGCGCCGGCGCAATCACTTGAATTTTTTTCCTTCTAACAGTGGAAGAAACTACTCCTTTTAGTCATAAAGATAATCGGAATTGTAAAAGGTTTGCCTTTATTTGTGTACATTCACAATAAAAA
>NW_015641608.1:1566061-1587802 GCF_001515625.1 Sinocyclocheilus rhinocerous | reverse complement strand
ATTAATCCCCGGGAAACAAATGTTAGTAGTTTTAACGAGTCACAGACACTTATCCTTTCTAATTTAATTAAATTCTAATTTAAAATAATCTTGTCGGTTAACGGTTAACAATCGGTTAACGAGCGTCGGTTGTCGGTTAGGAAAAATAACCGAAATGAACATCCCTAATGAGAGCATGTTTATTTCTTGTGACTGACCTCTGGTTTTATTTCTGCAGGTTGTACGAAGCAAAATTGAACAGCCCTCTGCAGAAAGCCTTGAGTCCAATTGTGTGGTGCAGACAGGCTCTGGATAACCCCAGTCCTGATATGGAGTCTGCCAAACGCTCTCTCTTACACAGACTCGACCTTACCATGTCAGGTACCACACACTCTTCACACTCTCCACACACTCGTTTCAAATCCGTAAGACCTTTGTTCATCTTCGGAACACAAATTAAAAGTTTTTTTGTTTGTTTTTTTGCGCACAAAAAGTATTCTCGTAGCTTTGAATAATTGCGAATGAACCACTGATGTCACATGTATTATTTTACAGATCTCCTTGCTACATCTCTGGACTTGGGCACATTTCAGTTTTATTGCTGTCTATGCAGGGTCAGACAGCTCTCAGATTCCATCAAAAATATATTAATTTGTGTTCCGAAGATGAACGAAGGTCTTACGGGTTTGAAACGACATGAGGGTGAGTAATTAATGACAGAATTTTCATTTTTGGGTGAACTGTCCCTTTAATATCTTCCACTGTTGTATTATAAGTCTTTATTCTGAACATTCTCGCAGGCCCCATTCCAAAAAAAAAGAGATGCATTGAATTTTTACCATGTAGCATGAATGTTATATATGTAGAAATGTAGATTTTTCATTAAATGCTTTTACGTTAAGTAGGTTTTAAATTTTTTATATAGAATCTATACAGCTTATTATTTTATTTTATGTCTGCCTCGAAAATGTCAATCTGAGTCTGGGTTATTTGGCCATCCTATTCTGTGTCTCTCTGTGTTGATTTTATTCAAACCTATCACTTCCTCTTTTTCATTCTCAGTTCTTCCTCTCTTCTGCCCTCTACCCATTTGCTGAGCTCCATTTCTGGCTCTGATTCTCTTCCATCCCCACTTCCTTGCTGAGATCAGTCTGTCACCATGTGTGTATGTGTTTTCAACATGTGGCCTGGCAGTTCACTTGGATAAATCCTTGTTTTTGGAGAGTATCTGTACATTCGGCTGTGTCTGTGTACCATCCATCTCTCTGCTAATTATAGGTAGCAAATAGTTATGACAGGTTTGACTTTGTAGTCAGGAAGGCTATTGCTGTTTTTAGTCAGGTATGCCCATGTGACATGTCTTAAATTGAGCAGCTCTCTGTAGAAGGGAACTGACTGTCCATGCTCAAATTAGACATGTGACTGATACTTTTACAACACCCACTGACATACTGTTACATCACACATTTATGTACTCTTATATTTTTTTATATTGCTTCATTGAGGAGGGAGACAAAGACCAAATAATCTTAAAAGTCATTTTGAGTGATACTCTCAAAGATCATTCCTGGCTCATCTCATACAGAGTCACCTTAAGTGACATGGGAATCATTCCAGAGAACTCCCAGTTCATAGATCAGAGTTTTCCATTAAAAGATCCAATCTGCAGTGGCTGCATTTGATTAACGTTGGAACAGGGCCAGGTGTGAATCATTCTTGTCTCGTTGTGTGAGACAGACGGGTGTATGATGTAATTGTTGTAAGTGAACTCACCATAGTGTCATCACAGAGCAAACAGCACAATTCCCAAATAAGATGAAGGGGGAAAATCTGATTATGTTCATTTTAGTAATACTCTATGGTTCAATTTTTTTTAGCAAAAGGCACATTAAATTGATCAAAAGTGACAGTAAAGACATTTATAATGTTAAAAATGATTTCTATTTAAAATAAATGCTGTTCTTTTGAACTTTATATTCATCAAAGAATCCTGAGAAAATCCTGAAAAATGTATTTTGGTTTCTACAAAAATATTAAGCTGCTTAAAATAGAAAAATCTTATTTTAAATTGTAAGGATATTTCACAAAATTACTGTGTTTTACCATATTTTTTATCAAATAAATGCAGCCTTGCTGAGCATAAGAGACTTCTTTCAGAGGCTTTTTTGGCAAATATTGATATACATAATTGTTGTTAATTCTATTAATGAATCAGATTCAGTATATTATGTAGTTATTTAAGAAAAAATAATCAATTTACAGTCCTAGACTGATTTATTTAGTTTATAAACAAGTTGCTGAATAAACGCGAGATGATTTTCACTGTGTGTTAGTCATTTATCAAAACACTCCCAATAAAAGAAAGCTCATTCACCAACCCACTGTGTAAAGCTCATTGTCAGTGGGTATACAGCCCATGCCGAGCGTGTAGGGTGTGTATTGCGGTTCCCAGGTTACCTGAGGCATCGCTAAGTCCCTAGAGCCATTGCCAAGAGAGTGAAGAGAGCCAGTGCAGATGTGTGTGATGCATGTCAAATCTCTATCCTGTTGGGCACACCTGTCAGCTTCTTTGTGTCTCTCTTATTGCTTGTTCCTTTCTTTTATGCCTGTCTTGTGCCCTCTTCAGAACCAGTTGCCCCCGTGAAGCGCATCTGTGTCTATGTGAGAAAGTAAAATAGAGACGGACATGTTTGCACACATTTAATGAATTCCACCCAGAAGGTTGAAGAGTCTGACTCAGCAATAGCTATATGCAAGCTTTGTGAAAAGGCAGTAAGTTTTTAAACAGAGCATGGGCATTCTGCTGTAAACTTGTCTGCTGTTTGGTGAGTCTGTTTGTCTAGCCATGGTAACTCATTCCAGGGCTTTACACTTCCCTCAGAAATGCAAACAGTTCCATAAAGTTGTAGTCATAACCAGGGTTACATAACTCACAGGACATGGGGTCAAAAGGAGAGGCTGAGATTTAAAAGAAAGACTGTGAGAGAGTTTTGCTTAGCATTTGGACTTAATCACATGCTGACAAAACAAGACAGTGTTTGCTTTTTTTATTCTTATTTGAAGAAACACCATTGCCAATATTAAATCTGTTTAATAATTTGGACAATGGAACATATGCTTATGTAAAAAAATATATTTTCCGCAAGTGATCAGTGAAAGGATATTTTTAACCTTGCAGTTCTATAACAAATTGACATGTCTGCTGGTTTGTGTTGCTGATTTGTGTAGTTTTTCCCTTAGCACTAAATATTAGAAAATGGAAAAAAAAAAAGTGCCAGAATGGGTTGCCAGTTTTAGTAGGTGTTAGTAGTAGTAGGGTTAGCTAATTCGGGACCAAATTGGTAGTTTTTAGTAATTGAGTAACTTATTTTTTTTACATAAACTAAAGAATAAATAATTGTTTGATCATTTTGTATATTTAGTTTGGTAACACGGTTCAGCTTAGCAAATACAGTTTGAACAAAAGCAGTCAACTCTACCAGTTGTGTAGCACTGAGAAAATGAAATGAGATTATTAACATGATTCTAATCATGCATGTCATTCTTATGAAAAATATAAAAAAAAATTTGTAATAGGAAAAATCATATGCATAATAGTGTTGTGTGCAGAGTTACAGTTTTGGTAATTAAAATTACTTAATTTATGCTATAATAATTAGATAAAAATAACTGAATATCAAATTATCAAAATGATTTTATTGTATGATTTTAATTGTTCGAAACTAACTAATAATAATTTGTCTAGTATATCTAAGAGAACCACAAAACTTTTCATTATTTGTACATCTAAATTTGTGCCTTTTTGATAAATGGATCGATAGATGTACACTAGAGTGTATCGTATTAATAGAAAGTGCTATTCATACTCTTGAACATTGTGGTTATGTGGTGATTCAGCAAGTTGAGTAAAGTCTTTACAGCCTCCTTATGACTTGGTAGAGCTGAGATTCACTTTCCCCTGAGTGAACAACATTAATTTCTCTGTGTGTGTGTGTCTTTTTCTTTTGCCGCGACCTCAACTTGCCCCTGTAATCCAATCCACTATTGCAATCCTGTTTGGAGTACACTCTGCTTCCCTGTTGATATCTTTCTTTTTGTTCTCTTCTTTTTCCTTTTTTTCTATGCCTTTTCCCATTTCCTCTGCAGATCTGACAGTTCTTACTTATCCATTACACTTTCAACATCATTGCATTCATTCTGCCTTTTTCTCTTCCTTCTTCATCCTTGTCTCTTTCATGTCGTCTTTGGCTCTTTGTGCTGCTGTTGATGTCATGAGCTCTTCCTTCTCACTGCATCTGGGTTTGTCCTTAAACAGCCCATGTTGCTGTGATGATCTTTCATTAATACAGGACTCTCCTCCTTCTCTCCTCCGCCCCTGCCCCTGCCCCCGCCCCCTAAAACAACTTTCATACAAGCTCACGGACGACCTCATTTCCACGTGGACTGTCCATTGAGCTGAACAAAATGTGCTTGACAGACAGTCGTTAGGCAAGGCAAGGAAAGTTTATTTGTATCACATTTCATACACAATGGTAATTCAAAGTGCTTTACATAAAAGGGAAGTAAAATAATCATAAAAAAATAATCACAACAATAAAACAAGGAATTTAAAAACTTTTAAAAATTGATTTAAAATGAATTTAAAACAGTTAAAGATAGAAAATGATTATATATAAAATACAGTGCAATCAGTTCGGACGTAGCACAATGCTGCTCATTCAGTAAATGCACAGCTAAACAGATGAGTTTTGAGTCTGGATTTAAATGTGACTAATGTTTTAGCACATCTGATCTCTTCAGGAAGCTGGTTCCAGCTGCGGGTGGCATAATAGCTAAAAGCGGACTCCCCTTGTTTTTTGTGAACCCTTGGTATTTCTAACTGACTCGATCCTAATGATCTGAGTGGTCTGTTAGGTTTATATTCAGTGAACATATCTGCAATGTATTTAGGTCCTAGGCCATTGAGTGATTTATAAACGAGTAAAAGTACTTTAAAATCAATCCTAAATATAACTGGAAGCCAGTGTAAGGACCTGAGGACTGGTGTAATATGCTCAGATTTTCTGGTTCTAGTCAGAATTCTGGCAGCAGCGTTCTGGATGAGCTGCAGCTGTCTAATAGTCTTCTTGGGAAGGCCGGTGAGGAGACCATTACAATAGTCCACCCTGCTAGTGATAAAGGCATGAACAAGTTTCTCCAAGTCTCGACTGGAAACAAAACATCTAATTCTTGCAATGTTTTTGAGATGATAGTATGCTGATTTAGTTACTGCTTTGACATGACTACTGAAACTAAGGTCTGTCTCCAGAATCACACCAAAATTCCTGACTTGATTTTTAGTTGTTAGACCCCTAGAGTCAAGCTATGCATTCACCTTGAGAACTTCATCTTTGTTTCCAAATGCAATGACTTCAGTTTTTTCCTTGTTTAACTGAAGAAAGTTCTCGCACATCCAACTGTTAATTTCATCAATGCATTGGCAGAGGGAGTCAATGGGGCTGTAGTCATTTGGAGATAAGGCTAGGTAAATCTGGGTATCATCAGCATAGCTCTGATAGACAATTTGATTCTTTCTCATTATTTGACTTAGTGGGAGCATATACAGGCTAAACAAGAGCGGTGCAAGAATTGAGCCTTGTGGGACTCCACATGTCATGGACGTCCACTTAGACTTATGCTCTCCTATACTCACATAATAACCTCTCCCTTCTAAGTATGACCTGAACCATTTGATTGCCATCCCAGAAAGCCCGACCCAGTTTTCCAGTCTCTCTAGTAGTATGTTATGATCGACAGTGTCAAACGCAGCACTGAGATCTAGTAGTACCAGCATTATTATCTTAATGAGCACTGTCTCCGTGCTGTGATGCGGTCGGAAACCAGATTGAAAATTGTCCAGGTATCCATTTGAGTTTAAGTAGCTGTTCAGCTGATTAAAAACTACCTTTTCAATAATCTTGCCTATAAAAGGAAGATTTGATATTGGGTCTATAGTTGCTCAAGTCGTTAGACATTTAAGCCCATGTATCTTATCCTGTAATGGGCCCTGCTGTCTATTTAGTCCAGGCAGAGATAAAAAGCACAGTTAGCAAAGCATCTTTTCAGTGTCAGAATTATCTGTGGGGTTTAACTGGGGTCTTTTTGCAGTATATGTAGTCACCAGAGTTAGGACAGATTAGCTGTCCTCATTTCACCTTCTCGTCTTTCTTGGATTTTTCTATCTTGGAGACACACAAATCCAGTATTAGTGGACTCAGTGTGGTGTGCTTCTGGTGGAAAGAGCGTGGATGAGCCAAACCATATGATGAACTGGAATGTAATGGCCATTGGCACGCTTTGGCCACATATATGGAGTATGTATAATAACATGCTGAAAGATGGAAAAGACTTTGGGTATTTCTGTTCTGGCTTAGATGTAGTTTTTCTCTCATGTCTATGGTACCATCAGTTTCAGGTTTCAGAAAAACTTTGATCTCTTTACATGACAGTCTCTTCCATCCATTAGAGCCAGTTGCACAGAGCTTTCAAAATGGTCATGAAGTGGCTGTTATTATCCGCTTATTCACAAAGGTAAAATGAATGAATAAGGAATGTACGAATATATCTACACAAAGCAAATGAGATTGAAATTGAAAGGAAAGCACAGCAGGCTTCTTTAAACACTATTTTATATAATTTTATTTTTCAATTTTTTTTAACAATATTAAATATATATCAATATTATGGCATTTGCTCTTAATTTTTTTTTTTTTTAAAGCCTCCATGAAAAAGACATGATCTGGCTAGAGCAGCTATTGTTACATACAAAGTACATACAGACTGTTTACTGCAAAATCAACACTTGTTAAAAAAATAATAAATGGACATATTTTATATCAACAGCAAAGATATCATGAAAATATCGCCAATATTAGATGTATCGCCCAACCCTAGCTTTGAATAAAATATATCAAATACGGTTGGGTGGTCGCATACAGCCTATCTCCAAAAGTCTACAAAGCCCAATTTGAATCTGAAAATTCTGTATACGCATGTAATCGGTACTCCTCGCAGCTCCTGTTCTACTCTCCATAGGAAATGAATGACTTCAGGTCTGTTGTTTGTTGGAGATGTCTCAGCATTCTGGGTAAGGATGAGCTTTATGTGGACCAGACTTAAAGCCTATAGTCAAAAGTCTGACTTGCGAGACTAGGTTGTTTCAGGCTGGGTTTTAAGGACACATCTATTTTTGTCTGTTCGAAGACACTGAAAAACTCACATGACACACTTTGAATCAGTTTTAGGTAATGGATTTTAGACACTTTTGTGTGCATATGTTGTAATATATTATCAATCCTCCAGCTCATATATCTGGTTGTATCTGATATGTTTTGTTGACTCTTGATGGTAAATGTCCTTGATTGTAATGTCCTTACAGTCTGGTGTTATTGGCTTACAGCAGTCTCAGCATCACTGATCCAGGCTCTTTGTGTCAATCCTCATTTCTTTTAGTCCCTGCTGAATGAGGGCAGTCCTAGCTCTTGGCTTTGTTTTTAACACATACACACAAAAACACAGAACAGTCAGTGGTCAGAGGTCATCCACACCAGCCCATATCCAAGACCAGTCATTCTGAGCATTCATCAGTGCACACTCATTCCTGTGTCTCTGTGGATGTTTTTATGTCCCAGCACTCAAGCGTTGTGCATGTATGCGTTTAAGCGTGGCTGATGGTGTGGTGTTAATGCAGTTCACTGCTTGATCTGTAAGGAAGCGAGTGGGGAGAGCATGTTGTTGTTTTCTCTGAATAAAGCACACGCTGAGTGATGGCAGGAGTAGAGAGAGAGAAAGTCATTAGACAGGAGACACAGAGAGAGAGAAGATGGATCCATGGAAAGAGGGCAGGAAAGAGTAGGAGGTCTGGGGAAATGTGCTTTAATGACCTCTTGAGTGTCCAGCTGCACACACACAGACACAGACACAGACACACACACACACACAAGGCCAAGCAATATTTACAGTATATTCAAGATGGTTGTGTTGCCGATTATAAAACTAAGCAACATCATGAATATAGCTGATTTTTAATGTGTTTTATTTTCACATTAGGTTTCCTTAAGACTAGTTTCTCAAAATATGTTTTAATAGGGTCTCTGATTTTAAAGATAAAAAAATTCAGCAGTTCAATTTAATCTTCAAACTATCAAACCTTTGGTTCAAAACTCTGATTTGATGATTTGACACTCAAAACAAAAATGTTTATAGAAGTCTCTGTGTTGCATTTCTTCATATATTAAAATAAGAATTTTTTTTGCAATAAAATTATATATTACAATATTATTTATTAATTTATTGTTTAAACTTGGAATAAACAAAGTTTAGGGATTTTTTTTTATCCTAAAGAAGTATTTGACATTGTGATAAGGAAAATTTCTACACTATTTCTAGGTCACTAATCAAATAAAATATAATTTATTACAATAAAAAAATGTATATTACAGTAACATTTAATTATTTGTTTGTTTGTATGTTTGTTTTTTCTAGGTCACACAGCAAAATGCGTAAAGGTCTAAAAGTATTTTAATTAGTTAATTGTTATATAATTTAATGTATTTAATATTATTGTCTTTTATTTAATAATTTTCCATCCCAAACATACATACACACACACACAGGATCAAGTGATGAGCGATCATGTGAGAGTATATCCACAGCGAGAGCAGCTGAAGTGGCTTCTACTTTATGCTCTGCTCTTCAGAGACACAGTAAAGTCTCTTTCTTGGCCGATATTCAACTAATGGTCTTCAGATTCTCTAGCCGTCGGTGTTGCCAAAAGCTTTAACAGCGATACATTCTCCCTGCTGAAGCTGAACTGAGAGTTTAACCTTGTGACTGAATCACAGACAACTACATATTCATGGTGCTGCATTGCTCTACAATGCCTACATTGAGTCTGTGTGTGTGAGAGAGAGAATTGACTGGATGCTAATGGCATTGTCATCCACTAAATGACTGAGTAAGGCTCTTGTGGGTGTGTATATGTGTCTTTGTACTCTTAGACTGTGAATAGGCTGCATTGTATGCAATCAACAGCACTCCACCAGGACTTAGAATGTCACTCTTTTATTAGACTTGGCCATGCCATATGCTTAAATTGACTCTCTGAGATGCCTAATAGACTGTAAACCATATTGTGTAGGCTATGTCTCCATAAACATGCATGCATTAAAATGGCATCTGTGTAAGTGCACTTGAGGGGGGTTGGAATATGACCTTCTGTTGGTTTTGTGTTTTTAAGTATGACACATAAGAAACCTATTTATTTCTGCTAATGATAACAGCTGGTGCTGTCTGAAATTCGTTCCTCCTAAATGAATGGCATTTGTTTAAACTACCAACATAAGAAAGAGACCATAATATGCTTTCACTTCACGTTCAACAAGAAGTTCTTTAGTGCCCTCATTATGTTTGTTTTCTTTTGCAGCAAACAAGCGGAGGAGTCTATATAACAGTTCCTACAGTCCTCAAGTGGCCTACGGAAGCCCATACAGCACAAACACGGCAAACAGTCCTTACACCAGTGGCTTCAACTCCCCATCCTCCAGTCCATCTAGAGTGCCTGTCGTCAAGCAGCTCGTTCTGCCTGGCAGCGCAGGTAAAGGCCTCTTTACTCCAAATGTGGAGTAAGAAATAGTTGAGGAATTTATTACATGCTACAAAGAAACATAATGTCACAAGTGTGAGGCTGCTGTTTATTAATTTGCAGTTGGGGAAAGTTATTTTTATAGGTAACATGTTACTAATCAGGAAAGTAACCACATTACATCATAACATGGTATGGAAAGTTGCATATTTGTTATTTCTGTGTTAAAAACTGCACTTTTCTCACTGTTGTTTGGTTGAAAGCTCTTAAAAAAATGGAGAATGATGGATTATTTTCTGTTAATGTAACCTCTGATTAATATATGCGGTCCAGTATGCAATAAGTAGTAGGCTAGTATTTGATTCCTATTTCCTAACATAATCAATATGACTTAAGCAGAAAACACCCAACACCCGTTTAGTGTTTATTTTGTAGATCTTCCAATGAATAACTATTTAGAAAGTGTTGTTTTTATTTTCGTGTATATTAATGTATTTCATTTATCTTGTGTGTGTGTGTGTAGGTCACCAGCGTGGATCGGCTGACAGAAACGCACAGGCAGTGAGCCCACAGTCATCAGTAGACAGTGAGTTAAGCACATCAGAGATGGATGAAGACTCTGTCGGTTCATCGACCACATATAAACTCAATGACGTCACAGACGTGCAGATACTCGCCCGCATGCAGGAGGAGAGTGAGTGATGTCTTCTCTCTAACAAGTGTTGCACCTTGTCTTTTAGTCTGTTCTATCTTTCTAAGAAACGTTTACATTTGGTTATCATGCTGCTGAAATGGATGATCGATCGTCTTAAACGTGAATAAAAATGCCTAAATGGATCACTCGAGATTTAAACTCAAATGTATCTCCGTTTCCCTCTTTTAGGCTTAAGGCAAGAATACGCTGCAACAGCGTCACGTCGTAGCTCTGGTTCATCATGTCAGTCGTTGCGACGAGGAACTCTGAGTGACCAGGAGCTGGATGCACAGAGCCTGGAGGATGATGAGGAGGCGGTCCACCATTCCTACCACACACCCGCCAACCGCTTCAGCCCCTCCCCTCGGCACTCGCCCCGCGTCTCCCCCAGGAACTCGCCCCGATCCCGCTCACCCGCCCGCTCTTTAGAGTACAGCCGCGGATCTCCCCAACCGATCATCAGCCGCCTCCAGCAGCCCCGCCACTCTCTGCAAGGCCACGATACGCAGACCAATGCCATTAAGAATGAAGGTAGATCTTCCAATCACATTTCACTTGGGCTACTTCTCTTAAAAACAATGTCAGTTTAAATGTGGGTTTCTTCATCCTTTCTGTTTTTGTGCGCAGAAAAGCTGAGACGGAGTCTACCTAACCTCGCACGATCCAGCTCTGGACCGACTGCAGAGCCAGTCAAAAACAGCAGGAGCTGTGAGTCAAACCTGCAAGTGCCAAACGGAGGGTCACCCAGACACCAGAGTCAGTCTGCCAGTGAGTGTCCAGACACATCAGTGAGCATGCATGCACACATACATCAAATCATCCAATGAACATGTGCAGAGCTTTTAACTGCCAGTAAACAGCACACAAACACATACAGTAGAGCAAACACACAATCTCTGACTCAAACTCACCACACAAAAAGACTTCATTGCATTCCTTGACATGAAATTTATCATGAATGTTGTTCTGTTCGTAAATCTTGATGTATGCTAACATTTGACATTTTATGACTCTGCACTTCTTGGTTATGGATTCTGTGCTTCTGACACACGTTCATGCTGTGCTCTTAACTGCACTGCCGGTGTCTTGGCTTGCTGGATGAGGCTCTTTGATCTTCTCACATTTTCTCTTAGACCGCATTTTATTGGCATCTTGGCATTTCCTCTAAAAGCCTGACTGACTTTCAAACAAAGCCCTTGTAAATTATTATTCAGGGGTGATTTTTTATGTTTTAGGGAACTCTTCAGATGATGGATCTTGAAGGTGTGTTTAATGTGGCAAGGAACACTGAAGTTTGTCATTTTATTTGTAGGATAAAACATTTCAGATTATAGTAATCATATTCCATTACACCCATGTGATCAATCACATTTAATAGCATTACTGAAAAAAAAAAAACAAAGGTGTAATTTTGGCATGGATGTGTGCATACAGTAGGAAGCATCTCCAATTCTTGAGCAGGAGTTTTGATTTGTCATAGTAGCCTATATAACATTTTAAATGTTATGTAGCGCACTGATCAAGTGCTAGAATATTATTTTTATTATTATTATACACATTTTATATATTATATGTAAAAAAAATGTTAATGTTGAGTGTTCATTACCACAAAGGTTGTCATAAGTCTTTTTTTCAGAACTCTTTTCAATGTTGCCAACACTGAGGAATAAAATCTGATTCCCAAGCGAATGACTCTTATGAGTCAGTTCTTTTTAGTAAATCAACACCTTAGAGCATGACCAGTGTAGTACAAATAACTCTTTTAAACCCACACATACTGCAGTTTACTGTTAAAGTGCAGTCGCATGAAATTTCATCAAAATTTTGCAGACAAAAGAGTCTGTTGTCTATTGTCTATGATGTATGGAAACCACAGAAGTCACTTTTAAAACGAGCAGCTTTCTGTTGGGCACTACAGTGAATTTGCGTGACCAACTTGAACCCAATGCAAAATCGGTATGGGGAAATCTTTTACCCTCAATCTAAATTCCCATACATGTGTAATCATATTGAGATAACTCAGTTTTAACTTGAAAATTCACTGAACAACAATAAATATGACCCTAACTTTGAGAATTTAATCTTTGTAGTTACTGACTGGTTTTTTGTATTAATAGGTATTGTTGTTTATATATACATACGATTATTGGATTGCATTTATGCCACCTCAAAATTGCATTTTTTTCTAAATAATTATTTGTTAAAACCGATTATGTTCATGTTTTTGGTGTGTAAACTAATTAATATTCATGAACTGAACCATTTACCATTTCATGACATCACAACCAGCACAAAAGTGAAAAGGTCCAGCTGACCTCAGCACTTTTAAGAACAGTGACGCCCATGAAAAAAAACAAACATTTGATGACGACGTACTGAATCATTTTATCCATGCGAGGTCAACGAAGGCCAGATCTCTTTCTGTCAATGAACAGTTTATCTGATCAAGTCTCTCAAAAAGGAGTGGAGTCGCTCTGTAATATTTGTATCGAAATATTTTTAGTTAATTAATAATAGCCAGTATTTCAGTGAGTCAGTGACCATCAATAAACAGCCATCTCTTAAACAGCACAAAGACATGAGGTTGCTTAAGTGATTTTACATACTTGAATGCAGTGAGTATTTCAGGCTTCTCCCCCTCGTTTGGTAATATGGACAGTCTAGTTTAATTTTTGTCCTTCATGCCCAGCATGTTCTGCCTCTTCCCTTCTCTCTCTGCCTTTGTTTTTGGCTGAGGTGCTGGTTGTCTGGATGTAGTTGGATTCACTCTTGGCTTAGTGCTGCCTCCTGCCTGTTCTTCAGCCTGGGTTTCATTTTTCTCTTGGCTGTGGCCCCCTCTGGTGGCTGGTTGGAAGTAGTCTTCTGTCTCACCCATGCATGGAATGGCTCTGCCTTGAATTAAACCTGACCCTAGCTGGCTGTTTTTGCCTTGGCATCACCTAAACTTTTTGGTTAAAGCTGATTTTGGATCAGTTCTGGTTGGAGGTTAAGTGCCTGCAGGTGGACGTGGACTGCTGAGCTCAGATTAGCCTGGATAAAAACATAATGTCTACTTGTCTCTCATCTCAGCATCACACCAAAGGCTGTCCGCACCTGCTCGCTCCTCCCCAAAACCAAAAGAGCAACTCCAGAGCCCTACGTCTCTACGAGGTAATGCACTGAGCAGGTCACCCAGACTCGGTCATGATACCAGATAGTCCTGGAAGTATTTTATGGACCCACTGTTAGAGTATTGTTTGGTTGGTGTGGAAGCTGTTTTC
The DNA here is from genome assembly GCF_001515625.1 of Sinocyclocheilus rhinocerous. Lineage (NCBI taxonomy): Eukaryota > Metazoa > Chordata > Actinopteri > Cypriniformes > Cyprinidae > Sinocyclocheilus > Sinocyclocheilus rhinocerous. The sequence goes on along the minus strand of NW_015641608.1, from coordinate 1,574,247 downwards.
TGATGAGAAATCACACCCAGGTCTTTTTGAAAACAGGGGTCTGGGTTATGATTCAAAATTGAGCTCGAGTAATTTCCCAATTTTTTTTTACAAAAAGAATATATTATTGCATACCAACCTGGTAGGTTTGGGAAAGGTTATGTGAATGGGATTTTTAGTTCTGAAAAGCAGGTACGCCTAAATTGCAGAATTGCTATTATTATTATTACCACTATTAAGAATGTATAATTTTCCCATGAATAATAAAATAATAATTTATTAATAATTTTATTGTGTAGTCATTTAGCTATTGAGGCAAACTAATTAAAATAGGTCTGTTGGTTATTGGTCACTAATATTTATTGACCTTAAAAAGGCAACGTCTGTCGATCTTCAACTGTAAATGTCATCTCACAGCGTTGAGTACAAATATTTGTCTAGGACTGAATTTTGTGCTGTATATTGATTTGGAGTGGCTTTTAAGAATAGTTTGTTCACCTGTGGTTGTAAATGCTGCTGTTTCTTTGCAGTGTTATATGGTGAGTGATGCTGTAGGTTGCTGTGGGTCTGCCCCCTTTTGGTACAATTGTTTCATGTCTTCTTGTACTACTACTTTTGTTATTAAATGGAACTGCTTAAACGTTGTCACCCAACCAAATGTTTCAATAGTCTGTAAAGCCATCTGTCTAATTCTAATTATTTATTTAATGCACTTTGGTTGCATTAAATTGTTGGTCAGTCACACTTGCACTTTAAAAAAGAGAAATGGTACAAGTCCTGAGCAATTCGACAGCTTTTGGAGCGGAAACAAACCCAACCCTCTCTTTTCCATCTTTTACCCAGTTCCTCTCTCGTGTTGCTTTGGAGAGGAAACAGATTTCAGTGAGTATATACACTGATGATAATGCAGCTTTTCAGTGCTGTGATATTTTATGTTGTGCAAGTGTGCGTGAATGGTAGATTGTGTTTGTACTGTGATTGTGTTTTGCAACAAGGGGGACATTTGTATAACTAGTATTTCTGAAAATGTTTGAGAACACTACTTGATCAAGGCTGTTTAAATCCATCCATCCATTCTTATTGTGCCTTATTTTATATCAGCTTTGTGTTAAATGCCATTAATGCTAGTGTTGAGCTCTGTGAATGTGGAAAACAGTCCTCTGCGTGTTACATAGGAGCATGTTTATTTAATCGTGGTTATGTTTAATGTGTAGCTTTATGAATTAGTTATCTAACTGCATTCTTTTGGTTTTTAGGGTTGCATCCATCTTTTTTCATTATTGTTTGTCATTTGTCATAGAAGATAAACTATTGAATAGAAGCTCTGTCTTTTATTCAGTCTGTAATGTTTTATCTTTTATGAAATATCCAGTATTTCAGTTCCTTTACATTTCATCTGTTGCATTTAATTCTATCGTCCACACTTATCGTTCTTTGTTTTTTTTTTTCCAGTGCCCTCTTCCAGTAAGTTGCGGACTCCCACTGCCCCGTCTCCCTTGGCTCTCCGTCAGCCCATGAAGGTCATGTCTAATCATGGTTCAGGCACAGCCACGCCCATGCGCTCCATGGCCCCGCCCCGCAGCGGCCTGCCCCGCCCCACCGCCAATGCTGGAGGAGGTTTACCAGTGCCTCGCAGCAAACTGGTCCAGCCTGTGCGCAGGTACTCTCAGGTTTTCACAACTCGCTATAAACATATCGTAACCTGGTGAAGTACATACTGAGTTTATTATTTGCTCCACAGGTCTCTGCCAGCTCCAAGGACATACAGTGGTATCAGAGACGAGAGCTGGAGAGAGGGCTGCTACTGAGCAGGCTTTCAGTTCAACCTGGCACTTTATAGAGATACATCTTTAACCCCCACAAATAAAGAGACACATTCTTCCAAACAAATGATTCTCTCCTCTTTCAGTTGATGTTGCAGAGCTCTCATCCCAGCAGGATAGATGGGGAAGGCAGACTGGACGCCGCAGAATGCCAAAGAACAACAATAACAAAAAAAAAACAGACTGGGATTCGCCCTCACCTACCAAACAGCACCTGTACTACAAATGGCTCCAAATCCACAATCCTGCTTGCAAATCCCCCCAAAACCCACTATAGAAGAACATTGAATAACTTGTTTCCTCTGTAACAACATTAGTGGGGATCCCTTGTGAGCACATACAAATTGACCTTAACTAAGTGGGAAAGGTTTGTATGGCGACAAAGAGTCCACATGGCAATTGCATTCTGTCAGAATGTCTTTCATATCTATGTGACCTCTTATTTATTTGAAATCATTATTTAAATATTTCTTTCAAAGAGTATTCATACAGTATTTGGTCTTTATAAATATATATGTATGTTTACTAATCTTTATTTTTGGGCTTTTTATTTCTGAATGTCATTATTAAACCTCAACTGCAAAGCTATGTTTCCAAAGCATTTTATATGTCTGAATAATGGATGCATTTCAGTCTTTGAACAAATGTGTTTAGTTTGAGCCCTCAGATACACAGCAGGATTGATGCTTTTGCTTATTTCGAAAGGAAACACGAATCAATGAGACACGAATCAGTGAAAAGTTCAAGTCAAATTTCTTCAATCGTGTTTGTATATCCTAACTGGAAATTGGGAAATTCATTGAATATAAATGCCTGAGACTAACTTCATAAGGTGAACTGTTGTATCGTCAAACGTTGTTCATCGATTGATGTCCCAGTGATCATGTCTCGGTGGCAAAGGTCATAAAAAGAAGTGGTTCTGTGGGTGAAGTGTAGTGCTTCTGTACTATTAATTTTGGGAAATTCCTGGTCATGTTATTTGTCGTCATTCTCCGAGTGAAATAATTGAAAAAAGGCCAAGAATTAAAATGGCGCTTACTGGTAACTGAATGGGAGTGCCAACTGAACATATGGAGATGATATCTTGCTGCACACTAGCATACTATTGAGACTGCGCAAGTTTGTTTAAAAATGAGTGCATATAATTTATGAATTTCTGTGTTTTTTTTTAGTTTGTTTGTGCCAATTGCTTTATTTTGCCAATATTATTTACTTCAGGGTTCTTTGCATTTCTTGCTCAAGTTTTGTTTGATTTTTGTAATTGCTTTGATAACATTTATATTTGCTTTTTTGTAACAAAGATCTGTTATAAAAGCCCCTTGATATTTATGACAAAATACTATGCGCTGATAAGAGGCTTATTTATTAAACAGTGAGCTGCCTCCGTGTGCTGAGATATAGTTAGTGGGATGCTTGAGCCTAGTATGGTCATGAATACATGACATAAACATTTTGTGGATTTTTTTTTTTTTTTTTTGGTAAAAACTTTTATATCTCCACAAACATGATGCTCGGTTTCCCCTGCGTTGAATCATTTCAAATAAAAGTTTAAAAAAAACTGTGTGGTCTGTCGCTTATTTGTCCATAAATTATTGACGTGCCAAAACTAAAGTGTCAGAAGATATTTTATAGCATTTGACTGTTGATCATAGACACATTGTGGAAAATGTTGAGATTCATTGCAATGAACTGATTTTAGGTTGTAGCTGTATATCAAATATTTATCATTACCATAAAATTAAATTTATCTGTAGTTTATCACTTTCATTATAATGTAATTTTTAGTTTTCTATTATTTTATTATATATAAGTGATAATGTATGTGTTGGAAACTCCCAAGTTTTAAAATGTGGTTTTAAAAACTAAAAAAAGAATTTTGTACTGGATGTCAAAGTTGTGCCGTTACAATTTTGAATGAATGTATAAAAAGAGAAAATGTAATAAATCTTTATTTGCAATGCAGATTGCAAGCATTCACATGATCCATTTTTAAAGATCCACTATGGTGTGTTAAAAGTCCCCTCTTGCTGCTTAAAAAAAATTAAATAAAAATCATTTACTTTCATGTACATCTCTTCCAGATCATGTTGTTTCTCTTACTCCGGCAGGCCCATTTCTTTGCGGGTGAGTGTTGCGATGACATGATCTTTCAGATTCTCTGGTGCAGTACATTTGGGCTCTGATTGCAGGGACTCCATGGTAAGTTTTCTCCACAGGTACTCTATTTTAGCATCGCAATGCCAAGGGTTAAAGATCAACTCCACCCAACTGGTATTAATGTCTAATGTGCCAGGGGACAAAAACTGCAGCTTGTTGTCACTGAGGTCGACGTACTCCAAGCGCTTGAGCCCCTGGAATACAGTCGGCGGGAGACTATCTAATCCATTTTTCTGCAGGAAGATGTGAGTCAAGTTACCAGAGCGGCTAAAGGCTTTTACATCCAGAGACTGGATTTTGTTCTGGTCTAAATTAAGTCTCTCTAGAGCGGGGTGAGCATCTAAACACCCAACTGGAAGCTCTTCGATTTTGTTCTGCGAGAGGTGCAGAACCTTTAGTTGACTCAGGCTTTGGAGTTGGGGCATTGGGAATTTCATAAGATGGTTTCCAGACAAGTCCAACCAAGTGATATTGCTGTTGATGGGCAACCAGTCTGGGTGGATGCTGGAGATGCGGTTGTCCTTCAACACCAGGTTGAGAAGTGGAGCGTGATGGAAAACGTATGCAGGTAGCTCTCGCAGTTCATTATCTGAGCACAGTTTGGATAGGAGTTAGAAAACAATACAAACATACTTGACCTGCTGCATCATTTGGTGTAGTTTTGGCTTTCATAAAAAAATAGTTTTTTAGAAAATGGCCTCTAAAGATTCCAAACGATTTTCAGATATTTGAACAGAATTTGGATATTTGTTACGTTAAATTGTGACAGTTAAATAAAATGCATTTAGTTTACATTTTAACAATATATTTACTATTTTAACGATATGCTTCAGTCTAAATGTTAAACTAAGGAGCTATGGACATTGAATGACTTCTGAGGTAACTAAATGTACATGCAGGCCTAGTTCAAGCTGTTTTTGTCGCTTTCCGCGGTTTATATGAAAAAGATATGTCAATTCATGTTTTTCGTTCTGTATAGTAAAGAGAAATAGATTTTTATTTTCGCGATTTGAACTGAAGAGAAATTTCACGCCACATATATTTCACGCGGTTTGAATGTTCTAATAAAATTACATTATGTGAATGCTGAGGCTTATATAATAAGATAAACACAAAACAGTCAAATTTCAAAGTATTTTTTCTTACAATAGCGTTTCCCCACACAGACGCACAGCTACAAAATCTTAACATTTTGACATACACACACACACACACACCTGTGAGGTCTATAGTGTGCAGGTAATAAAGGCCCTTCAGAAGATCTGCTGGTAAACTGCTCAGTTTGTTGCCGGGCAGGTGTAACTCCTCCAGCAGTGGGATGGCTGTCAAGTGTTGCGAGGTCAGCACGCTCAGGTTGGTGAACTGGATGGTTAGGGAGGTGGTGTTTCCAGGAAGACCGTCTCCAGGGAAATGCGAGAGGCCAGCGTCAGGACACACCACCTCGGTTGTTTTGGCACTGAAGTGGCACGTGCATCGCTTCGGACACGAGAGGGCGTCACGGAAACAGAAGACCACCGTCACCGCGAGCGCGTGCAGGAGCCAGGAATTCATCTTCACCACTTCAAAAGAATTCAAGCTTAAATTATTTTCTCACATAAACTGTTGATGTATTTCTAGCATAGAGTTTCCTTGCTTTTTTTGTACTCGGAACAAAAATAATTTAATGAAGCCTATAAGCCTACTTAATACTAAGAATAAAACGAAGAAAAATGAATCACGTAGAAATGTACATTAACGTAGTTCCCTTACTGGAGATTATTGTCTAAAATGGTCAATAAAACGACATCTTACCTACTAATTTGATTGTTTAGATGTCCGGTTAATCCAAAATTCTGCTCATTCCCTTCAGTTATATATCCTGACAGAGATGATCTGTGTGTGACTCCAGCACTGCTTACAGGAAAATAGGACAGTCAGAGAAAACCCGTCACTTATGTAAATATTGAGAACATCACGTCTCTGGCCATGACTGAGGGTGAAAGTACACACGACTTGTCCACAAACAATTATTTCAAATAGCCGAAGCATATGGTGTCACACGGCTGTCGAATTAATAAAAGTGAAAAAAAAAAAAATAGAAAAAAAAAATAAATAAAATAAATAGGCCTATGTAGCCTATATTGGGGTTTAAAATGTAAAATCTGCGTGTAAAATTGAGAAATTTTATACTGAATGCTTCATAACACCCAGTATTAGATCAATACATGTAAATGATTAATGACTGGCTACAGCATCAGCGTTGCACAATGAACAAGTGGTTGCACAAGTGTTCTTCACAAATGGACACAAGTTTTCATTTCAAATCATGTTATTGCATGCATATAACAGCTGTCCCAATGATTTGTTTATTGTCCTCTGAATGGCCAGCCAAGACACATCAGGGATTTTCCTTCTCTATAAGCATTAACGTTTTTGTTCCTCTTTGCAATAGATTTCAGAAGATAATTCAATTAAATATTCAAATATAGCATATGTGTGTGTGTGTAGGCTACCAGACGGCAAAAGTATTTATGAGTACTTGACATGAAATATTATTAGGTAGTAATGGCACTTGGAGAGATTTTCCTTAAAATATTTTTTTTAAATCAAAATCAAAAAATTCAAAATGACATATAATAATGATGGTAAGCATTATTCAAGCTAATAATAATTCGTTAAAAAAATACTTTTGGTGAAGTTATGAGAAAATGACTGAGTGGTGAATTAAAGGTCGAAAACTTAAAACTATTTTTAACGTTATTTTCTTCCTTTCTTTCTTTTCAGTTAACAATTAATTTGTCACCCTGCATGTCCATTTAAGTAAAATGTTTTTGCTTTTTTTAGATGGATTTTTAACAGGGGAAAACAGAAGTTCCAAAACATAAACATCTATATATGCTAAATTATAGAATAGATATAGGCCTAGCTCTTCTTTATTACGTCATATATCTTTAATTAATTTTTTAAAAACTCGTCAATGGAAAACAATCTAATATTTGGTACAACTGACATGCATCTTTATGTAGGCCTATGATATATTTTCCAAATAGAGTAAGAATTTTAATTGTCTTGTCAGTCTCCAAGAGGACCCTAAAATGTAACTTTTCCATTTATGTTTATATGTTTTTTCCACCTAAAATGCTGGTGTTGAATAAAAAAGTTCACGGACTAATAGCGTACCAAAAAACGATTTCAATCACGCGGACAATCCAACTCCATTTTTTCCCTCCAGAAATGCGTCTTAGTGATCAGTTTCTGAGTTAATTGGTTCGGATGGCGCCTGGTGACGCGCGCTCCGCGCCAAACTCCTCCCGGTGCACCGCGCGCTCCGCGCTGGACAGTGTCACTCAGTCACACAATGATTCTGCGCCGCTAGGGGACAGTTCAGGGAGGGGACACCAGCGGAGACCGAAGGATCCTTTGGAGAGCTCCAGTCCCCTAGAGACGCGATGGAGACCTCCAGCAGCGTGCCGAGCACCGCGCTCACGCAACTCCTGAACTTCACAGAGGATCCCGTCAGCTTCTCAGAGAGTCCTTCCATGGCGGGGTTACGCGCCACAGAAGAGCCGCTTTCACCCGTGCTCAGCAGCTTCAGGACTGATGCGGCTCCAGCGGGGCTCCTGGCGGGTCCGTTCTCGCCCTCCGAATATATATATATAATTTAATGAATAAAATATTGTCATGTGTTCATTATACAGTTTTGAAAATATAAACAATTCTAGTTTACTAGTTGTATAAATATACACTGTAAAATCCAATAGTTGACCTTACTTAGATTTAATTAGTAATCTTTACTTAGTTGTTATACTTACTAGGTTTTATTAAGTTACAGCTACTTTCAAGGCAAATAAAACAATTTACTTACTGTTTTGAGTGACACTTACTTAAAATATTCAAGTAGCCACAAAGGAACCAATGACATTAATAAACCAATGAGAGGCAGCAGTGTACTAATATGCTGCTAATGTGCAACATAACAACAGAAGAAGAAGAAAACAAAACGAGTCTTAGTAGACTTTTCACCCACCTCATCTCCTTCCTCCTGGCTCTGGCCTTCTCCCTCAACGATGTGGCCGCTATGGCTGTGCTGCTGTGCGGCTGCTGCCCTGGAGGAAACCTCTCCAATATCATGTCACTGCTGGTCAACGGGGAGATGAACCTCAGGTAGCTGTCAGACGATGTCTACATCCGACTAGTTGTTTAGAAAAATAAATCAATGAATAAAATATTGTGATGATGCGTCCATTA
>NW_015641608.1:1561186-1566013 GCF_001515625.1 Sinocyclocheilus rhinocerous | reverse complement strand
TGCAGCAATGCATTATGAAATCAGAGTTATTTGATTTCAAGGGAAAAAAAAGTAATAAATAGATTGCTTTTAGAAAGTGATCTATCTTTTAATTAAATCATTAGTGAATTTATTGTTTGTGTGATTATTAATGAATTTCTTCAAATTTCATTATTCATAATTACTTTGATATGATCTTAATTGAGTTTATATAATCCTTAAATAGTGTAACAGTACTTTTTTAGTTACTAGAACTCACGTGTAAGTAAACTATACTAACTAAGCATTTGTCAGTACAACATACTATTCCTCTTACACTTTACTTAGTTTTTTCAAGGCAATCGGTTTGCATGCTTTTTTTAAGTAAGCCCAACTAATTAGATTTTACAGTGTAGCTATAATATAAAATTATTTGAATATATGCATTTTAAAATTTTATATTTATATATATTTTTTATTTTAATATTTATATTTTTAATCTAAAAATATAATATATAAAAATATAATTTAATATAAAATATAAACAAATAAAAATATAATCAATATAATAAACAAATATTAAAACATGTATAATTTAAAATATATCAGAAAATAAAAAATGTATTGTGAGAATGTTATTTTGCCATAGAGAAAAGATGATGCTCTAGTTCAGTGCATTGTTCAGTGGATTTTTGGCAAGTATTTTTGCACAGATTTTTTTGCACGCATTGTGTTTTTATTTTTTAAGTATTATGTATTATACTAAGTGCATAAAGCACAGAAATAAAATAAAGGTCAGAAGAACATGTTGCTTTATTTGGCTGTCTTTGGTAATACATTTCTTTTGGTGGGGTTTGTTTTCCAGCATCATCATGACCATCTCGTCCACTATTCTGGCGCTCGTGCTCATGCCGCTGTGTCTGTGGATGTACAGTCGCGCGTGGATCAACACACCTGTGGTGAACCTTCTGCCCTTCGGCGCGATCATTCTCACCCTCTGCAGCACCCTCATTCCCATCGGGCTCGGGGTCTGGCTTAGATACCGCTATACTCGAGTGGCAGAAATCATCATCAAGGTGACTTAATGCAAAAAACCTGATCAGTTGTCTAAAAGTCATTCAAAGCAGTGCCAAAGCTGAGCACATTTACTATTAGGAAAAGGAACCTGAAATATCAGACTAAGTTGATTTGATTTGGAGGAGCCACTAAGTGGATCTTCATCACAAAATAACATGATTTAGATTTCTGCTGTCATTTCTGAAATATCACTGGTTGTGATGGGTTGCTTAGGTCGCCTTCATGTCCACCATCTCTGGCCATTAAAAGGAGACTGAAGTGCCTGGGGCGAGGTGGCGTCACATGCGCACATGGGTTCCTTTCAGTTGAGCTTATCTAAGAACAGCCTGGTAAGGGCACAGCGGCGACTATGAGATAGAGAGATGCGGGATGGGAGGTGAGGGGAGGGCTGACAGAGAGTGTGATAAAGGAATAGAGGCAGTTGGGGGAGCAGCACATTAAGTGGAGTTGATAAAAGTGGGCTGATTTGTCACTCATGGCTTGCACTTTTCTCCTCTAGTAGTATCATCATGTGCCTCTCTGTGCCATTCACTCCTTTCAGGATTCATTCCCCAGGTCATGCTTAGCGAAATATGTCACATCAGTTGTTACCAGTCGCTGTATTAATGAAAACCCTTTATAGCTAATTGCTGCCCGCTGAGGCCTGTAAACAATTTCATTTTCTTAGTTTTCTCGACCACAGAGAGATGTCTAGCAATTACATCATCAGGTAGTTGGATTTAATGTTTAAAATATTCAGAAAATGTCTCTGTTAGAAAGAATGCGTCCATTAGACTCATAAAATACAAAAATTACTGTGAGTATATGTCCATTAGACCGAGAAAATAAAATTATAATATTGTGAGAATATTTCCATTAGACCCATAAAATAAAATAAAATTAAATTAAATATTCTGATAATATTTCCCCTATACCCAGAATAAATAAAATAAAATAAAAGTATAGTGAGAATATTTTTATCAGACCCAGAATATAAAATATCAGTATGATCAGAATATGTCCATTAGATCCAGAAAGAGCAATATTTTGAGAACATGTGTTAAATAAAAATAAAATAGAAATATTGTGAGAATGTCCATTAAAACCAGAATATGAAGTAAAAATATTGTAAGAATATTTTCATTAGACCCATAAAATAAAATAAAAATATTGTGAGAATATTTAATTAGATTCAGAATATAAAGTAAAAATATTGTGAGAATATCCATTAGATGCTGAAAAAAAAGAAAACTATTTTGAGAATATGTCCATTAGACCCAGAAAAATAATTTTGTTAGATTATGTTCATTTTACCTATAAAACATAATATTATTATATATATAATGAAAATACTTTCATAAAACCTGGGATATAAAATATAAATATTGTAAGAATATATCCATTAGACCAATAAAATAAAAAATAACATTCTGAAAATATGTTAATTAAAAAATAATATTGTAAGAATATGTTCATTCGATTCATAAAATAAATCTGAAATATTCTGAGAATATGCCCATTAGACATAACATAAAATACTGGGAGAATTTGTACATTACACCCATAAAATAAAATAAAAATAAAATACTGGGAGAAATAAAATAAAATACAAATATTGTGAGAATATGTCGGTTAGACTCATAAAATAAAATATAAATATTGTGATTATAAGTCTATTAGACCCATAAACTAATATTGTGAAAATACATGGGAAATATATGAGAAAAATGTTGCAGATTCTGTGCTAAATCAATAAAAAATGAACTAAACGAAGAATAGCCTAAATAAAATCTGCTGAGAAACTTCAGTAAGATCTGAATGACAGTATAATGGCTGTTTAGAAGACTTACCTGTGTTTCTGCTCCAGGTGTCTCTGTGGTCTCTCCTGGTCACTCTGCTGATGCTCTTCATCATGACTGGAACTATGCTGGGTCCGGAGCTGCTGGCCACCATCCCTGCCTCCGTCTACCTGGTGGCCGTACTCATGCCCATGGCCGGCTATGCGGCAGGATACGGCCTGGCGACGCTCTTCGATCTCCCCCCCAACAGTCGGAGGACTGTGTCTTTAGAGACGGGCTGTCAGAACGTGCAGCTCTGCACGGCCATCCTGAAGCTGGCGTTCCCTCCGCAGCTGATGGGAGGCATGTATATGTTTCCTCTGCTGTACGCGCTCTTCCAGGCAGCAGAGGCTGGCGTCTTCATTCTGGCTTACCGCATGTACAGGAAAGAGGTATTACATAAACAGGACCTCATGGAGGATGACGAGGATGATACAAACATATCCTACAAGAAAATGAAGGAAGAAGACGTGCCGTTTGATTCTACGTATGGTGCGGTGACAGTGAGTGACCCCAACGTCATCGTGTTGGAGTCACAGGATGGTGCTGGAAGCCCCACACCTGTATAAGGGAACAAAAACAAAAGACTTGAGACTCACTATAGACACTGGACCTGAGTATTTACAATAGGATTTATTCATGCCATCACTCACTGTTGAATTTCTTACTAATCACTCACAGCATTATAACTAATATGTGCCAAAAATGATTGCAAGACTGTGAAAATGGAATCTAATATCATGACACACTAAACGCACTAGCCAAATATTACCATTCAATGGAATTTTTCTAAAATTAGTATAAAATATATTTAAAACATTAGTATAAAATATATAAATATAAATAAGATTATATATATATATATATAGAGAGAGAGAGAGAGAGAGAGAGAGAGAAATATATTATTTATGTCTGTATATAAAAGATATATTTTATAGTTTTTGTTATTACTGAGTTAATTTGATCACACATTCATTAATTCTTTCTTTCATTCATTTATTAATCCATTAAAATAATGTAACAGTAAAAGCCACTTTCAGAGTCTTACAGAAGTATGCAAATTATACAGCATTAATGTAGATTTATGCTGCTGTTTGTAAATGAATCAGTGCTATTACCTCAGTAAATGGATTACATTGGCTTATTTGATTATGTGGACCAAGAGGATGAGAAGCCTGATTCACATCCCATGTTTATATTGCATATCACCCACTGTCAGTCTGCTTCTGATTCTAAAGCTGGGAGAAAATATGTTTTCTGAGTTTATTGCTTCAAAAATAGTGGAATTTTACAGGATTACCACAATGCCAAAGGCTATAACAACATGTCAGTGTCAGACCATAACAAATGTGATTGTGAAAAACAGCCTATGGAAATAAAAACAGGCTTTATGAAAAAATAAGGTTTATTCTGGACAAGAATTGATCATGCGCTAGTTTCCATCTGATAATATTCGAATATGCAATCCATCTCTGTAATTGAAATGAAAACATTGTACATGTTTATCAGAATGTGTGAAAACATCTGCAAGATGAATAAACGTTTATGACAAGCATGTAATATTATAATTTTTGTTTCAAGATCTCTGCCAGACTGGTATAAAAATTATTTTATAGATATTTCACTCACAAAAATAACCTAATGTAAAATTAATTATTTAGTAGTAGGCTAGTAGTAATATAATATTTAAAGGTGACATATCATGAAAATCTGACTTTTCCAGGTTTTAAGTGCTATAATCAGGTCCCCGGTGCATCTACCAACCAAGGAAACGTGAAAAAGATTAACCCAGTAACTTTGTTTTGGTAAGCCTTCTTCTGCAAGCGTCTGAGAAAACGAGCGAGTCTGATTTTGCTCCCTTGGTGACGTGGCAAAGGGATCTCATTATAATATTACCACCCCATAATCTGTAAGTTTACACCCACGGTGCCGTCATTTTGATTTTGCAAGCGACAACGGTGTACCAGTTCTAATG
>NW_015641608.1:1553991-1560981 GCF_001515625.1 Sinocyclocheilus rhinocerous | reverse complement strand
TGCTGTGACAGCCGCTTTCTGTGCGTGTGCTTCGGATGTGTGCGCTCAGAAAACCGTAGATGTGGTTTAAAACGCATGATTTCAGCGTGATAAACATGATAATCAGAACCAAAACAGATGTTTTTAGCCGATACGAGCTGTAATGGCGCAGCTCTATTCTGGAAAAGGGGCAGTGAGCAGCAGCTCATTTGCATTTAAAGAGACAGGCCCGAAAAACAGCGTGTTTCTGCTTCCACTCAAAATAGGCATTTTCAAAATGATATAATAAATGATCTGTGGGGTATTTTGAGCTGAAACTGCACAGACACATTCTGGGGACACCAGAGACTTATATTACATATTGTAAAAAGGGGCATAATATGTCTCCTTTAATATTAACACATTTTTCTAGAAAAAAATGTCCATGACCTTCTTAGATCAACAAACTTCTTAGCAACAAACCAGCTGGTTAAACTGGTATTTGGATGGAAAATAGCTTTGTTTAAACCACATTTTCCAACAAACTTTACATTTATATGACTTTTCCGAGTCTGGAAACTTTTCCTTTTGAAAATTCCCTAACACTTTTGGGTTTTTACTGACCATGGGAATCCTGTTAATTGAGCTTAATTAGGCACCTGACCTAAATTTGTGTCGGGTGCCTCTACTTAAACTCCTACAGTGCATTTTCCCAACCGGCTAAGCGAAAAAATGGCTACATATGGTAACGAGACAGTCGATAACTATCTTTACTCTTCTTACAACCCTTATTCCTACAAATACCCCAAGTTCAAGGGCTGGAGACAGAAAGCTTACTTCGCCAACTACGGTGAAGGTGAGACCTACTACGATAATTACCACAGGGCGCAGCTGAAGTCCATCTTGTCTCAGATCAACCCCAACCTCACCCCGCGTCTGAGGAAAGCCAACACCAAAGACGTGGGGATCCAGGTCAACCCGAAGACCGACGCGTCCATCCAGTGCTCCCTGGGCCCGCGGACACTTCTGGCCCGGAAGCGTGATGCCCTGCGACAGCGGCGACAGGAGGTCCAGACCCCGGGGAGCCCCATCAGCGGCGGTGTCCGCTTCCCGCGCACTCAGGCCGTTTACTCTCCAGTCGAGTCCAGGAGGCTAGTGTCCCTCTTCAGGGAGGAGAAGGACACGGAGGCTGAGGCCCCTGAGACGGTCGACAGCTTAGAGAAAGTGGAGAGTGCTGAGAAAGACGAGCGCAAAGAGGGCGAGGAGAGCGTGAAGGAACCACTTAGTCCCGAGAAAAATGAAAACAAACCGACGGAAACAAATGAGAACAGAAACGAGCCAGAGAAAACCGGACAATTAGAAGCCAAATCCAAGGCTCGCGTGAGGTTCCAGGTGAGAAATTTTAGGGTCAATTTTTAATTTAGAAGTGTAGGTAAAATGACTGAGTTATTAGTGTATTAACTTGTTTTGATGCAGTTTTTGGAGCAGAAGTATGGTTACTATCATTGCAAAGACTGCAACCTACGCTGGGAAAGTGCTTATGTGTGGTGTGTCCAAAGCACAAACAAGGTAGGCCTAATAAATGGGTTATGAAGATTACTACATGTAGTACATGTTAAGTGGTTTGAATTTGCGGTGTTGGCATACCTAACTTTTTTTTATTTTTTATTTTTATTTTTTTTTTATAAAGGTGTATTTCAAGCAGTTTTGCAGAACATGTCAGAAATCATTCAACCCATACCGGGTTGAGGACATAACCTGTCAGGTAAACCTATAGAAGTTCGCAACCAGATGTCCTGAGGCCATCTATGGGACCTCTGCAAACTTTAAAGAGGTCTTTCAATAGAAAAAAAAAAAAAAGATCCCAAGATATATAAAACATTTAAACTTGCGCAACTTTAATTTGCCAACTGTCCTGTTTATTCTCTCTCAAGAACATTGGTCTCAAAACGTAAACTAAACTAGGAGAGTCAATGGTTTACAAGCAGCTCTGTCTTTTAATGGATTACTTGCAGATCCATTTGTTCACTGTCCTTTTTGCATTAACTAAAAGTAGAAAATGTCATTTCAGACTTGTAAGAAGACTCGCTGTACATGTTCTGTAACATCACGTCATGTGGACCCCAAAAGACCTCACCGTCAGGATCTGTGCGGCCGCTGCAAAGGCAAGCGTCTCTCTTGTGACAGCACCTTCAGCTTCAAATACATCATCTAGCACCTCGGTCCGTTGCGGTCAGGCTTTGTTGTTGCCCAGCTGGATTGTCCACCTCAGTCTCTGTACCCTCACCGCTCAGACTGCGGTGGGGATCTATCAGTCACTACAGTCTCATTTGTTTTTGTTTTGCTTTAATTTGTACTTGCAGTAACTGTGGGTGCCAATTCTGAAAAATGAAAATAAAAATGGCAATTACTAGCACATCTGGAGTGTTTTCCTTTTCTTCACTCTGAAGCAGGGTGAAGTGAATGGCTGACTTAACTTGTACAATTTTAGAAGCATTTGTGCCTACAAATCTAGCAGACTGGGTTTGATGGTTTTGACTCGGGCTGTCCAAACTCTGTCCGGAGTCTAGCTCCAACTTGCTTCAACACCTGCATGGAAGTTTCTAGTATGCCTAGATGAGTTAAATGTGATGACTGGGTGTCTTGCCCTATGTGTCCTTGACTTGCAACTTTTTCTTTTGCACTGTACTTCGTCACCTCTTCAGATTAGCACAATGACTCCTTTGTTCACTTCAGGTTTTTGGAATTTTTTTTTTTTTTAAACTTAAGGATACATGCTTGAAAAATGTGACTAACCTGTAAACATGCGTGTGATTCTATAATCCGTTACACATTTAGTCTAATTTGTGACTTGTATTGTCCGTGACCAATTCAGGTGGTTTGGTTAACTTACAGTGGGTAAGTTTAATGCTTTAAATTTTAAGGTCCATTTACAATAGTTTAAGCATCACAGTAACTTCAAATTAATGCAAAACCAGTCAGTTGTGTATTTATGCACTAAACCGTTACTTGGATAATGATTTGTGCTAAAGTTTTACACCGTCTGCACCACAGACCAAACTACAGCTGTAATAACACCGGAGTGATATTGTTGGAATTACTTTCAGAACGTCCGTCCCCCCCAGTTGATGTATAATAAAAACATTGATAGCCAATGTAAATCATACAACCTTGAGCTCTAGCATTTAAGCGGCAGCTGGCATAATTGTAGCACACGCTTATAAAATGAAAGTTATCAATTGGTGTGGATGGTAACAGTTATCGTTGGTTATTTTGCTTGATGTGAACAGGCCTTAAAGTCTGCATGAAATCAATTTACAATATTTATTTTGGTAGTGTACATTGCTTGTCTTGAGGTGAACAATTAATCTGTGCAAGTTAATCCACTGAAAAAAAAAATGGTCTTGGTAATCTTTAACCAAATGTGATAATTTGCTTCTGCTCTGGAATGGCATTCCTTCTCTGATGACTTCAATTTGACAGCTTCGGCAGAAAATCCTTAACCACGCCCCTCCAACTGTTGAGAGGAGTGCAAAAATAAAACCCCGCCCTCTATTCAATATTCAGTTTCAGTTAGAAATGTCACCATACTGAAATAAAGTCAGCAGCAACTTCTGGCTCAGGCGGACTTTAATAGAAAAGACCAGTGATGCTGGGGAAGTGAACGCATATTGAATCAACATCATCTGCTGATAGGGTTAATAACTGGATATCTACAATAAAACATTGAGATTTGTTAAAAACCATCAGGAAATGAAGAGACAAAAAGACAGCGTTGCTTATAATCAGTTTTTATTTAACAGTACAGGGAAAAGCAGATAAATCAGATGACAAAGACAAACCGGAGAGAAATGCGAAAGGGGGAGAAAGAAAAGGGGGAAAAAATGGGATAATGCACCTCTAGTTAAAAACTATATTTTTCCAGGTAAATAATATATCCATTAAATAATTAAGAACAGCATTCAAAATGTACCAAACAAGCAACAGAAGAGATCTCCCAGAGGAATGAATACAGTGAACGTTTTATTTCTCCATGTGCCATGACAGATTAAACGCCTCCCTCCCTCCCTATGTTTGCGGTTAACGCTTTCAGGACACCACTTTGTCTCTTGGAGTTCGGCAAGAGAAGCGCAGAGCCTTACGTCGCAGAGCCCACAAACCCTCAGTGCAGCCCTGAGTCTAAGGTTAAGACAGAGCCAACATGGACAAACACTAGCCCCAGTTTCCCCTCAACAGGGGCTCCAGCGGGGCCTCATTGGGGGACTTTGAGCCAACATGGAGATCACAGTGGGTATTAAGGAATGCATATGGCAAAACTCGGCCGAGAAGCCGAGCTGGTTCATCGGGAAATATTGAAGATTAAGGTGGCGTATTATCATAAAGGAGAGGGCAGCCCGTGACTTACTTACATCCCAACAGCTATTCAACTTGCTATTTTTTTTGCATTAGTCGTTACCCTCTGCTGAGCTCTCTCTGATAGAACAGTGCATTACACAAATGTACAAGGAAAAATACTGCTTTTACACTATACATTTTCTAAAATATATACAGAGTAAAATAAGTTATTGATATTTCCATGAGTTGCAGCCAGTTCGCACTTCACCTGTGCATCTCGGTTTGTTAACGTGCATGTAAGAGAGAGAACGAGTGTGCAAATATCAGTCCATGTCAAACGCACTAGCACGCAAACGCTCGCACTCGTCCTCACGCACACACACAAGAGTCTATGGTTTCCTACAGACAGCTACTTATTTGGTTATAGATTAAGGGTTTTGTAAGAGCGGCCCAGTGAAAGCTGAAAGTTCTCTGATGCAGGTCAATAAAGTTAAACAGATAAACCTCTCTTTATACGGAGGGTACAGCCCCCCAGCTTACAATTACATGTTAAATATCCTAACATTTACAACCTAAGACGGTTAAAAAATACATTTCTCAAAAAAATATTTGTTGCAGGCTTCTCTTTCAAGCATGCTTTTTGCAATCGACGATGCGACAGTCTCGCTGATCCACCGCGATACTCTGATTCTCACAATAATGCTCCAAATCCCATCTCTGCCCCAGTGCATAGTGGGGCAGACGGATGCGGATCACTCTAAAAGGACACCGCCTAGAGGTCATAGGTCATTCCGCCAAAAAGCTTCAAATTTAGCATCATTATCGCCCAGTGTCCCTCCTAATGGTTCTTGACCAGTCCTGTTCTTCGTACTTTTTCTGACACCTGGAGAAGTTAAACTACTGGAGAAAGGGGGAAGGAAAAACGTGGTACGTGCATAATAGTTTCGAGTAACTAATATCCACATATTCTTTAGCCCTTTGAGGTGAAGTCTACGTGAAAAATCTCCAAACCTGCCGCCCCGGAGGAAGAGAGTGGAGTTCGTGAAGCTCTCACAGTCCAGTGCTGAGGACTGTGTTTTGCGTGTCTATTTGCGTCTGGAAGTGGGCCGTGGGGGTCGGAGACAGGATGCGCGTCTGGTGGGTGTGCGGGTGCGTGGCAGCCTGGCAGAGAGCTTCGCGGATCTGAAGGTTGAGCTCCATGAGGCGCGCGCTGGCCTGAGAAAGATCCCTGCTGGGGCCCACCACGGCCAAACAACCCGTCTGACCGAGAGTCTGGTGCCTAAAGTAAATGTGCAGCAGCGTCTGCACCGCATCATCCCTCTCGCTGCCAAATATGTCATTAGGCCACAGGCACCTGAGGGAATGGAGGGAATAGGAACATATCAGATTTAGGCAAAAGAGATTTACATAGATCCTAACTAGACATGATGTGATACATGTTTCCAGTGACAAGCAATTTGTCTGTCAATTCTGAAATCGGCCAATCAGAATTTATATAGGGCCAGATTTACTAAAAGCTTGTGCTAGTGCAAATCGTCTTTAAAATATTACTGTCAGGATTTACTAAAAACGCGCCATGAAGAATTAGTGCTGAAAAGGTGTGGACAGTTATTTTTGCACCTGACCTTATTGAATATGCATTTGTAGGAGTTTCCCTTTCAGATGCAAAATTTATGGGATGAGAGAATTCAAATAAATCACACAACGTGATTTACTAACGTTTGCGCTTGTCAAATTACCGGTATTTGTGCCATTATTTAACGCCCAAAAAAGCACGTCTTAAACTATTCTGCACTTGAAATGGCTGCATTTGTTATTGCTAGGAGAAGGCACCGCAGAGAACAGACAGCGCGTGGTAGAAGGGAGAGGATTTTTTCCACTCATATTAAAGGGTTAGGTTCACCCCAAAATGAATATTCTGTCATTAATTACTCACCTTCGTGTCGTTCCAAACCCGTGAGACCTTTGTTTCTTTGGCGCAAAGAAAACAAAAATAACAATTTATTCAACAATTCTTCTCCCCCGAGTTATGTCCTCCGCCATTTTGGAGAGTACTCAAGAACATAATGTAATCAGCGTTGTTTACGTTGGAGGGGAAAGCGTGCACATGAACGTAATCAGCGGTTTTTACACTTAGGGAAAACCGTGTAAATGGCGGAAGACGGTAACTCAGGGGAGAAGAATTGTTGAATAAAGTCGTTAATTTTGTTTTCTTTACACACAAAAACTATTTTCATAGCTTCGCAAAATTGAAGTTGAGCCACTGATGTCACATGGACTGTTTTACCGATGTCCTTACTACCTTTCTGGACCTGGGAACATTACAGTTGTGTTGCTGTCTATGGAGGGTCAGAGAGCTCAATTTTCATTTTCAGGTGAACTTTGGAATGCCAGAAGAACACATTATCCGAATCCGAACATATCCTTACGCTAATTTGCGCTGCGCTTGGTAGATTGCGTTGGTCATTATGGAAATTAGATGTTGCGACTGTGTTCTTTAATTTGTTTGTTGTCAGTAAATCACCCGCAGAAATTTCCACGCCCATCTGCACTGTTTTGCAATTGCGCTCTCGGGCTAATTTGCCCTGTTTATCAACACTTTAGTAAAACTTAATGTAAAATACACACAAAATAATATGTAGAATGACATTTTTTTTTAAAGTATAGGACAGTGTAGAGGGAACAGGAAGCGAAGTG
>NW_015641608.1:1544185-1553901 GCF_001515625.1 Sinocyclocheilus rhinocerous | reverse complement strand
GGGGGGATTGTGAAGGTCCTCGAGATGGGATTTGAACTCGGGACACCCGTAGCGCAATGGCGCAATATGTCGGCGCACTGCCCACAAGGCTATCGGGCGCTAACGTAGAATTAGATTTTGGACGAATGAGGTTATAATGTGGGTGAAGCTACGTAAAACCACAGGAAGTGACTGACAATATGGCGCATAGCCTGTCAACGTCTGGTTAGGATGAAAAACTAGGAGTTTAAAAGAGTTTCTTGATACTGTACTGCTTAGTGCTAATTATATGAGACATACCACGCTACTGAGCCACTCAAAATTACCGCAAGGGAAATTCCCTCACCGAGACAGCCCTATATGAGAGCATATAAATGTTTATATAATTATTATTAAAGTTGTCACATGTCATAATAATTCGACCTTCTAGTGAAACAACAGACTGACAGACTGGTGATGCATGTTGAACTTCACCAATCATTTAGTCGCTTGAACTCCGCCCCCTTTCTTAGAATCACCTGAAAGCTCACATTCAGATCTGCCTCTATCCAATCAACAACTTGAAGCAAGTCCACGCCTACATTTTTTTCCTGTTATGATAGTCTGCTACACTCGGATGTACGACAATATTTCAGCTTCATCGCAACGTTAAAGTCACCATGAAATCAAAATAGACAACTCCTATTTTTAGTGAAATTTTGTGGTGTTATAATTTATTTGTACAATATTATTGACATTATTTTTTATTAATAGTACTAAGATCGCAGCAACTGGCAAATGACAACGATCCAAGTCCCACCTTACATTTTTATTTTTTTGGTCCGATAAGCCATTTAATTTGGATATGGTTTCACTGCGACTTCAAAGCTTAGTTATCGTACCTGAAGGCTTTAACTTGAGCGATGGCTGTGCTGAAGTCCCGTGCTCTAAGGCTCTCGATGAGTGAGTGGATGGCTGTCTCTGTGCTTGACTGGTCCACTTCAAACTCGCCCACTCCCTCCTGTCCATCACCTACTGACTCTGCCTCCTTCAGACAGCTCTCTAATATGGCCAGCTCCTCTGACATGTTAGTCACCTGAGAAACACACAAGCACCATATTTTAAATCAACATTTAGTCAATATTCTCACAACTCTGACTAAACCACTCATGAAAAATTACCAACTTGCCAGAACACAATCAATCAGTAGAAAAAATCATTAAAGCACAGCATAGTCATATCATATTAAGCATAAACATATTGAAAATTGAAATTGATATTCCTTAGGCAATACGTATTAGCTCAAAACCAGGTCGTCCCAAGCTAAATATATGAGAGCTGTTATATGATTTCTACATAACAGAGGTCGCTGAGGTCTGTGTGTGTATGTGTGCAGTCTATAAAGTGTAAGTGAGTTAGTATCGAAGCGCGATAAGCTGAACGGCTTTGCTCTGGTCTGTGTTAAGCATATCAGTCTCTCTCAGTGAGCATAATGAAGTTATGCTGCACTAAGATCATTATGTGAAGTCAGACCTTTATATGTGTCCATACTGGCACACATTAGCAGAAACTACCATGAAATCCAGAGAGAAAACTGACCATCTTCTGTCTATATGTGTGTGCTGTCAGAGCATCTTGCTGGCTTCATATTAAGCACAATGTTTGTGGCACTCGAAAAAAAAAAAAATTCTTTCTAGCACAATTTTACATAAGAAAAAAAATTAAAGGGACAATTTAGCCAAAAATTTTAATTTAAGGATTTAGTAACCCTCAAGATGTTTGTTCATCTTAGAAACACAAATGTAGATATTTCAATGAAACCTGAGAGATTTGTCGCTGCATTGAAAATCAGTGCAAACAAAACTTTGACGCTTTAAATTAAAAAGTTCATAAAGACAGTATAAAAGAATTCCATCCTTATTTCAATAAATTCAAGTCTTCTAAAGAGACTTGACAGCATTATATGATGAAGAGATTTAATTTAGGCTTTTATTCACATATAAACATTGATGAACACACATACATAGAGCACATCAAATATGGTAAACAGATGACTCGAATGTATGTGCTTGACATGACAACCAATGAGGTTTGTTCTCACACATCAAGCAAGCATGGTTGGGCTTTCGTTTACCATATTTGATATATTCTATGTATGTGCGTTGATTTATCAGGTTTCATTAAAAATATTTTCATTTGTGTTTTGAAGATGAATAGAAGTTTTGTGGGTTTGGAACAACTTGAAGGTGAGTAAATGACTATTTTCATTTTTGGGTGAACCAACACTTTAAAAATGGTACAGACAAACACAGCAATGTATCCTGTGTGAACAACAAATAATTAAGGATACAAGCAGAAACAAACCTCTGCCTCTCTCTTGATAGTGTCCACTCTGCTGATGAGTTTGGAGTAGGCCTGAAAGAGCAGCAGGAGCTGGAAATGTAGCTTATACAGCCGTCGACACAACTCCAGCTCCTAAAGAATCAAACAGAAAGAGAAAGAAAAAACACGACACCATCACCTTAACATCTTTAGTTTTAGTCATCTGCACAGTCAGCAGCAAAACTGCGTAATCAGATGAACGGACGGCAAGATGAATGAACAAATGGAGGGATAGACGGATGGATGAACATCCTGGCTTTGAGACGGAGAGAAGGGTTAGCAAGGTAACACCCTGGTCAATCACTTTGTAAAACGTGGACAATGTATGATTCCCTTATCAGAACGAAAAAGTCAGAACTGAATTGCGTGATCCAAAATATGTCAGGAGTGAGCAGAGGGGGCAGCATGGCAAGGAACAAGGAATCTAAGCTACTTTTCTCTTCCGTCCTCCGCTCAGATGTCCATGGACACACTCCAATCACACACTGAATGCATGTGTGTCAAATTTCTAGAAGCATTAAAAACACTAATAACCCATTAGCAAATTAGCAAAGTCAACACTGTAAGTATGCAGAACTCATTTAAGCCATTAAATAATGAAGTTCATTAATGAAGCATGTAGTGATGATATATGAATGATCATGAATTAGTAGTGGTGTTAAGAGATCAGATGTAGGGGTTGTTCTGAATTCTGATTGGTTGTGCTGATGTATCAGTGAAGAACAGATGAATGTTCAGTGTGCGTGGCTGAATCGAAAAGGATTGTGACAGGCTCTAAAATATGATAAACCACTTACTGCTAGCATTTCCATTTGCTAAGCAAGAAGGATAGCAGGTCACAAAAAGAGGAAACAGGAAATGAGAGAAAGACCAAAAATTAGTGTGCTGATAACACCCCAAGAACACCGTAAGAGAGAGATAGAGAGAAATATTGCAGTCTGTTGGTAATTAACAATGACACAAATATTGCAGTCACATGCAATGCATTCTGTTTTCCTCAGTTTCATGTACATTTGTAACATTGCTAAATATATGCAAAATAGATAGAAAAGGGAAATTAAAGAGAGTGAGAGAGGTTGAGATAAATGCAAGTTTCAGTAAGAAAGAAAAATATCAACTGTGGCATCACAAAACTGCAAAAGCGCTTAACATCACAGAGAAAATAAAAGTGCTGTTTGCTGGTACAGCAGTGACTAGGATGAATAGAGGAGTAAGACATGGAGAGCATAAAGGTCATTTAGCCTCTACCATAAGAGATGGGTTGACAAAGAAACAGTGCATACTCCAGTCTTCAGTGTCACATGATTTTTCAGAAATCATTCAAATATGTTGGTTAGAACATATTAGAATGATAATTCCCCCCCCAAAAAAGTTAAAAAGAACAGCATTTATTTGAAATTGAAATCATTTGTAACATTATAAATGTCTATACTGTCACTTTTGATCAATTTAATGTATCCTTGTTTGATAAAAGTATTAATTTCTATTAATGACCCTAATCTTATGCACTAGTAGGGGTGGGCATCTTATTTCATTATATATATATATATCTTATTAAAAATAAGAAAAAGAAGCAAATTACAAACACAATAGAACAAATAAATATGAAATAAGTAACAGAACGATCAGCTGCCCTTAAATCACCTCTGCTTACATTCATACACAGGTTCTTGCATTCTTCTTTATCTCTTAGAGATGAATAGAATTGTTTAGAGCACAAATGTTCACATCTGTCTGCTCAAACAGAAACATGCAGTGAGGTAAGTGTGTGGAAATGTT
The DNA here is from genome assembly GCF_001515625.1 of Sinocyclocheilus rhinocerous. Lineage (NCBI taxonomy): Eukaryota > Metazoa > Chordata > Actinopteri > Cypriniformes > Cyprinidae > Sinocyclocheilus > Sinocyclocheilus rhinocerous. The sequence goes on along the minus strand of NW_015641608.1, from coordinate 1,549,782 downwards.
TAGTTTTTTTTCTACCTGAGCTTGAGTGTTTGGTCGCTGGTTACTGTCTTTATCACCGAAGGTCTTTCTGCAGTTATCCAACCACTGCAAGGGAAGCAGAAATGATACACCTTATTAAACAAAAAGCAGAAAAGTGCAGGTGGAAATTTCTGATGTTGTGAATATGAGCAAAGACAGATGACGTTTCTGTGAGTGCGAAACAGAAATACAGGGAGAGACGAACAGTGCGTATGGGAGTGTGCGTGAGGTAAATTTAATAAGAGTCTGCTACTTAGCAAATTAAAGAGGGTCTGTTTAAGCACAGAGGGGGTCAGCACATAATGCTCTAGAGGCAGTGCCTGTGTCTCATCCAATTACTGTCCTCTAGTCATCCACTATCCCATCTGCCCCCCTCTACTCCCCTTCCTGAGCCTGTCCACCCAGCTAAATGATTTAGGGTCTCCGTGAGGCTATTCTTAGTGACCGTGCATGAAGAGAAATTGGCTGCTGTAGATTCTAGATGGGTGCTAACGGAAGCTAACGCTGGCTAAATCAACTCACGACCTTATATGATTTAGTAGCCCACAATAACTGCAAAGAGACGTCAAGGAGCATTTTATGATCCTGCACTGTCAGCTTATTCTCCTCTGCTGTCTCTCCTCCATTGCATAACCTCAACATCCCCCTTTAAAGATGGGTTTAAAGATGAAACCTTAACTAACAGACTGCACAGGAAATTCCCATTTTGTTTATGGGTATAGCTGAAAATCATTGTACCGTTTCTGCCTTAATGGAAAAAAAGATGTTCTTTTATTATTGCATTAGATTTAAAGAAAGATTTTCTGTGAGTAACTTAAATTTGGGTTTGTTCCCTACTCAATGATATCATATGGCTTCGAAATACTTGAAATAAAGCACACAATTTGGAAACACAGCAGTATTATACACTTAGTATCTCACCTGTTCGGCTGCTTCTCTCTTGCTGTTGTAAGTGTCCAGATGCTCTTGTAACTCCAACACACTGAACTTCAGAGTCTCCAAGAGCCCACAGGAAACCAACTAAAACACACACAGTTTAAGAGTTTACTAAACATACCAACATGTTATATTATTGCATACTATCACACTGATATAATCTTTGTAAACAGGCAAGTGTAACTATACAACTAACTGTAATTTTCAGATGTGAGGTGCAGAGGAAGTGTACACTCACAGTTTCAGCATCAAGTAGGACTGTAGGGCACTGGGAGCAGGAGGTCATGACCTCTAGAGAGCTCAGGAACTGGTTTCCCATTCGTTGGAGCCCCTCGCTAAGGAAACTTACTGAGGCATGGGTAATCGAGTCAAATTTCCTCTGAATGTGCTAAAGAGACAGGAGACAATCAGTGACTCAGTACTGCAGAAAAACACCAAGCTATGAATCAGTCAAATAACAAGCTAAGGTAAATAACACTTACACAAATTTGATTATGAAATAAAAATTTAATTGTGTATTTAGGATTCATAAAATGCTAGTAATTTAATTAACTGTATGGCAAGACAGTAGTTTGACAATACATTCCAAAAATGCTTAAAATGGTGATTTGTGATTTGATATGCTAAACATAGCAGTACTTTCTTGTGATGCATGTCAACACACTGCTGAAAATTATATGTAGACAAATAAACTAACGACAGTTAAAAAGTGTTTATTAGTCCATACAGCCAAAAGTTACATAGTTTAAGAACACATGTATGTAAGTAGACTTCCATTCAAAAGTATGGTGTTGGTAAGATTTTTTTTTTAATGTTTTTGAAAGAAGTCTCTTATGCTCACCAAGGCTGCATTTATTTGATAAAAGTACAGTAAAAACAGTAATATTGTGGAATATTATTAACATTTTGAATACATTTTCTATTTAAATATTTTAAAATGTAATTTATTCTTGTGATGGAAAAGCTGAATTTTCAGCAGCCATTACTCCAGTCTTCAGTGTCACATGATCCTTCAGAAATCATTCTAATTTGTGACCCTGGACCACAAAACCAGTCATAAGTGTCAATTTTTCAAAACTGAGTTATACATCTGAAAGCTGAATAAATAAGCTTTCCATTGATGTATGGTTTGTTAGGATAGGACAATATTTGGCCGAGATACAACTATTTGAAATCTGGAATCTGAGGGAATCGCCTTTAAAGTTGTCCAAATGAAGTTCTTAGCAATGCATATTACTAATCAAAAATTAAGTTTTAATATATTTACAGTAGGAAATTTACAAAATATCTTCATGGAACATGATCTTTACTTAATATCCTAATGATTTTTGGCATAAAAGAAAAATCTATAATTTTGACCCATACAATGTATTTTTGGCTATTGCTACAAATATCCCCCTGCGACTTAAGACTGGTTTTGTGGTCCAGGGTCACATTTGCTGATTTGTTGCTCAAGAAATATTTCTTAATATTACCAATGATGAATATTTTTGTGGAAACCGTGATACAATTATTTCAGGATTCTTTGATAATTAGAGAGTTTAAAGCAACAGCATTTATCAGAAATCTTTTGTAACATTATAAATGTCTTTAGTCACTTTCCTTGCTGAATAAAAGCAATACAAAAACCTTACTAACACAAGATTTTTGAACTGCAGTGTATCTGCACGAAACTGTATATTAATATTCATATAATGTGCAGGTACAGACTCACAAACACTCTCGTTTTTACCTGGAAGAGTCGTGAGAACACATGGAAGGTGTAAACAGCACAAGACCCATCCGAGTCCGACAACATCTGGTTGACATGGCAACGCCAGGCGTCCTCCTCATCATCATAGGCTACGGGTTGGAATGCTGCCAAAATAGCCGAAAGAAAGGGCGACGGAGGTGGAGAGGCCTGCAGTTCAGGAAAGCCGTCTGCATCGCCCTCATCTTGACTGTAAACAGAGATGGAAAGAGCAAAACTCAGACACATAGAGACACGAGCACCAACACAAAGCGTTACATCATTCACGAAGGAAAAACGTAAACAGAGACATGCTGTTCTTTCTATCAAGCTCTCCCTCCTCTCTCTCCCACTCACTGCAGATGTCCTGTGCTGCAGTGTTGTTACAGTCCAAATCTACTGCAGAGGCACAGAAAAACAACATACAGACAAACACACACTTACAGGCCTGTAGGGCCGAAGAGCTTGATGAAGCAGACCGAATAGAAAAATCTGAGACCAGTGCTGCTGAAGGATGTGGAGGACATTGCCTTCATCTTCATCTTCACTAACAGCTTTTATCGTTCCCTTCACTCTCTTCCTGCTCTGATGCTTTTTTTCGCCGTTCCCTCTCCGAGCTTTTCACCTCACGTGTTAGCCTAAATTCTCCCTCTGCGTTTGTGACGTTCTCTGTTTTTCCCTCTCACTCCCTCCCCCACCCGCTGCTGCGCCGCACACGAGCGGTTCCCACACACGGCTACAGGCTCTCTTTCTGTTCAATGGATCTCAGCCGTATAAAGTTGCCAGGAAGAGCACAGAAAGGCCCTCATCACACAGTGCATGCGCAAAAATCTAATTAGAGCCCTTTGCTGAATCGCTGCCTATAATTTTTATTAATCGATCATGGAAGAGCCGGACACATCAGGGCTTAGGGGATGATAAATAGCACTGCAGAAGAAGTGTGTGTGTGAGAGTGCGTGTATAAGAATGATTAAAGTCAGTTTGTGGAGGCACTTTCTGATGTGCTCACGTATAGATGGCTGACCTTCAAGAGCAATTATGTTGCCAAGTATGAGATCACCATTCACAGCATTAATAAAACTCATCCTTATTATTCATGGCAGAAGATAAGAAATATGTTGAATGGTATTAAATGGTACAGTACCGACTACGAGCCAAAAAAAAAAAAGTCTAAAGATCCAAAGTAAACAGTGTTATGTACAGCTGTAAATGGGGTCCAAAACATTTTGTGATCTGTTCACTTAAATCACATTTGGAGGAAGTCAGAAATGAGTATGACCACAATGTATTTGCAGTGTTAATGCTAATCCGTAATGATCAGTCAAAGAAAATAATGTGTTCATAATAAAGTTTGGAAAACTCCTATATTATATACATATAAACACATACGACTTCACACAGGTTTGCCTCACACCATGTACTGTTATGACATCAAAGGTAAAATAAATCTGCAGTCCATTTGAAAAATTATGTTTATGTGAAAAGTGAAATTAAAATTTGGAGGAATATCTGAAAACAACAATTTATACTTTGGGTATTTACACTACCTTTCAAAAGTTTAGGGTCAAGATGATTTTTTTAAATAAATTAATACTTCTATTCAGCAAGGATGCATTAAATCGATCAAAAGTGAGAGTGAAGACATTTGTAATGTTACAAACGATTTCTGTTTCAAATAAATGCTGTTCTTTGGAATCTTCCATTCATCAAAGGATCCGGGGAAAAAAAGTATCATGGTTTCCTCAAAAAAAAAAAAGTAGTTTTGCCACCACAGATATAAATTACATTTTAAAACATTTAAATAGCAAAAAGCTGTAATAGTATTTTACAATATTACTGTTTTGACTATTTTTGATCAAACAAATGTCAAACAAATCTTACAAACCCCAAACTTTTGAACAGTAGGGTACATAATTCCCTTTTTAACAAACCTTTTGCCATTTGTGCTATTTTAATTCTACTACTCTCTCAAAACGTTGTGAGCGGCCTAGAGAGCATATTAGGCGACCAAAGTGGTTACAAATAATAGGGAATTAAAGGCATCTGGGCAGCCTTTAACTGAGTGCAGGGCTCGCAAAATCGTTAGCCCGACGTCCCGTGTATTGTGTTTTACAGTTGGGCTACCAAAATGTATCACTGCCCTGCCCGACGGGCTATCTTGAAGTGATATAAAATCCCTTCCTTAATTCGAGTTGTTCACTCGCTTGTAGGGGTGAAACAGATCATAGTTTATCATTTACACGTGTTTCTAAGTCTTACCAATTTAAACATTCAAGCGTTTTAAACCATTCATGCGCATGAAGAATTCAGTTCGGTGCTCGCGCGCACACGCTCAAAGCGCGCACATACAGAGCAGCGTTTCAGGCAGAGCACGAACACAGAATTGATTCCTCTTTCGCTTGAACGGACACATACATGCAAAATTATCTCAAAATAACTATCTCGGCAAGTATTTTCATGTCTTAAATGAACGTAAACAGTGGAGAAAGAAAATCGCACGTGCATCATTATATTGGATCCGTGCATTAGGTCTTAAAGGGGCAGCAGCCTATAAATACCTGTAAATAGCCTATCATTCAGCCCATCTGCTGTTTTTGTTTCTTGTCAGACCATTTTGTTTTTGTTTCAAATTTCAACATTTTGTTTGGATCGTGATTAAAATACACAGGCAAAACCTTAGTTTACTTGCATGGAGACATTTATTTTATTTATTTATTTGATTTGGGATTTGTTTTAAAATTTCAAGTTAGCATATTGCTTGACATGTTCAGTTTCACAAAGTAATGTGCAGCCTTTTAGTCTTAGAAATAACAAAAGGACACTTTTTGTCTTAAATCTCATTTTGTTAAAAAAGAAATTGTGAGAGAATTGTATTGTGAAATCAGTATCGTGAATCATATCACATTGTGAGTTG
>NW_015641608.1:1536075-1544064 GCF_001515625.1 Sinocyclocheilus rhinocerous | reverse complement strand
TGTTACTTAAATAATAAAGAACCATTTTTTTTAAATGGTAAATCTGAAAAATGATCTGATCTGTGACTCAAAATGTGATATGATAACGTAATATAATCCGAGCCGTGAGATTTGTGATCCGTTGCACCCCTACTCTCTTGACTTGTTATTTGAAGAAAAAATACAATATCTTTTATTCGGGCTAGTTAAATTCATTTTTGGGCTACCAAAATCTGAAGCATGCCTGCCCGAAGGGCTACCAGGGATTTTGAAATTTTGCGAGCCCTGGAGTGGACATTTCATAACTGATAATTTCATATGTTGCGCTTTATGTGAGAAGAACTAGTTGTGTAACCTGACATGCACTTTGGTTAGGATGCTGCCTTGAATGTAGCAGTCTATGTTGGTAGTAGACAACAAGGTAGGGTTTCGGAACAGATCCATGACTGATGAACTTTCAACCCTGTGAATGATTACTACAGAAATCACAGACCAACCTGGACATGCCGAAAAAATCCGCCTCTTCTTCCTCGCACCTATCATCTAGCTCTTTCAGAGCCAGTGTCACGTCCTCCTCACATACTGAATCGGGGGCCGAGTCCAGAGCAAGGGGCAGAACAGTCTCCTCCTCACACATGGAGTCCAAGGTGGAGTCTATGACAGGGGGTTGCAGCACCGGCTCATCATCAAAGAGGGATCCAGGCGGGCTGTCCACAGCTGGTGGCGGAGGGGGCGCTGGGTCCAGGTCGTCGGTGGGGTCCTGGGAGTCAGGTAAGTCACAGAGCTCAGGGGGGTCTGAGGGTAAAGGAGTAGCACTGCCAAACCCCGTATCCTCACTGACACTGCTGCTCAATTCATCTGCTGCAGTTACACTGGCATCCTGTGAACATGACATTAAATGGAAGTCAGGACTGGGGCAAAGAGGGCAAAATGTATTTTGGGGGACAATAATACCTCTTCTGAGTGCTTTATACTGTAATAATAACACACAAAAACTGAATCTTTCAATTATCTTGTGTGCACTAAGCACAACACTTCAGAACTGTTGCTGTAGAAACTGTATTTATTTTTACTGAAATAGAAAGGACTATTTATTTGGGTCCACATTCAGGCTAGGTGGTGAACATTACACACTTAAGAGTGAACATCACCAAGGGACTCTTAATCACCGCCACTCACAAAATGGCCTTGCTATACGCGTTCGGTGCTTCTATTATGAGAGGAAAAATCAATAATTGTACGGGGCTAATCTTTCACCATTGACTTACGATGCAAATGTGACCAGCTGAGGAATAAACCTTTGACATCAGAGGATCTATATTAAATGGACCACTGTATTTCCATTCATAAATCACATAAATGCACTGAGCTAAATAGCGGCTGACCATTAAATCAATCAAAATCATGGAGAAACATCTTTACCCTGAGCCTCACATGGATACTTACACAAGTCAATATTCATGTATTCTCGCTTGTGCTTTGTAGGTTTGCAGGTATGTTAGATATCACAGCATTTAATTTAAAAATAGTAAATAACATGCTGCAATTAAAGTTTTTATATATTTTACATAAAATGTAATATATGAACTTGGGCTCTGTATAAAAGTATTGCTTCAGACACAGCCAAACGTATGCCGATTAACTGAAAATGCCAAATATTGGCAATATATTGGTCGGCCACTACTTACAATTGATTAGCTGAAGGTTCAAACTTCAACCAATCAAACAAACGATGCAATAGTTGACAATGTCACATGAGCTCAACGTCTGTTAAACTCAAGATCTTTGAGATGTACGATGGATGTTATTATTAAGTTAAATTCCAGGACACAACAGGAATGATGGTAAAACATCTCTGGGAACAAACTGTTCCATCTCAGACTCATGTTTTATTCAAACATACTTTAAGGAGACAACCAAGAAAAAAAAAAAACATCTAATTAAACGAACTTGAGTTTCTTTTTTTCTTCTTCTCCTCCTCCTGTCTATTTATGAGTCTAATGCATTAACAGAAGAAGGAAGGGTGGCGTGGAGCCAAAGTAGGGGCGGTATTAGAGAAAGCTTTTAGGCGTTCTTGGCTGTGGTGGCCAAGCAGATGAGTAAGACTATCGATGGTTTTATCTGGACTCATTACGCTAAGAGCTGAAGAATGACAGGAGAGATGCCCTTGAGCTGATATTGAGGTATGACTGAACTGGACTCAACTGGTCTTGGCTGGACTGAGTAGGTATTGATCAAAAGTTGTTCATTCATTAACATCAACAGGAGGAGTATTCTGCTATGAATTGTGACCAGGGGACATACAGTTTCATTTTGACTGAAAATCATCTGAACAGTGATGGCTCGTTGTGTGTATGAAGGTTGACCTGGGGGAACATCCTAAAAATAATTTTTTTCTAGAATAGAACTGTCATTTAAACATCAACCAAATGAACTGGGGGAAAAAATCAGTTATCAGCAGTTAGTTAAGTTACAGTTGTTAGTAACATGGCTGGCTAAAGCCTGTTAGCGGTCTTTAATGTTCTCTCAGTCAGGCTGTGCCTTTGTTTTACTTGATAACTACTGCATGCTCTTTAATTTAAAGGGATAGTTCTCCAAAAAATTTGTTGCCACTTATTCACCCTTATGTCGTTCCAAAAGGCATGACACTGAAACACAAACAGTACGTGGTCACTGCTTTCATTCTATGGAAAAAATCAGCATGAAATTTCTTCAAAATTTCCTTATTTGTGTTCCACCGGAAAAAAACCCGCCCTCATGTTTGGGGATTCTGCCTTTCAAATCTCGTAGAATGGTGGGTTTTCACTAATACTCACGATGAGGTTGCAGGTCCATGGATAGAAGTGAGTAGTCTTCGTCAGAGCCTAAAGCGTGTTAACGTCTGTGTTTTTCAACCTTTCTGAGACCAAATTTGAGGTAGTTCTAGCACAGCAGGCCTGAGGTGTATGTTTGTCTTTGATAATCTCTCCCCCAATCAAAAATCAAGCAGGCAAGCAAGCCCACCCTCATAGCAGTCAATCATTATCTATTGACAAGCACCCCATAAAGCAACACCCAGTGAGAGGAAAAGAGAACATGAGCCAGTATTCTGGCAGAGGAAACAGATAGAGCCCAGTATTCAAAATGCAACACTTTCCGGAAAAACTTTAGCAGCAAAGTCGGCATTAAATGGATGATTTAGGGAAATTGAGTGCATTTTGACCAGTTGATGGGAAAAGTATTCTTAAAATTCATTCAAAATTCGGAATAATTTGTAATATATAATTATTCACGGTATTTAGAAGTGCCCACGATAACAATATCGTGCATATTCATTACCGTGATATATCACATTACCGAATACCGGCACAAGTCTATTTGCAACATCCATGTACTTGTGAAACTCATTAGCTACAAGTATAAAAACAAACCCACTTTATTGGCTAGCGGGAATCACATTTCAATTTCTGAATGGGCACATTTTCAAATGAATGCTGAAGCCAATCAATTATAGAACAAAACACGAACTTTTCCCTGAACACTGTTTAAAACTTACCTGAAGCTCCTGGACGCAAAAGAGGAAAAAAAGATAACAAGAGTGTTAGGGAGAGTTAAGACAGAGATAATGTGGAGACACACAAACGGACACAGGTGATGTCAGAGAAATACAAACACACATAGACTCTCTCTTTGTTAATGATGAAACATGAATCAGTTCTGATATGCTTGCAAGAAAAGACTTTGAGGATTGTTTGTTAATTATCAAAATATGTGGCAACATGCCAAGAGCATCAGTGCTCACCTCTCCATCCTCCAACTCAACATCCAGGAAGTCAAAGTCCTTAAAGACACCAAACTGCTGTTCACTTCCTGCATCTTCTGCTTGCACTTCCTCCTCCCGTGTCACTTCCTCTACAGTTGGGATCAGACTGGTCTGTTGGTCACCTGCATCTAAATCCTCATTTGAAGAGAACACCACCTACAGAAAAGAGGTGTAATTAGCCATTGCTAAAACTATGCAAGCTGATAATGTTATGAATACAAGGAGGAAAACTTACAGAGGGGTTTTTAGGCATGCCAGACTCTGGACCGCACAGAGACAGGACGTTCATCAGTTTCTCCCGTGTTCTTCTCTGGAAGTAGATAACAACAAATATCACCATTAAAATAAGAGTTAAAATAAAAAAGCAATTAAAGCTGCAGTTGGTTAATTAAGAATTGACAGATTTTCATAATGGTTGACAATACCTGTGAGAGCTGTGGCCTCTTCCAGCTGACTGGCACCAGCCCATTTGAATTGGAGCCAGAGGAAGTAGAGGAGGTGCTTCTTGTCACGGCAATTACCTGCGGTTTTCCATTACGCCCCACTGCACTTCGCTGGTCTCCATACTTGTGACCTATAATAGGCGTCTGTGGGTCAAATGTTAAAAACAATGTGAAAAAAGCTACAATGATGAGTTTATAAAAAAGTTTTGAAACTACAATAGATATACATAAGCCTTCAAAAATTTGGGGTTGGTAAGATTTTGTTCATGTTTCTGAAAAGAGAGACTCAAAAATACAGTAAAACAGTAATAATGTTAAATATTTGTATAATTTCTGTTTTCTACTTTAATATATATTAAAATGTAATTTATTCATGTGATGCAAAGCCACTACTCCAGTCTTTAGTGCGACATTATCCTTTGAAATCATTCTAATATGCTGAATTGCTGCTCAAGAAACATTGCTTATTTTGTATAAATGTTTTCATATTTTTGTGGAAAGTGATATTTTTTTTTCACTATTTGATAACCAGAAACGTCAAAATAACAGCATTTATTTGAAATAGAGATCCTTTGTAACATTACTGTCACTTTTGATTAATTTAATGCATCCTTGCTGAATAAAAGTATTAATTTCATAAAAAAAATAAATCGTACTGATATCAAACTTTTGAACAATAAACAAAATAAAAGTGACTGAAGACAGAGAAGATGGCAGGCCAAGCACCTCCGAGATGTCAAAGTGGAAGTCCAGCGTTTTTCCTGGCAGTTCTTTAGATGAGTTGTTGAATATGCGAGTAAAAGCGATCTCCGGGGAGCCGGTGGACTCCATGCTGTAGGAGCGCTGCACCTCATCAGGAACCACCAGACTCGCAGAGCGGGACACCACTAACTTCAGAATGTTCTGGGCCTCCTTCCAGTACGGGCTCTGTAGCAACACACAGACACAACAAACAACAAAACACTTGAGTCATTTTTCACCATACCTCCCCTATTTTTTCCTGATTTAACCTTGAGAGACTCACAAGATGAAAAGCTTCAATAAAGACCACAGAGGAGGAAAGTGATTATGCAGCTTATAGTTCCTCAAAAGTGCCTCACAAAGCAAACAGCTCCCAGGCCTTTCATACAGACAAATACATACTACAGCAAAGTCCACTGTCCATTACTACAAACACACCCACAGGCAATGGAGAACAGATGAAGGAATTCACAATCTTCACAATCTCTTGAAATGGGACAGGCATACTAAAATAAATCATTGGAGGGACTGATTTCTGAGTGTTGACAACAGAAAGAGTAAGCTGTACACAGACCTGTACATATTTGCCAATGATCTTCATGATTTCCAAATTGAACAGTTTGACAGGAGCAGCAGACAGATCAATGTGACTCAGTAGACTGTAGATGATCTGTAGCAAAGACTGCTGCAAGCTGTTCAGGCCCTTCTCCAATAGCTGAAACAGAAGAGGTCAAAAGGCAAGAGATTATATATATACACACACACACTTCAACACCAAGTTATATGACAGAAAAATGTGGCTTGAGACGTCATCATTCTGTTGCAGTCTTGTTAAGTGTGCAAATATATACATTTATTTTATTGCTGCTGTATTATTTAATTTATTGCTGTCTGAAAAACTCTAAAAACTCAGATATTTTTATTGAATCCAACTATATGAGTTAATGTATGTCAATCAAATTCCTCCATTCAAATTTACCTCAGCTAGGTATGTGACCAGGTTAAAGGTGATTTCAGAGAAGGAGTCGTGCAAGTAGCGGCACACCACGTTGATCCAGTTGGTGCTGTCTCTCGAGTAACTGTGCGTTGAGTACAAGCTCATCATGTGTGCCAGGTTGGCCAGTGTGGCTGACTTTTCTTCAGCACACACTTTGGCGATCCGATCAGCAGTCTCCTTACAGAACCCTGTGGGGTTGTCAAAGTGCTGGACCAGGTGTGGCAGCAGACACAGGATATTCAGAGGAAAACCTGACAGGAAATAGGTTCAGAAAATAAATATATGGATACACCCTAAATTACTGAAACAGATATTAATATTGAACCATGGGCGCACCTGCTAGCTGTGAGGGGTCTATGAGTGTGTGTCGGGACACAGTGATGAGTTTACTGAGGAGGTGAATCGTGAGCTCCTGTGTTGCAGCTGAAGTGAAACCCTTCAGGAAAAGTGTCAGCAGACCAGGGAAGTTGTACCACTTCAGTTTGGCCTGCACTCTCTCCAGCTTCTCTCTGCTGTCCGGCTTCTCCAGGGGCATCTGGCCCAGTAGTCGGTTCAGCAGCCTGAGTGCCAGCAAGTACTCAAACTCGTAATCGGACTCCAGCAGCGACGTTGCAATCCAGAAGACCATTGCCATCAGGTTGGTGGGGTCGGCTGGTGGCACCACCTCACCAGATCCTCCTCCAGTTCCACCTCCTCCATCGCCACGAACACCATCCTCTCGTAATGATGATAAGCTCCGTGTGCGGGCTAGATTTCCGTGGCTGCCACCCAGTCGGTCGGCTACATCGAGGGTATTGCTGCGGCGACGGTTTCCCAGGCGTTCACCCATCAGATTGGCACGGAGCGAGTTGCTGCGAGCGTGGCTGTAATGGACATGCAAGAAACTTCCACTGCCAAGGTTCAGCTGACCGGTACTTTTCCTGTTATTGGCAAATTTGGTGCCCTGCAGAGGATCATGGGAGGCCCTACAGAGGCGGAGACAGCGCCTCAGGTTTATTTGGGTAAAAAAATTTGTTATATATGAAGAGAAATAATGTTTTTTATGTTTTGTCATAGCAGAGCATGTCTTACTGTGAGAGTGCAGTGAGCAGGTCGTAGCTCTTCATTGTTTCAGCAAGAGTGTCTATACCAGCCTCTAGTGTCAACAGTAACTCGATAACAAAACCCTGCAAGAGACAGATGAAATGTTTGACTATGACTGTTTAGAGATCAACACTTAGCAATGCCTGAGAACAGTGCGGAAGAGGTTTTTGTCACATGTCTGATTGGGCCAACATGCACACTGATTTAAGTCTGAAATAAAGTAAAATCTAAAGTAGTAGACTAAAGTAGATGATGTTTTGTTGAAATTGTAAGAATGAATCTTGGAAGGACCCAAGATATTATATTTATATTATTTAATTTGTTTATATGACACAAATATGGCAGAAAAGTATTTTTAAATAATTTGTTATTTGCATTAGAAAAATACATTGTTTAAATACACATTTTAATTAATTTCATTTTATTAAGTAAATTAGTTATTCAATTTATATTTATTTAATAGAGAGAAAGCTTAGTAAAAATAAAAAACAATATATTGTATATACACACATATACACACACACACACACATATACATATCCATATTTATATATATATATACATATACACAAACACACACATATATATATATATATATATATTATAACTCAATCCGAGCAGTTGAGTCCTTAGCCATCTTCAAGAAACGACTAAACGCATTTGTTCCACCTTTATTTGACCCTCTAAGTCTAGCACTTTCTATCCTATTTTAATTCTACTTTATCTATATTTATCTTCTTTTTTTATATTAAAAAACTTAAAAAGAACAGCATTTATTCAAAATATAAATATTTTCTAACAATATAAATATTCTTCTTCTTATCAATTTAACACACCCTTGCTGAATAAAAGTTTTAAAAGAAAGAATAAAAATCACTATAAAAAATTATATGATGAAAAAGCCATGACAACTTATGTTTTTAAGTTACTTTAACTCATAAAAA
>NW_015641608.1:1510439-1536011 GCF_001515625.1 Sinocyclocheilus rhinocerous | reverse complement strand
ACCCTTTACAGTTTAGAATGATGTATTACTCTTACCTTTATGAGCAAAAATGACTGCGTATTTTAAGTTGTTTCCACTGTTAGAAAAATGCAAGTGATCGCACTGGCGCCTCCGTGTCCTGCAGAGCGCGCTTCAGCTTCCAGTCTCCGCAAACGATTGGATATGCGTCTAACAGCTCACATTTATATAGGTTAAACGTTTAAACTAACATTGTGATATACGTGAACTGTTTTATATATAGATTTTATTTTAGGCAAGTCCTGATGATTTGAGAAGGCTAAATTGATCAAACATAGGCTATAGGCTATGATCAATTCACTGTCTGCCGCTGGCCTTTACTTAAAAAAACAAAAAAAAACTTACAAGACACGGGCAGACTATACAGCGAACTAACTAAATCGCGGAGGAATTTCAGACGAACAACTCATGAACTTGAGGAAGCTGTCCGTTGGGCTGGCGCGAAGCAGCATTCAACGTGGATGAGGTGAGTGAATGCTTGTTTAACAATTTTTTGGGAAATTATTGTTAATTTTAGCAGAATAGAGCAGAATTAGTGCAGATTGTAATGTAACGTTTGAGATTTGACACAAATTTGTTTCTCCACCTGTTAAACATCGTTAAGATGGGCAATTTGAGCGATTATAGGTGTATTTTACCGTTAAAGTGGGTACCAGTTGGCTTTGCTGAGCAGGATCGGCATTTTCGTGCCCACTGGAAGTTTATCCCAGTCAGGCTTTGTGCGTTTGAGTTGGTATTCGTTACTGAGTAAAGTTAAGCGTTTTTTTTTTATTATTTTATTTTTTTATCAACCGTTCAAGATAGGATAATATAAGTTAACTTGAGGTAACGTTAGACGACGCCTGAGCTGTTTTCTACGACGCATGGTGGCCCGATCAGGTCAGAAGAAAAAGATCCTCATTGCCGAGCCCTGCTGTTACTTTCTTATCAGTACTTCTGGAAGAATGTAACATTTCTACATACCTGAGCCTCTTCCCCTGGATCTCCCACAGTCTCTACCAGACGAGAAAGCACGTCTGACATTGTGGAGGCTGTGAGTGGCTGTTTCAGTGCTCTGAAGATCTGGAAAGAGCGACCAGCGTAATGCCGCGATGAGCAGGACAGAGCTGTCTGCAGAGCAACTTCACTCAGTTCCTGCTCCAACTGGTAACCTAATCAAACATGCAGCACAAGAACCCATCACAACCACAGCCGAAACATTTCAATTCTCTTAAAGAAATAAATTAGCATTCCTTCATGTGGAAGTTGGTCCTCTACAGTGCAGTGAAATGAGCAAAAATTGTGTCTTACCGGACGGTGTCTGTTTGAAGACGTTGACAACATGGCGAAGGAATACACTAAGCTGATCAGCACTTTTGATGTTGGGGTTTTTGGGAGAGACGTCTTCATGGTTCCACAGCGGACCACGTTTCCTATGGGCCAACCAATCAGAAGAAAAGAATTAGAAGAAGTGACACAACAGGAAATGTCTAACATAGAACAAAGGCAAAGCAGGCTCACACAACTCTCAGTGAACAACCATTATGTAAAAAAACACTCTGAATCAAACATTCACACAGATGAGACTGAGCGCACACACACACATGCAAGGCAACAATACCCTCTCCTGTTAGACATGGCTGCAGGCAGAGGAAAAAATACAGTATCTTAACAAAAGATAAATGTACATTCAATATGTATCCAGGGAAACTAGGCAGGAACAACATAGATTATTTTTTTTAAAAAGCACACTGTTATTTAAATCTAAAATTCTGTATTTTGATGTTAAAACACTTCCCTTTCCATCTTTTTATGCAAAGACAATTATGAGAAAGTCATAAACATCGTGTCTTATCATGTACTCCAGTAGGACATAATATTACTAATACTAAAAACTAAATGTTTTATCTATACATTTGTTATTCACTTCTATCCACAGCGACTTGGGGCCAATTGCTCCGAAAAGGTATTGGGTGATACAGCCAAAAATATGACAATATTTTTTATATTTATCATGACGTAAACATAACTTGTTTGTTTACAAGTAAACTCCAAAGGATAGACTACCTTTTTTTTTTTTTTCTGGATTCTGTGTTTTACACTTTAATACAAATCTATCCTCAAAAACGGTGTGTAATAAAATTAATTCATAAAACTTTAACAATTTAATCAATCGGTTAAAATGCCAATATTAAATGAAAATATAACCCTAACCTTCAATTTTTTGTCAAATAAGGAGCACAACAAAACTTGTATACTCTATAAATGTAAAAAAAAAGTGGAAAAAAAATAATATATAAATGTAATGTTTTAATACATGTATTTACTATTTTTAAATGCATTACTATTATCATTACTATTGATAGATACATTTCACAATAGACAATAGTAATACATTTCTGTCATAAGTGTTTTAAATTTCTTAAAGTTTAAGCAAACATTTATTTTTGTGGATTGTCATGGAGAGCTTTGAACCATTATTAGGCTCCGTAACCCAATTCTTTCTTTGCCAGAAGCACTCCTGAACATACAAAACTCTCAAGCAGGATTGCATGTTATTGGTTAAAATGTTTGGTGTATTCAGCATTTAGATAATGAAATCACAACCCTAAGAGGAAGAATTTGACAGACTGGCCTGCAGAGACCCCTCACCTTGAGCTGATGAACTCGATGAGGTTTTTGACCTTCTCGTCCTGCTCTGCAGACAGGTCCACTTCATTAAGGAGAGTAGGAGGGAGGTGAGGCAGCACTGAGCTGCCCAGACTGATACTAGAGGATGTGGAGCTGGAGCTCAGGCCAGAGTCTGTCATTGGAGACGGCTGGTAGTCTGGCATCAGCTCTGTAACACCTAGGAGAGACAAACCCATGCACAATTATTTATTACTGTAATACATTACTTATTATTATAATTAAAGGGATAGTTCACCCAAAAATGAAAATTCTGTCATTAATTACTCACCCTCATGTCGTTCCAAACCTGTAAGACCTTCGTTCATCTTTGGAACACACATGAAAATATTTTTGATGAATTCTGAGAGCTCTGTCCCTCCCATAGACAGCAAGGATCCTAACACGATCAACGTCCAGAAACATAGTAAGGACACCGTTAAAATAATCCATGTGACATCAGTGGTTCAACCGTAATTTTACGAAGCTACAAGAATACTTTTTCTGCATAAAGAAAACAAAAATAATGACTTTATTCAACAATTCGTCTCCTCCGTGTCACCCTGGCACCATTTTGGAGAGTATCACATACGTAAACAACGTATGCTGTTCTGTGTCAGCAGCACCGTACGCGGATACGTTGTTTACACTTTGATCTGAACGTAAACAACGTATCCACATACATACGTTGTTTACGTATGTGATACTCTCCAAAATGGTGCCAGGGTGACACGGAGGAGACGAATTGTTGAATAAAGTCGTTATTTTTGTTTTCTTTGCACACAAAAAGTATTCTCGTAGCTTCGTAAAAATTGCGGTTGAATGCTGATGTCACATGGATTATTTTAACGATGTACTTACTACGTTTCTGGACGTTGATCGTGTTAGGATCCTTGCTGTCTATGGAGGGTCAGAGAGCTCTCAGAATTCATCAAAAATATCTTAATTTGTGTTCCGAAGATGAACAAAGGTCTCACGGGGTTGGAACGACATGTGGGTGAGTAAGTAATGACAGAATTTTCATTTTTGGGTGAACTATCCCTTTAATTACTATTATCAAGCAGTTGGATAAGAGCACTGAGGCAGACAGATACTGCAAAACACCTTTGCTTTTAAATACCTGTGAGGTTGAACTCCTGAAGAGTGGGTTTGACTGTCAGAACTCTGGGCTCATTCAGTTCACGGTTGCGAAGAAGTACAGATGCTAGTGACTGGACACTGCTGTTGGTGCCCTGGACGACCAGCAGGTGGAGCAGTAAACGCTTGCAGTGCTCATAGACCTCTGGGTGCTGATGGTCAAAGCCTACAAGCACAAATATGCATTTCAGGACATACAATGTGGAACATTCCAGTGATGATGGTTATTAATAAACTGTACAGTTGTGTATGTGTTACCTATAAAGATGGCATGCAGTAGCAGGTGAAGGTATGAGCTCCATTCCACTTTGACCCCGTGGTCTACAATGAGGTCGGTCAGCAAGATCACAGCAATGTTACACCTGTAAAAAAATGGCAATGTGTTGTCAGCGGTCAAAGGTCAAGGAGAACAACACTGAGTCTGATTTAGGGCACACTGAGTATGTCGAGTCACCTGTGCAGGGAGACTCCAGGTGTGGTGGTCTCAGGCAGGTAATCGATTAGTGGTGACCAGCAGCCGCCAGTAGGAGGAAATGGGAGGGGCTCTGGCCGGTTATGGTCCATCACCTTTAGACGCCAGTTAGCATAGACAGGCATAGAGTCACCTACAGAGAGAAACAACATGTTCATACAATACCATTCAAAATTTTGAGACCTGTAATATTTTTTAATGTTTTGATAGAAGTCTCTTATGCTCACCAAGGCTGCATTTATTTGATCAAAATACAGGAAGAACAGTAATACTGTGAAATATTATTAAAATTGTAAATTTTGATGGCAAATGCTGCCCATTCAATTTTACACGGATTCTACCTTTATACCTATATATATGTCTGCCTTCAGACTGAGTATTTTTTTGGTCAGAGCAGGAGCAACATCAGAAGTTTGAGGACAGTGATGATAATGTACTCACTCTTCTCCTCCTCATAGGATCCTCCTGAGCTGCTGCTGTAACGGGACTCCAGCCGATGGTGCTGTCTGTTCAGATTACTGTTCAGACCAGTGTAGATGTCCAAATGAGTGTAACTACACAGAGATACAGAAGTTACATTCATGTTCCACTTAACAACTTCATCTAGTACTTTTGAGGAAGCAACAAATAAAGAACAACCAGTAAGCAATAGCTGATAAATGGTTCTTGGTTTATTTTTAGTAGGATTAGTAAAAAGCAATGACTTATGTTTCTTGTTTGTTTGTTTATAAATGGAACACATTTCCTAAATCTAGAATCAGTTTACCTGTCCTCCATATTGGAATCTTTGATTTTGCTCTCATGGTGTCCATCAGGTCCAGGTACCATGGTGTTACTACTGGACGTTGTTCCTGGAAAGAGCCAAACATTTCAACAAAGTGACAGTGAAAATGTGATTGCTTCCTTAGATCACCTGTTTATAAGAAACTTTTCTGTAATCTTTGGGTTTCCTAAATGATTCCTACTCGTCTTATGATTCTTAAACTAATTTGTATAAAGGTAATGTTGAGTGGTCAGAGTATACATATATACTGTACCTGATGTAACAGAAGGGATCTTGTAAGAAGAAGTAATGCGGTAGTATGGTGGGTTATCCATATGAGTGACAGCTGAGGATACAGGGTCAGTTAGCTCCAGCTCATACATTAACTCCTCCAGCAGCTGCATTGTCTTATCCCTGCCCAGATACACCACTACACGCTTCACCTGCAAAATATTAGGAAATGCAATCAGAAACACAACAGCATGGAAGAAACTAAGTTATTAAGAAACATGGCCAAAGTCACAAGTGCAGCCATTCTTGCTTAAGGATCGAGTATCAGGTCAGGACAGGTGTCACTCACATAAGGCAGGAGACTTGGTTCACTGTTGACTCCAGACATGCTGATGAGGAAGTGCAGGATGATCTTTAGATTTTTAGGCCAGCTGTCAGCTAAAGTGGTCCAGACGTTCTCAATCTCTGACCATGCAAATTCATCACCATACTGTAAAATCAGACCATATGAACATTCATGCAATAATCACCTTAAAACGGGTATAAATATTAGTAAATGTGTTAAAATAATATATTTCTATAAAATAAAATAAAAATAAAATTATATGGAAAAGGGGAAAATGATGTTTGCAATAGAAATGTATATTCACTATAGATATTTACACCTGTACCACAGTCAGCACACAGTCGACATGTAGTATGTGTGCGTTTACCTTTGCAGTCATGAACATGAGGTTGTTGAGGATCATGGTAGTGGCATGTGGTGAACCCCAGCCCTCTCCTCTCAGCCAGCGACGGCTGTTCACCATCATCATCTCTCTCTCATGGGCGTCCTCCTCTTCCTCTGTTGACGAAGGTTCCTCTTGACTTCGTGCTGAAGGCTTGAAGTCCACCAGCTCTATGTTGTTCATCCAGGGTAGGAGGTAATGCAGCATCACCTGCCGGCCACCAGGGTGCGCTGTCTGGATTCTCTGACTCACCTCTGATGAAAACAACACAGAATCTCATTACACAAACAGTGTTTATGTGGGGGGGAAACTTTTTGGCTCGCATAAAGTTATTACCAATGTTAGATTTACTGAGCGTTACATTTATAGATGTTTGACCTCCGTGAAGTTGGCACCCCACAGAAAGAAATAATCACCAAAACTATGCCATTCGTTTGTGCTACGTTTGTGCTGATTTGTACCGCAAAAACGAACGTTTGTGCTGGTTTGGTGTTTGAGATATTAAAGGGGTCATATGATGCGAAGCACACCTCGCTTTTTCAGACCGATGAGCTTTGTAAAAATCGACGCGTTTCAGAAGGCGGGGCATAGAGGAGAAACAATAATGTACAGTATGTGGAAAATAATGTGGTTTTTTTTACTTTAAACCGCATAAACACATTTAATTACACCAAATACACAAAATAATGTTCTTTTTAGCAGCATCATATGACCCCTTTAAACATAATTTTTTTGACCGTGTCACTCTCTACCCCATGTTGCCCAAATCGCTCCAAATCAGCGCAGTTTGTTTGTGCTGGTTTGTGCCGTTAAAACAAACACTCTATGTATTTTCCTTCCTTAGATATAACAAAAATGTTTTCGGGAGCTGTGACGTCACTCTCCACCCCAGTTCGTCTAAATCGCACAAAACCGGTGTCATTCGCTTGTGCTCGATTTGTGCCGTTAAAAGAAACCCTGTAACTTAGGGTGACCATACGTCCTCTTTTCCCCGGACATGTCCTCTTTTTGGACCTACAAAAATGCGTCCGGACGGGATTTCTTAATTGCCTAAAATGTCCAGGATTCGGCTGTTTTCTTTTTATTTAAAAATGACCCTCTAACACTAGCATTCCCTATTCTTTTTCTATTATTTCTACTTGTTTTCTTTTTATTTATTATAAAAACAAAAAAAGCAACAACAAAAAAAATAATCTTGCTATGTATACTGTTAGGCGAAGCCCCGCCCACGAACCCCGCCCCCTACTGTCCTCTTTTTGGAAAACTAAAATATGGTCACCCTACTGTAACTATGACCGCTTCTTTTATATAACGAAAACAAAACTTTTTTACGAACAGTGACGTCACTCTCCACCACATGCCGTCCAAATCCCTCCAAACCGGTGCCGTTCGTTTGTGCTTGATTTGTGCTGGTTTGTGCGTTAAAATAAACAATGTAACCATGACCTCTTCTTAAATATAACGAAAACTTCACTCTACACCCCATTGTTATTTATTATTTTTTAATTATTGTTCGAGCTGCCTTAAAACTTAAAATTTAGTCAACTCAAATATCCAAGTTTTCACTAACTTCATATTTCAATTTGACTAAGGTTAAATTTCAAGGCAGCATTAAGTTGTAAGTTTTTTTTTTTTTTACATCGAGTCTAAATCATTTTAATCCATTTGTGCTCGATTTTTGCCATTAGAATATTGAACACTGTATTTATCCCCCCTAAAAAAAAACAAATATATGCTAATTCAGGGCGCACTGCTTGCCAAATTGCCCTAAAACGGTTCCGTTCGTTTGTGCTCGTTTTGCGCTGTTAAAATTAACATTCCGTTTATTTCTCCTCCGTAAAACATTACAAATATCTGGAGGAAAAGTGATGTCGCGCAAGCCGCTCGTCCAAATTCCTGTCTTCTATTGTTTGCAAATCTGCTGGTGTGTTTTTCTAAGTTTTATTGCCAGTGATTTCATCAAGCACCAATTCCAAATTTTTCTTTGTGTGTACTTTTTTTTTTTTATGTTTATTGCATTATGCATATTGCAGATGATGAAATATTCGGAGCATGAACATTACCATTGCTCAGCAGCATTTTATCTTTGAGGAATGTGTTAAGTATAAAGACAGCCAAGGTGTGTTTGTTTAAATATCTTTTAATGAAATAAAATGAAATGTAAGTCGACATTGACTTGCAAATCAACTTAATGTGTTAAAAATGGCATAACACACGCTCATGTGAGTTTTTGATTGCAAAAGTTTGATTGTTAAAAATAAATAAATGAAAATTTTGTAACAAAAATAAATAAAATTAATTTTTATTAATTTGTATATTCATTAAAATTCCTTGAAAAAGTAGCCTAATCCTACAATAACAATATAAGCAAGAATTTAGTTTCAACTTATTAAACTGACTTAAAAAATAATTTGTTGCCATGGCTTTTTGATCATATTATTTACCTGTAACATGTCTGTGCTGCACTCATATTAAGAATTAATGACCATTTCTACAACCATTGAAAAGAGACAGCAGAGAAAGAGCGAGCGCGTCTTCACCTCAGCAGCAAACCAATCTTTCCTATTCTTGGAACAAAATTAATGCTTAAAGTTGATTCAATATTACTCTTAATGAAAAAAAAATTCCACACTCAACATCAGCAATAGTAGCCTACAAAGTAGCTAATTAAACCAAATTTTTTTATGAACGGAACAAAGACTGACGTAGCCCTATAGCACAAATAAATAAAAGGTTTTGGATTTTCCCCATACTTCAAAAGAATGCTTAGTTTGTGGCTCATTATTATTAATATTAAATTTGTATTTTTATTAATTTTGATTAATTAATTTATATATTTATTATGAATAAAAAATAGACTAAAATAGCACAATGACATATTAACTTATTTTAAACTTTGAACTTTCGTTAGCCTAACAAAATGAATAAGGATAATATGTTTTACCTGCGTTGTAACACAAATAGGCTAAATAATGTAGAGCCCTGCACAGGCCTCCAATCTAGGCCCTTGTCCGACAACTTATCAGAATTCTTCGGCCCGAATCCGACTGGAGCCCGTGTCTTTTCTCACTTCCCTTATTATACACAGCTGCTGTTGCAGCCATTAAAATAGTTCAGTTTTGTTTTTAATGGCAAAGTTGTTAAATTTATTTTCGTTTATTTATTAAGTTAATTTAATAAAATTTTTGCTCATAAAGATAAGAGTAATACATCATTCTGCACTGTAAAGGGTCTACTTTTATTTGTGCGCTCACACAATAAAACGTTGTGCTTTAAAATAAAGAAAGCAAACAGGATGTGCTTTCTGCCGCCTCGGTCTTGAGCAGGAGCGCTTCACAATGATGAACCGAAAACTCAGCGAATACTTGCCTCACAGAAATGATAAATATATCTATAGAAACCTTTGAATTACTACTTTAAAACGAAATAATTCAAAGTCTTCAATAAAACTCTTCAAATAATTAAAAACAAACTCTTTCATTATGTAATCCGTAAAGATGCATTTCTCTCTAAAGGCGCGTCCAGAGGAGATGGCGAGTCAGGATCGACTTGCGACACTGACTTAGAAACACTTTATAACAAATAATTCAAATATCTCCTTACTCCTTACTTAATATACTCACTTATAGTAAACAAAGAAATGAAACTTTTATTAATATTATTATAATATATTCATATACCTTCGGCTATGCATACTAGATGTTAAATGCAGTCATACCATGTAATTACATTTAGCCTACATATAGCCTATAATGGCATATTAACGGCTTGTTTTTTTTCCCTTCACATATTTATGAAGAATTGTATTTACAGCCAGAATTTTAGTTACAACCAGGATTTCTTTTCAAGGCACAAATCGAGCACAAATGAACGCAGCATTTGTTGTGAAGAGCGCCCTGAAGCATAGGCCTGTATTTGTTATTTTTAGGTGGATAAATGCAGTGTTCAATTTTCTAACGGCACAAACGAAAGGATTTAGACTCACTGTAAAATAAATGAATGAATAAATAAATCAATAAATAAAAAAAAGAAAGAAACTCTGTGGCCGCGCTAAATGGGTTTTCGTTATATTTAAGAAGAAGTCATGGTTACATGTCATGGTTACATGGTTACGAACGGCACCGGTTTGGAGGGATTTGGACGGAATGGGGTGGAGAGTGACGTCACTGTTCGTAAAAACTTTATTTTCGTTATATAAAAGAAGCGGTCATAGTTACAGGGTTTCTTTTAACGGCACAAACCAGCACAAATCGAGCACAAACGGCACCGGTTTGGAGAGATTTGGACGGCATTGGGTTGGAGAGTGACGTCACTGCCTCGAGTTCTGTTTGTTATTTCTAAGAAGGGGAAATAAATTTGATTTTCATTTCAATGGCACAAATCAGCACAAATCGAGCACAAACGAATTACACGAGTTTTGTGCAATTTAGACGAACTGGGGTGGAGAGTGACGTCACAGCTCCCAAAAACATTTTGGTTATATCTAAGGAAGGAAAATACATAGAGTGTTTGTTTTAACGGCACAAACCAGCAAACAAACAAACTGCGCTGATTTGGAGCGATTTGGGCAACATGGGGTGGAGAGTGACGTCACACGGTCAAAAAAATAATGTTTAATATCTCAAACACCAAACCAGCACAAACGTTCGTTTTTTTTTCCGGGCACAAATCAGCACAAACGAATGGCATAGTTCTGGTGATTATTTCTTTTTATGGGGTGCCAACTTCACGGAGGTACAGGTTTGTGTATGTACCTGAGAAGATGGGAAGGGTGAGTTCAGGGTAGGTCCGTGCCAGTTCTTCACTGAGCTGGTAGTAGGACACTGAGTACAGGTGAGGGAGAGGGGAGGCTGGAGACAAGACCCCATCGGTACGCTGGATCTCCAGTTTATGGGCGTAACGGAACAGTTTGGGCTCCAGGATCTAATATACAAACATATGATTTTATTTACCCAATTGCACACTCTTGGTGTCCTTCGACAGAAAAAAAAGCTTAAAAATCTCTACTGACCTGCAGTAGCTGCATGGCGACCTCATAGATGTCTCTGGAAGAGTCAGCAGCTTTAAACAGGATGAGATTCAGCAAAACCACAGTGTCAAACTGGTAATCCCTGCAAGAGACAACAAACACACAGTATTCATTTAACCTGAATTACTGACACAAATTCAATCACATTTACCACAAGAACATAGTAATACGTACCTGTTATGAAAGACATTGGCGATGGCTCTGAAGCAGCCTGAAGCGACTCTGCGTGAGCCAGTGTAGCAGCGATCCACCGCCCAGAACATCAGATTGCTCTGGTCTGGGTTGAGCTCTAATAACAACATCACGGCCTCACAACCCAACTGATGCACCTGAGCACAAACATACATGCATGCGACAGTTCATGAAAGCTGATTTGTTAGTGATGCTAATGTCAGAACGTGAGTTAAGTGCATTTACCTTGCGGTCTTGAGAGTCTAGAATGTTGTCCAACCACTTATACAGATACCCATCAGAGGACAGGCCAACGTTATCAGCCACCGGACCACAACACAGCACCGCAGACATGGCCTGTGCAGACACACATCATATACCACATTCACTCTATGGTAGTGATAGTGAAATCTGTGACGGCTGCAAATGCAAATGTGTGTTTTGTGAGACGGTACCTTCAGTGCACAGTACTGGTGTCTGTTGATCTGCATGTTGCGGTCGCTGTATCGGTCCAGAGGTGTGAACATGATGCTGAAGGGTCCAGCCCAATGACTGAAGAGCATGAACAAACTATGCCTCAGTGACTGCTGAGGGAATATACTCCTCCTCTGATGCACTGCAGAAACACAATCATGAGATCAGTTGAAGTTATATCAGTGAACTTGCTTTAAGAGCTATTATCACTAAGAGTGTCTGTGGCTGTGTACCTGGTACATTCTGTATGATGTTGGCCACTAGGGCACTGAAGTGAGAGCGGATGTCTCTCAGTGTGTCTGAATCTTTGTCGTTCTCAGCCTCCAGAAGCTGTCGGGTGAGATCCACGTATTCCAGCAGAGTGCTGTTCAGAGAGTGAGAATCCCCGTCCAGACCACCACTTGCACTGCACAGAGAATACACAAACACCTTACTGTTTAGGATACAAAAAGTGCTAGCTACGAAATTAGCCTTAGCAAAACAAAGGAGTTAGAAATTTTGTTCCAAATATCATTTCCATCATAGAATGCTGTTAAGCACAACAGATCACTTGAAATGCAATGGAAATGTTTATGACTTTCACAAAAAAAGGCAATTGCCCTTTGATGCATGTTGGACAATGTTAACATTTAAATAAGTCAAACCAGTGAGAAAGTACTTCTCTTACAATGCTACATTTATTCGATCAGAAATATTTTTACAATTTAAAATAAATGTTTACTGTTTAATTATATTTTTAAACTGCAATTTATTACTTTGATGGCAAAGCTTATATATCAGCATTTAAAGCTGAATTTTCAGCATCATTATTCCAGTCTTCTGTGTCACATGATCATTCAGAAATCAGTCTAATATGCTGATTTGGTGCTCAAGAAACATTTCTTATTATCAATGTTGAAAACAGTTGTGTTACTTCATATTTTTGTGCAAACCTTGATACATTTTTACTGCCCCCAATAGTAGTGTATATGTTGTGAGTGTGTGAGACTTACGTCTGACTGATGACTCCTGAATCGGCCAGTAGCTCAAAAATCCGGACCAGCTGGACTCTGAGAATGTCACGACGCCGGCGTCGCTTCATGTTCTGCAGAAACAAAAAAAAAAACACAAGGATCAATAAATTGTTTAGATTTGCAACTGTATTAGTTATATGAATAGATGGACAAAAAGCTTGCATTTAAATTGTCTAGTTGAAACATTTATCCTCACAGGCATGGATTCCTTCACAGGGTCAAGTGTAAAACTGTGGTGAACTCACCTCTGGCCTTCTCTCAAGCGCTTCTTTAATGATGGTGTTTAACTCCTCCAACAGCTCTCTGTAAGACACACCACTGGGTTAAAATGCAATTACACACAATATAATTATGTATGCACTTTGTCAGGTGATCTTAAGACGTACCTGAAGGCAACAGGGTTGGTCCTGCCAAGCCCCAGGACGAGAGACTCAGTGATGTCCATGCTCTCAGAGCGCATCATGGGAACCACATGCTTGAACAAGGAGGAAGGGGACGGAATGCTAATGATCTGCAAAGACACACACATGTACACAATCTTGTTTCAAATATGGTGTCCCAAATCAGGCAATGTGCAAATATATATTACAATTCAACAATGATAATTATTGTATCTGACATTACAGCTGGTAGGGTGCTATGACCTCTGACCTTTGAGTCGTAACTATATCCGCTGTCTGGGGTGGATGCCAGCGTTTCAGGTGGGGAGCAGCGTACAGAGCCAGGGGCTGATGAGGAAGAGGAGGATGAAGATGTGGAAGAGGTGGCAGAACTGCAGCAGAGGATTAGGTAGTTCCTCCAAAGGCCCACATATGAGTCACTACTATTGCTCATGCTGTTCACCTTCTTAGCATTGATCGGGCTGCTGCAAGGTCAAAGGTCACACAGGAAAGTCACATAATCTGTCTTACAAAAATACATCATAAACAAACAGTTTGCCTAATAAAAAGAATAAAGATTTTTTTATATGGCTGTTTATAACTATGTAATAATAAGTAAAATTATGAAATATTATTAATTCTCACATTAATATAGTGAAAACAGTGTGGAAAATTTGAATACAATTTAAATTATTATATGTGACCCACAAAACCAATCATAAGTTGCACGGGTATATTTGTAGCCATAGCCAAAAATACATTGTATGGGTCAAAATTATTGATTTTTCTTTTATGCCAAAAATCATTAGGATATTAAGTAAAGATCATGTCCCATGAAGATATTTCGTAAATTTCCTACCATAAATATATCAAAACTTAATTTTTGATTAGTAATATGCATTGCTAAGAACTTCATTTGGACAACTTTAAATGCGATTTTCTCAAAATTGTGATTTTTTTTGCACCCTCAGATTCCGGATTTTCATATATTTGTATCTCAGCCAAATATTGTCCTATCATAACAAACCATACATCAATGGAAAGCTTATTTATTCAGCGTTCAGGTGATGTATAAATCTCAATTTCAAAAAATTTACCCTTATGACTGGTTTTGTGGTCCTGGGTCACATTTATTATATTTTATATTTATTATTACCTGGATGTTTACTGAAATTTTACATCTTTAAACATTTTTAATCTATCTGACAACAATGGCTATCAAATATAGACTGAAAACATTAAGGTACTGTATAATTATTTTTACCCATGTCACCGAGCCCTACTAGAGACACATTTGAATGTAAAAACGTACTTGATGTCGACTTGTGGCGAGAGCAGCTGAAGGCGTGTGGAGGCGAAGACCCAAGCGTAGCTCAGCGCAGTGGGGCAGTGCTTGGGCAGGTGTTCTTGCCGCAGGTAACTAGACAGGCTGATGACCCAGGGGTCCTGACCTTGTGTCACATGGGCAAACACCCATATGTAGGAGGGGCTTACCACATCAAACTGGTGGCTGATAGGAGACGAGCTCCACTCTGCCAGAGTCTGAAGGTCTATTCCACTGGGACAGTACAGCAGATTTGTCTACAGCGAAAAGGGGCAAAAAAAGAGACAACCCTGATATAGTTTCATTTTTACTTTTTTAGATTTCTAAGCATTCCTGTCTGGAGCGGACACCAACATCCAAAAACACAATGTTCTGCGCATTCCCTCACCTGATCGGCCCCAGTAAGGTGAATAAAGCTCTCGAGGACTGAAGCACTCAATCTGTCCATCACGTCTATAGCCAACTCCTCATCTCCCTGAGAGAGAAACAGGACAAAGAAATTAATATGAAGTGCAAACAAAAAGAAAAATGTTGTCTCATATAGGTGAACAACAGGAAGTCATTTAGAACAGATGGTTACCTTAGCAATGCCAAGGGCCGTGTGCAGTGATCGGACTTCTTTGAGGACATTGACAGCAAGTCTGCGTGTTGCTGGTCGACAGCTGCACAGCACGACCAAAGCTAGACCCTCCACCACATGCAGAACGGTCCAGAGAGGAGATCGCTCCAGAGGGAGAGATGGGCTCTAAAAAAATACATGAAAAAATACCATGTTAAACTACAAGCTAAAAATGTATGATAAACTACAATAAAAATAAAACGATAAAAATCGTTAAAAAGTTTGGGGTTGGTAAAACTTTTTTAATATACAGTACAAAGAGTAATATTGAGCAATATTATTACAATACAAAAAAACTATTTAATAACTATTCTATTTAAATATATGTTAAAATGTAATTTATTCCAATGATGGAATTTTCAGCATCCATTACTCCAGTCTTCTGTGTCACATGATACTTCAGAAATCATTCCAATATGCTGAATTGGTGCTCAAGAAATGTTTCTTATTATTAACAATGCTGAAAACAGGTCTGCTGCTTAACACATACTTTTTTTTTTTAAACAATATAAACGTTTTACTGGCACTCTTGATCAATTTAATGCATCCTTGCTGAAGTTTTTTTTTTTTTTTTTTTTACAAAAATTATATATTATTTGATATATTATATAACTGTTGTATGTTTGCACCTGTGAATCATGGCTGCGGTTGCTGCTCTGTACTGCCTGTCTCCACTGTATGATGAGCTGCAGCAGCATCTTGACAGCATTGTCCAGTAGTGTGGGGTGAACGTCAGTCACCTCCCTCACAATGAAATACACAAAACCAGACAACACGTCCTCTCTCCAGTCTGGGAAGTCCACCATCAGAGCCTGCAGAGTGGTGAACGCCAGACCACGCAGCTCCTCATCCATATGGATGGTCAGTCTGGATGGGTGGGAGAATGAAAGTCATTGTTTACAGAATGCAAAAAATAAATGCAACACATCATCATTTTCATAACAGCATCATGCGTCACCAGAACCGCAGAGAGGTCAAGCGGGTAAATGGTGACATATGAGTTCTGACTACATGCCATTACGACTTCACAGGAAGTCTGACTCAGATTGTGGTTGCTGTACAGGAAGTCATAAATATATGGAAATTAGCATTTCATATTAGTCTATGGGTACTTTATGTATAAGTGTGATTTTTCTGTTTGACTCATACCCCTAAAATAAATAAACACTTTGTATGAGAAGAACTTTAAAGTTTTTCTTTGTTGAAAATCCTTGTTCCAAATTGCTGTGTTATAGGCAATTATCTTTACATAAACTATAAAGACCAAACATTTTGGGAAATATGCAAATACGAAAAAGTGAACCCAGAGCATGTTGAACTCACAATGCACACCATGCACTGTAGCAATCAGTAAATTATGTAATATCTGAAATGTAATAACCAGCCTGTTTACATTTAAACTGAAATATTTCCAAAACAAACAATATTGAATTAAATTGATAGCTTGTGGATCAGAATCAAATCATGAAATTCTGTGAATGGTCAGTAGGCATAAATGTAATTGTTCTCAAGGAACAACAGAACTAGTGAATTGGGGAATGGTTGGAGTTTTCTCGTGGTGATGAATGAGGGTTGACATGAGAGTCACAGGTCATTACTTGGCCAGTAGCTCGATGAGATCCTGTCTGCTCATGCCGTCTGGGATTAGTCTAGGAATGGCAGCTACACATGTCCGGAACAGATCAATCTTCGGTTTACGCTCCCCACTACAGCAGAACACAAACATATAATAACCACGATGAGAGCCAAATAAACAACACCATTCGTTTGCATACCATTTTAAAAATTCTTATATCATATTTATGCAAATAAAATCTCAAGAAACTAACGTGATCATGTCCTCTGGCTCTTTGTTGGACATCTGAACATTGGTCATGCTCATGGATCGTCCCACCTCTTTATCCAGGTGCCTGAGGATGTTGTCCAGGGCCTTCCTAACCTGAGGGTAATACAGAGACATACCTACAGAGACAAACACATACACAGAAAGAAAACCGCTTAGTTCACACGCAAAATCTGGTACATGAACGGAAAAATGTTACAACAGACTACATACAGAGGCATTTCCTCAACCTGTAAACAATGAGGCCAGATAAATACACCACTATCTCCACTAATGGGCATGCAATGTGTTTTACTGGAAAAGCTAAACAAACTATTAAAAATGTAAAGTCAAATTTATGTATATGAGGAAATTGTGACTAATGCCAACATTGATAAAAAAAAAAAAAAAAGGAATGGACCACAATTACAATCCCAAAATATTTCAAACTTTCTTACTCAAAAACACACAGAAAAGAACTTGGCAGGAAGTCACAACTGTATTTATGCTGAAAGCTCAATGAGGACAGCTCATGCTCCAGGAATCAAAATTACATTAAAATCAACTATTCGAATATGACCAAATGCTTTAGGGTAGGGACAGGCTGTACTCAGAAATATCTTCATTTTGGAGAGTTGTGTAGGAACTGTAAGGGTCCGTACCGATGACCTTGGCTTCCTCGTCTGTGAGAGTGGTGTTGAGGAAGATCTTTTTGACCCGCAGTGTGTTGCCTGAAGGTAAGATAACGCCTGTAGTGGGCATGGGCGGCTCGCCGTCCTTCTGTTGTAAGCTGTCGGCTATCACAAGGAAGGCCCGAAGACCAATATTCATCCTCTGAGAGAGAGACAGATAAGAGAGAGATAATTAGTTTCAATGTTTATCCATCCATTACCACAATTTTTAAAAGTTTTTTTCAAAATTTTTAATGGCTGGCACATTATGTGAATGTCTTCACATACCTCTGGATTAATGGTGAAAGTCTTGTGGGACTTGCCCACACACAGCAGGTCATAGATTATCTCTTTCATGGCAAAGTCCAGCCGTTCCTTTAGAGAGGGAAAAACAACGTGCCACAAACCAATGAAAACCAACGCAATAAACAAAAACCAACCTCCCAAATGTTCATTGTGATCATTTTAGCTTTATGATAAAATAATAGATTGTTGATGGTAAAGTGGATAGATAGCTAGCTTTAGGATTGGGCCAAAACGAAGGCTGGATATGAACCTGAGATGTTCTAAAATATGTTTTGAGTGTTTTTTATTTATTTAATTTTTTTTTTACCTGAGCGATAAACTGAATAATCTTAACAAAGATGTTGAGGGGTGTGTCCCTGGGGACCACGCTGCGAGAGCCCTTTGGGAAAAGTGCTGTTACAATACTGAGGAGACGACTGTGAAGGAAAAGAGATAATGTGAAACGTTATATACATATAAATAAGAACTGTCTACAAGACAATATTGTATATATTTGTTTATATCTGTGAGAGGTTTATCTTCTCAAACAATGGTATGTTTGTGGTTAGTGTTAGTATTGAGTGAATGTATTCTCAGTGTGTGCGCAATTGGCATAAATTCAAGATATTTTTGTAAATCTGTATGATTGCGTGTCCTACCTCTGTGTGGTTGTGTTGCTCTCACACTTGATCCTGATGATGTAAACCCAGAGCAGCCGGTAGAGAGACTCCAGAGCTACACGAGACATTTTGGGATCTTTGTTCTAAAAAGAAAGATACAAAATACTCAGATAACAAGAACTCATAAATTAAGCCATAGAAATAAGGCATTTATTTCCAAAAAGTAAAAGAGCAAGAAGTTAAAAAAGTTTTTAAAAACTCCTTATTGTGGATTTTTACAAAGACAATGCTTTAAAGTGGCTTCACACAAAGCAGGGTCTTACAAACACCCCAGGGAGTCAAAATGACCTCCAAAGACAACAATTCATGAATTAACTCAGCCTAGAAAATATGCTAGATTCATTCATAAAGAGCTGCTGCTTCATCTGTATCATGACGGGTGATCAATAGTTCACTTGCTGCTCATGACGAGCTAATGAGGAATATGACGCACTGGACACCATTTACAAGCCAATAAGAGCCATAATTTCTGCTTTAACTGCATTGATGCACAAAGAGATGACTCATAAATCGGCTGTGATTAACACATCACGGCTCGTCCAAATCGAGTCACTGACTAAGCAGTTGTCTCTCTCACACTTTTGGCTACTCGGTCTCTCTCACACACACAGCCACTAATCAGACTGCAGTAAAGAGCATCAAACAGGGTGTAATGACCAACACTCACCATAGGGGGCGATATGATTGCACGGTTTGCAGTGAACATCGACTACATAAGTATTAGAGCACTAGTACAGTGAGGACTCCCTAGTGTCTTTTATCAACAGGGATGCCATTTCTTTATAGAATTATCACCAATACATTTTTCCTCTCTGTTCTAATGAGTCTGCAGGTACATTTCAAATAGTTGATCATTCAAAACAAGCAACTGTAAATGCAACAAACTTGCAAACTGTTTAAACTTCTACAGAAAAAGACTGTGATCTGCAGCATCTTTTGCAATATTTATCTTTTCCATAATTTTCCAGAAGTGCATTGTGATTGCTGTCAAACTTTGCTGCAAATTTGCTTGCAACATTTAAAATCTAGGCTAAGAGTTGAACCTGGTCCTCTTATCGAAAGTATCGATACTCAAACCAAAAATATTGATACTAAGGTGCATTTTATTTACCAGTGGTTTTGTTTGTTTAACAAAAATAATAATAATAATAATAATGCATACAATATACATTGAATTTGACAAATAACCTTTGTTAGAGAGTAATTGTGTAGGATAGAACTATTTTCCTGCTCATCTGAACACACGCAAATGTTGCAAGACAGAACCAATCAATCACAGAGAGCATTCGCTCACTGCTGACAGTGCATTCAAACAGGGCTGCGTTTCCCAAAAGTATCATAAGAACAAAATTTGATTAAATAATTATAATTCATTCTATATTATCACCTACAATTTTTGGGGGGAAATGTATAGTAATGCAAAATACTTTTATATTTGCTTTGGCTAAAGGGTGACGAGAGTTTTGGGCTGAACTGATGATGCCTCAGATAAAACATTTCTGACGCCTTCATCAGTGACTCCTTGAACTGGGTGGTTTTCCTGTGTGAATTCTTGAGGACAGCAGGACAGTAATGAAGCTATTTAGCATCGTTTCCTCTATGGACAGGCGAAAGAGCCAGAAGTCTCAGGAAGCCCATGTGGAATACAGGTCAATCACATGACTTCTGAGGGGCAGGGTTAGCTCCCTTGTGGGTAACCATGGTAACTCACCTGCAGGGTCTCAATCTGCTTACGGATGCTGTTGTTTGACGGCATCTGGAGCCAATAAACGCAGGGGTAACAAAACAGATGACAAAGGACAGGGGGTGATGGTGATGGGGAAGACATGCATGTTAGAAAAAGAACAAGAGACAAACGTAAGAACAAAACTAAGCTTTGTGCTACAACAACAACATGCAAAACAAAGTGCAGGGTGCATGGGATTTAATACTTCATTGTCAGATTCCTACAGAATCAACACGAGTAGGGATGGGTATCGTTAAGGTTTTAACGGTATTACTACTCTTACCGATACTGCTTATCGATTCGGTACTTTAACGGTATTCTTATCGGTACTTTTTGTTTTATATATATATTTATATATATATTTTTTTATGACGAATAACCTTTGTTAGCGAGTAATTGTGTAGGATAGAACTATTTTCCTGCTCATCTGAACACACGCAAATGTTGCAAGACAGAATCAATCAATCACAGAGAGCATTCACTCACTGCTGACAGTGCATTCAAACAGGGCTGCGTTTCCCAAAAGTATCATAAGAAAGCATTAAAGCTTTTGGGAATGGCAGCCCTGAACAATGCTTATCAGAGGACAGAAAAACAAACATAAATGTTTGAGTTATTTCACAGTAAACAAATTGCAATTGTAGCCTACATAGTTTGTGCAATTACAATTATTTAAATTGAACGTTGAAAGATAATATTGATCATGTAAAGGTTGCATTTTATGCATGCAACAGCCATTCACTGGCAGTCCCTAATGGCAGTACAAAATATTGGACTAAATCAAAAGTTCAAATGTTACAAATAAGTTAGAACATTAATGTTGTAATACTGGTAGCACTAATATAAAAATGTGATGATATATGTTACAAAAAAGTTACAATTTTGAAATACGTTGATGGTTGTATTTTTTTGTATTTGATCTCAGTATTCCTATCAATGTTGTATAAGGGTTTTTTATGCATAATAGTAACCCTAGAATGTGATCAAACAGTTTAAAATAGCTGGGCTAAGATATATAAAAAAATGTATGACTGCAGAAATATGTTAATTCAGTATACACATTATCCCACCGGTTACAATTGTGACTGACCATAAAATAAAATTTTTCACACACTTTTCAAAAAAAAAAAAATCTTATTTTTAAATAAAATAATTGTATTATCAAAAAATAAATTATTGATTATTTCAAAGGGTTACTAATGACACATCATTTGTATTATTACATATTTTCATGTCTGGGAAAAATTTGGGATTAAACGGGTTAAAATGCGTTTTAAACAAAGTTAAGTGGTTTTCATTACCCATTTTACTCTTAGTAATTTAATAATTTAATACATTTCATAATTTAAAAGTTTAGTGCAGAAGTATCGAATCGGTATCGATATCGACGATACTGCCTTGAAAAATATCGGTATCGTATCGAAAACAAAATAAGGGGTATCGCCCATCCCTATACTCCAGTCTTTCATAATTTAGCCCCGGGACCGATTAAATACCGGGTTTCGGTACCCATCCCTAAACACGAGCATTCCAAAATTGATCTATACTTCCTTAAGAAATGAAAATGGCCCATTAGACAAAAGCTTCTAGGAAGATTATTTTAAATTGAACTTAAATACAGTTGATGTGCTGATGAAGATTAAGAGTTTCTGATGGGTGAGAAGACAAATGGCAGGAATGGATTAAAATGAAATTTAAAAAAATTTAAAACCATAAACAAAAATGGGAGGCAGGATTAGTGCATGCAAATGGATGATTACAAGCAAGAGTGATTGTGTGCTGACTTTAGTCAGAGTAGACGCTATAAAAAAAACTTAACGCAAATGAAAATAAGGCTTCAAATAAAAAAAATAACGTCCACTCTGATTAAGGTCTGTTGATCTGGGAAGACAAACTACAGCAGGGTTAGACCAGACAGGGGAGCAGACAGACAAGCAGAACTGCAAAGGGAGTTCATGGATCAATCAGGAGAGGAATTATCCACCACTGAGACTACAAATCCCATAAACCTGGGCTCAGTTGGCTAGAGACATTACACCAGATCACTGAGAAAACTTCCCTTCTGATCCTGAATCGTTCACATGACTTTTTGAGAAGCGTAAGAAGCGGCCTAAAGTGGATTTGGAGTAAGATTCACACAACAGTCCAATTCTGATCCAGTCCTGATCTAGATTAACGGATAGCGAGTAAAGGATTTAATCGGTACTGCAGGGAGTTACATAGAGTTTGATTACTCATTCATAAAATCACCATCACCAAATCAAAGCATCACGTATCAATCCTCAAGATTCACATGATAAAGTTGCATAGATTGGAGGAAACCAAAAAAAAAAAAATTATCACATCCTGGTAGCTGAACCAGTGTCAATGAAAAAGAACGTGGACAAGCACAAACACACACGGTTTGGAGATATGATTGAGAAAGAGTGGATGACACCGGTATAATTAACTGAACAGTATAATCAAGAGGCATTTTACAGACGTTTGTAACACCACACCTTTCTCCGAAACTTTGTAAGTGAACCAACCCACTTACAGAATTAATTTTCATATTAAATCACCAAACCTGCCTCCAGGCTTCAGAATCTGTATGTATCAACTCCTCTGTTTTTGCAGTGCCCAAACAACATGATTAAAACGTAGGATTTATAGCTACTTTTGCTACTTTTAAGCTGCATTTTCTATGGTGCAATCTCTGAAACGGTCAGCTCTAGTATTTTCTTTTTTTCACAGGATGTCACAAAGCTAAAGTAAACACTCTGTATTCATTCCACTGTTAGAAAACATTACCTTTAGGTGGGAAAGGCAGTTCTGAAGGAAGATGTGCCAGTTATTGAGGAAGAACTGCTTTTGACTAACACACAGCAGACATGTGACCAAGGGATACAATGCCTGAGGAGAGAGAAAGACATGAAAATGAAAACAAAAAAATGAAAATGCTGATTGCCAAATCAGACATTGCAACTTCTCTCATGCACTTGACAAGGTGAGCTAGGACGAATTTACAGTGAATAACAACTATTACTCACTCAATACTACTGATTGAGCAGACACTAAAAATTTTAAATACAAATGCAAAACTCTTACGGCCCACTTTTATGATAGTTTTATGGTACTCTTTGAAGCTTTGTAATTGCATGGAGAAGGCCGACCGGTGGAATCAGCTAAACTTGTCTTTTTGTGTTCCACAAAATAATGACAGCCTTCTGGGTGGCAGAATGATCCAGGCTACAGAAGATTGTGGGAAAGTATGTATCAAAGCCAAACAAGGACTGTACCAGTGAGTGCTTCTTTCTTGAGCTGAGTTCAAAGGTTGTCTGGTAGAGCATCTCCACAAAGTTCTTCAGGCAGGGCACATTCACTTCATTCTTCACCGCCTTCCAAAAACACACAAGCACAAACATATAAGTTCTCACAATGAGCTACACCTGCTCGGTGCCTAACAGCACACAAATCACTCAAAGCTATTCATCTTGTCAATGCAAAACGAAATACACTTCAATTGTGCTTCTGTAGCAACTCATTCCACAAACTCCACCTCAAACCACTTGACAAGACATGTACCATCATGAACTCTGCAGAACAGTCACTGAGCCTCTGTCAAATGATCTGGATACAAACACAGTTTCAAAGAGCCAATGTGTTTGAATCGGTGTATGATCGGTTTAAAATAAAAGGGAGCAGAGTTGCGTGATTTTGCCTAAAACCAAGGTGCAGGTTTTTTGAAAGTCACAACTCTTACTCTCATCAGACACACAACCAGCTCGATTTTAGGCTTTAAATACAGTTTACTTCTCAAAGTATTGTTTATACTTGACTGTCGGTCTCATAAAAAATCCGCAACTGGGCGCAAATCGAAAAACCTGGAATGGGACTGCAGCGGAGTGTTTACAGATCGCACATATTCTGATTTGAATTCATGGAAAGTTGTGTAATGTTCTGTGTTGCCATATTGTGAAACTACACTAATTTAAATCAGAGTTGATGTAGCAATGTTGCAATTTAGCCAGAATGCGTTACATTTCTGCAGTACGCATGTGAAATCTGGCTCATAGGAATGATTTTTGCACAGGCATGAATGATATTATATCATTTAAACAAATGGAGAGCTCTGCGGTACTTACAGCAGCTACAGGGATGAGGATCTCAACAAACAGGCCAGCCAGAGCATGCTTGATATCTTTGTCCTTCACCTCCAAGAAATACTGAGCACATTCCTGCTTCACCAACAGAGAAACACAAAACAAAACATTTAATTAATAAATGCAAATCTTCACACCAATCATTTGAGAGAAACTCATAAATGTTTCAGTTTTAGTAACTGAAAAGGATGCACCACTATTAAATCTTTTGTAAGGCCTGTATACTCACACACGGTGGTTGGAGAAATATGAGGTCTACAGTAAAATACAGCATCGCTTTGCAGCTATTGGCTCAATAAAAATCTCTGGATTACGGTGCATGTTACGTGCAGCACATATTGAGTGCGGTATTTCACTGTCTATTACTGGCTAATGTAAAGGAATTGCTCCACACAGTCCTGTTGGCAAAGGTAGGGCCAACACATTGAGACTATTACTCAAGAGATTTTATGAGGCATGACTACAGAGAGCTCGCAAATAAAACAAAAGTAGTACTGTCTGAACGACAATAGAGTAGACGAGACTCGATATGTATTGACAGTGATGACGTGGCATATTCCACAAAAACGGAACAAAATAGGGCCTGAAATGTTGAAAACAATATTTAAAGTATATATTTATTTATCTTTTTTTTTTTTTCAACAAATGGTCATTTAAAAGAGGTGCTTAAGTTTGCTTAATTCAAAATAATCAAACTAAATTTTATACGAGTCATTCTGTTTTTTGCATGCAATTCACAATCCATAACTGCGACATGTCTTTGGGACAAAGTTAAATGTTTTTGGACATTGGAGTATATCAAAAATATTTTAAATACAATTAACTGAATATCTATTCAAGAGATTTGGTAAAACTTACGTTGCTGTTGTGGGATTTTAATTGTTGAGAAGGTCAAGCCCCTTTTATGCTAGATAACAGTCGATTTAACAAATTTACTAGATTTTAAAAAATACATTATATTTCTTCTATTATATATATTTATATACATTTAATTATATATACTCTATTCATGAGATATACCTAGTAACACTAAAACATCTTTAGTGTCCAAAATGAAAGGATTAGTTCACCCAAAATTTAAATTGCAAAGAAGAATGTCGGAGGATTTCGATATAAACCAAGAGGAGACTGGGTTTTCCTTTGCTAAGGTAAGGAAACTTTGCTTCCTTTGCTCCAGTTAACAAACGTTGGTTTTCACGAAACTCACTGGCGCATGCGCAGCACTGACCTCATATGTCATA
>NW_015641608.1:1502598-1510423 GCF_001515625.1 Sinocyclocheilus rhinocerous | reverse complement strand
ACTTGAGGGTGAGTAATTTATGGGCTAATTTTCATTTTTGTGTGAACTAACCCTTTAATTACTCACCCCCATGTTTTTATGAACCCATACAACTTTCATTCATCAAAACACAAATGAAATTTTTTTTTTTTTTTTTTATATATATGGGTAATTTCTGACTCTTCATTGAAAATCAAGCATGTTTATTTGAAAAGCTGTATGTATGTGCATTGATCATTATTTATTTGCAAATAAAAGCCTGAATTAAATCTGTTCCTTATATAAATTTAGCATGTCTCATTAAACCACCCAATTCATATGAATTTATTTTATTTTATTTATTTAAATTTATATCTACATGAACATTTTAAAGTGTCAAAGTTTCTTTTCGGGAAAAAGAAAAAATTTTCAGAGCAAAAAGGACCCGAACACCACATGAGGGTTAAAATACCTTCATCTGTATTATGAAGATGAATGAAAGTAATGCAGGTTTGGAACAGCATGCAGGTGAGTAAATGATGACAGAATTTTCATTTTTGGGTTTCTGAACTCTTTGAAGACAACTTTTCAGTGGATAACAACAACCCTCAGCAGCTCATTACAAAGCCACAAGAACGTACAGTACATGTCTGTGTTTGCATGTGTTTCGACCTGCATGAACTGGAAAGAAGCCTCAAAGTCCTCAACGGGGTACATCTTGACTCTGAAGAACTTCATGCCCATGATGAGGCTGATGATGCTCTGCACCACATGAGGACTTTGCTCCTTCAGCCTCAGTTCCTTCAGCTCTGTGATGAACTTTTTACGCACTGCCTGAAACCTGCACACAAACACAAATAAATAGAAATTAATTAACATGTTGAAATTAGGTGTCTAGTCTATTCACACAAGAGCTGATAAAAATTCAGCGATGAGTTTCTATCAACAAAAGTGTGTAGGAGCCTTCAAAACTAAACATGTCACATAATAGGTTGAATAAAGACTGGCTTGTTACCGTCTGTGGATTATTATAATTGTTCAAGTTCAAGATTTAAAGTTTCCCTCAAGTAAAAACAAAACCCAAAAGCAAAAGCTTGTTATATTAATGCAAACCAGCTAGATCCAAACAAGCAAGGACCACAGTCAGCGCATCATGCCTTTATCATATTATGTAAAACGGCCTCTTCAAACACTGTCCTCGGGGCAAAGTGGCTCCGCACAGGAAATCATGAACTGGAGGGGAGGTTGAGCACTGTGGTAATTCAATTTCAGGCCCTGACTATTACAGCACAGGGCTAAATTACATTATAGCTTAAACAGACAGTTTCATGTAGCTGTGAGGGAGTCTTAGCGCGTGGCGAGCAGAGAATTACAGTAACATTAAAAGCGTCAGAAGACTGTACATATCATCTGTATTTAGCTCGAGGCGAGTTAGTGTGACAGAATGACAGGGGTTTGAGGGCTTTAACTCTGATGGGAGATCTGAATGATGTGCTAGCATCAACTTCATCCTTCTGCTTTACACTTTACGTAAAATAAAACAACTTTTAGGCCACAGATATGACTGAACTCACTTCGTGAGTGTGCATCCTTTTCAACTTTGTCAAGTATTTTTTTGTCAAGGTGAATATTTAAAATGTGCAACAGACCAAAGAAGGTACACTGTAAGCTCTTTGTGGTTTTGGGATGGACTCACTTGGATTGGGCGAGGACTCCGATGACCTCAGCGAAGAGGTCAGCGATGATGTGCACATTACCAGTGTTGGGGCCTGAGTACCTGTCAAACAAACCATGACAATAATAAGTAACACAAGCAATTCTACACAAAATGAAGAAAATCTTGGTTTGCATTTCCATTAATTACAAAATTACATTTAAACCTGTTAAGTTTGGGGTCTGTAACATTTGAATTTTTCTGAAAGAAATTCATACTTTTTTCAGCAAGAATGCATAAAAAACAGCGTCAGTAAAAACTAGTTCCATTGAACTTCCTAGTCAAATGTATCCTAGTCTCCACAAAAATGGCACAACTGTTTTGTGATACTTATAAAAGTTTCTGGAGCAGCAAATCATTATATTAGAGTGATTTCTGAAGGATCATGTGACACTAAAGACTGGAGTAATGGCTGCTGAAAATTCAGCTTTATCATCACAGGAATACATTAGAATTCAAAATATTAAAAATGAAAACAGTTATTTCACAATTTGTAATATTATTTCAAAATATTAGTTTTACTGTATTTTTGATTCAATAAATGCAGCCTTGGTGACCTACCCCAAACCTCTGAACAACAATGTGTATACATACAAAATGATGTAATGTACACAATGCAATTTAATTATCGGCAGTTTCAGAAATCACACACTTGTGTGTCTCACATCAGGTTTGCATTTGTCCAGGGTACATCTGTAGAATTTGCATAGAAAAGTGTGTGTTTGCGTATACAGACTCACCCCTCTTTGTGTTTAAAGTGCTTGAATGCCAGGTTAAGGACTTCTTGTACTAAGGCATCTGGCACGGGATGAAGGGGAATCTACGGAAAACATTTCATCAACATCAACTATGATGTAAGGGTCGCTGTTTTACTTCTGGATCCCTCATACACTCTTAGCAAGTCTATGCATGTTAATGCCACAACACACCTATCGCTGACTTCAGAGACACCACACCTAAGCAATGAAACACACAAACCTCACCTGTTTCAAAACTTCCACTGAAACTAGACAAAAAATGAAGTCTATGGCTAAGTCCCTTCGCTCCAGTAGGTAGTCTTTATCCCGGTGCTGTTCATCTCTAAAGAAAGACCAAAAGAGCAGGATTCACAAGTTAGAATAAAAGCACATTTTATCAACTCCAAATAAAAAGTCACAGTAAAGAAGCACATCATATATAAGCATCTGTTGAAGCTCTTGCTGAAGAAAAGAAAAAGCGAAACATATGATGATGTGTATTTGTGTAAGATGTATATTTGCGTGTCTGCCCACCCTTTGGACTTGGTGCTGGAGCGAGGTCTGTACTCGTACGACTCGTCTTCTGTCCCGCTCTGTCTTCTGTACCAGTCAAACAACGTCCGCAACAGCGAAGGCAAACAGTGTTCTGCTATGGAGCTCATAGAGCTTATTAACTGTAACACACAAACATAGTAATACAGCTCAATGACACACTCTTCATGTAGGTTAAACACAGCATGAAATCAAATATTTACTAAATATTAAGTTAATTCATCTATTAAATGCATGTTATTGATCTTGTAACAAATGAATCATTCATGCATATGTTACCTTTGTTTTATCTTGTCATATTTAATTGAAATGCTATTTAGATCTGAATCTGTTTCACTCGGACGTACGTCACAATAAAGAATGATAATAAATAATAAATAAAACAAATAAACTGCAATAATAAATAATAGATGGCAGTGATGTTATTGTACATGATTCATCAGTGCAAGTTATTTCAAGGAGAGAAAAAAAACCCTTCCATTAAAAATTACAAACTTTCTCCACCTCTGAAATATTGGTTATTTGCAGCACAGACTCTAATTGGGAAAGCCATTTTATTTTGTCTGTAAAACCTAATGAATAAAAAACACTGTCAAGTTGATTGAAGAGAAAGATCTAAACAGAGAACAATACACAAATGGATGAAAATGGAAAGAAAAAGGAAGGGAAGCAAGAGAGATGGCAGCACATTTGAGTGCAGTCAGGTATTGATCTGTCCTATTGTGAGGGCAGGATGGGTGTAGGATGATACGTCCAGTGGTTACTCAACCTTTCCCTGCAATAACCCAGCACCAAGCATCTCTCACACACACACACACACACACACACTGAGATATGGCAGTAGAGTAGAAGTGTGTATATGCTGATGAGTGAGTGAGGGATGGTATAGTTCACTATGGTGTGATTCAGCAGAGCAGATCTCTCTGCAGTCACAACACATCACTGACTGAACATGCAGTTCCTGAGAATCGGCACAGGCAAATCCAATAGCCAAATCAGTGTGTGCGTGCTAACGCTGTGAAAAAAAAGACTAATGTGCAGAATGAAAAAGTGTGCTAGTTAAAAAAAAGTCATGTTCTGAGGTACACTGGGATCCAAAAGTCTGAGATAATTAATGAAAATACTTCTATTTTACATTTTTTTTAAAAACATTTTTCATTACATCACATTATCATAACAATTTGAGCGAAACTGTTCAACATGTCATAATATTTAGTTTGTCTTACATATGTTTTTTTTGGTTTTTTTGCACTCAAGCTGCATGAACTCCTCACATTTGTGGCAAACATTTACATGTATTCATTTAGCAGAAGTGTTAACTAAAACTATTAAAAATTGTTTCCATTAATTGAAATAAAGCTAAAATCAAATCTAAAGATTATATGAAAAACTTAATCTAAATGTTGTCTTGGCAACTAACTGAAAATAAGTTGGACTGCAATTATAAGATTACATAAAATTACTGAAACTTAAAAGGAAAGCTGAATACCATAATCGTTAATACTATAACACTATACTAGTACATAAATACTATAATAGTACAGAAATACTAAAACAACAGTTTAGCAGATGTGAAACAACTTATGAGGAACATCACAAGTGAATCGTCAAACCAGATCAACATGCTCTCCAGCATGATCTGAGATGATCCCAAAAAGCATCTTGGGCTCCAATGGAAGAAAGAACATCTGACCCTCTGTACAAAGAGTCGCATGCTCACAAATTCACTAATTTCATTAGTGATCTAGAATCTGAAATACATCCTATCCAATTGACATAATAATGTTTCTGTTTAAAAATGCTTCAAAGTCCCAGAACGTTGGAACAACAACAACAACAAAAAAAAAGTTCTGTTTATTTCAAAACTGTTTATATCCAGGTTCAAATTTGATTCCCAGACTTTTAGACCCTGCTGTATATGCGGCCTGCATCAGTGTGTGTGGGACAGGATGATGTATGTGGTTAAGGAGAGTTATGTAACTGCTCTCC
The DNA here is from genome assembly GCF_001515625.1 of Sinocyclocheilus rhinocerous. Taxonomy (NCBI): domain Eukaryota; kingdom Metazoa; phylum Chordata; class Actinopteri; order Cypriniformes; family Cyprinidae; genus Sinocyclocheilus; species Sinocyclocheilus rhinocerous. Next base: position 1,505,473 of record NW_015641608.1, on the reverse strand, counting down.
CGGCCCTCATGGCACTTGGCAGACACACTCCAACACCCTGAACTAATATATTCTCTCTCTCTCTCACACACACACACACACACACTCCCAGCAGCCTGTGCTGAGCTACTGCTGCGGATGAGACAGCGATTCTGCTCTTCGCAACGTCCAGTGCGCACACGCACACACACCAAAACTCTGTTCACTCTACAGTATAGAGACACAGACACATATTGCTGTGGTTTTCTGCATACAGAGCACATTCTCACTGGCTCATTCTTTCTCACACACAGGCCTACTGGCACTGACTGGATCCATTGCAGGATGATGTGTCACTTGCTTTGCATTTTGCTAAAAGCATTTTGCTGCAGCTCTGCTGTTAAAAGTTCTGCGCTAATCAGAAATGAGTGATGGAGAGTGAGAGAAAGAGAGGACAGAAAAGCAAAGAGAATAGGAAAGAGATATGCTACACACATTTATAATATGAAATGAGACACATATATACTAACCTGATCAAATTGTGCATCTTCTCCTCTTTGCAGTGAGCGGGAAAGGGGCTTCTCCTGAAAGAACAAAGATACAAACAGTACAGTGTAAATTAAAAACTGATAGATGGTTCTTAAAAAACTGTTTAACAGGAAAATGTAGGGATATATTATTATATAATTTCATTATAGATCATACAAGTTCGACAGTGATTTTTAATGCATTCTTTCATTTATAAATATACATCACAAATGTTCATGTATCCAGTACATTTAAAAAAAGTGACTTATTTATTTCAGTGTTTCCCAACCGGGGTGCTGTCTGTCGAGAGCAGGGGTGCCGTGTAAAAAATCATTTTATAATACTTTTAAATTGCTAAAATGTTCAAAAAAGCATCTATTGTGACAAAATTAATTTTGTAGGGTGCCACAAGTTTGTTAAAATTTCCAAAGGGTGCCGCGACTAAAAAAAGGTTGGGAAACACTGCTCTAACCATTAGGCCACGACTTCCATTTGTACGCTATTGAACACTATTAAATATATACTACGTTATAATTCATTTTCATCTGAATAAAAACCAGGTTAAGTGAAATAGTGATAAAATTGAGAATGACTTTGCTTCACTAATGTGAATTAATACCCCAACATGAGTCATTTAAGTGAGGAATTACCCCAGTTTTTAGACATAAATTTCAGGCCCTGAGAAATTTAATCTATCTTCAGTCCATTTTCAGTCATTTTGTAGTTAACGCAGACTGTAAAATGACTCAAGCACTCCTGGTTAATGGCTGTTATCTGGTTTACATTTGAACAAACACTTTACTATGAGGGAGAAGTTCAAAGTCAGAGAGCTGAACGTCAGTGTTTTCTAAAGCAGCTCCTCTCTGCAGCCTCTTGATACAGTCATTACAAGTTTAAACTCTTGCTGAGTAAACTGAGAGAGAGCTCAATCTACCACTGAGTAAACACACAAGGGGAGAGAGGAGGGACCACAGAGAGGAAGCGTTTAAGGACAAGTCTGGAGAGAGAGAATGTGTGTGTATTTCAGCACGAGGGGCTCTGAGAAGAATCCAACAGAACAGCATTCCAAGAATCCAAGCCCCTGCTTCTGTTTCTGGGAATACATGGGGAAGTGTATGTGTGTGTGTGTGTTCTATTCAGCCACAACCTATTATTATTAGGCGGCCCATTATAATTCGGCTATTATTATCAAATTGCCCCGCTTTTTCATTCAGCACTGTATTACACACACGCGCGGGCAAATGAGGAGCCTGTAGCCGGTGAAGGAGTCTCCAACCACAAACACAGACACATATCGTCTGCTGATATAAGGTATTTCGTTGCACTTAAACAAGTAATCTGAACGGCCTATATACAGGGCTCTAGACTGCGACCAATTTTTGAGAATGTGCGAGTTAAAATTTGACGTGGTCGCATTTGTGCGAGTGCATGATCTAAGCTGCTCCAAAGCATCTGCTTCATACAGCGTGCGCTGCAGAGCCGCGGCACATTGTAGCAGGAGTCAGATTTCACTGATCACGTGAAGAGAGGTGCTTTCAGCGCAGCGCGAAGGTGCGCGCCGCAGACGGAGTGCAACGGAGGATTTGGTTTACAAACTAAAGTAAAAAGACCGCTTCTTCGCCATGCCTCGTCTTATTCGTTTTTGTTAATAAAGGTTAGGTACGCTAGTTTGTCATTGCAGCCTACTGTTTTATTGTTGTAGTGCTTTTTAATTAGGAATAACAATAAATCCATCTTTTGTTTTAGTCTTAAAAAGTGAAAGGTGTATAGATATAAGCAAAACAGACAATTATCTTTTCTTGTAAAACGTGACACCAAGATCGCGAATTTGAAAGTGAAAGTGCATGAAAAGAGGAATTCCTGTTCAAAAAATTTAAATCACAAATAATACTGATGAAAAAGAACGGGTTGAATGTTGAACACTTTCGTTACCATATAACTATAAACTATGATAAAAGTTCATCAGCATGCATTGATTAATCAAATGTAGCAAAAAAAAAAAAGAGCACTATGAATTGTTCGTCACGAGCACAGTAACTGAAATTTAAAACTGTTAAAAGAAAAGGCTCAATAAACTAACGCACATATTTAATACACTACGTATCAATATCTCTTCACTTTGTGCTTTGAACTTTACTATGCTACGCGCTGCGACTCCGTGTCGCTTCAAGCGCGTCATTCAGCGCACGGGATGCGCATAAGCACTTTGAGCCGCTCTGTATTTGTAGCCTTTAGTATCATAATACTTTTGCGCAATGAAAGATTATTAATAGCCTTTCTTGTTCGTCTTATCTATCATTTGTTGTTGCCTCATTACTCTGCTATACATTTAAAAGAAATGTCTTTCAATTTATACAGTAGTCAACATTTGAAGTGGATCAAAACATTT
>NW_015641608.1:1491575-1501741 GCF_001515625.1 Sinocyclocheilus rhinocerous | reverse complement strand
ATTGTGCACTCATGATTTTTCTAGAGTAACTTTTGCTACTGAATTATCTATTAATCTAGTTTATAATAGCATTTTTGTCATAGATTTTGATTATATTTTTTTGTTTGTTATTTTTTCTTTATAATGAAGCTGTCTATATTTAGTAGAATGTGTGTAATATACAAAAGAGTGATGATCGACCTACACATTGAGGTATAGAAATTCTACACTCACACGGTTCTGAAAAAGTGGTATCGAGTCATCCCTAATTTTAAATGTCTTTAGTGTCACTTTTTTTTTTATCAATTTAATGCATCCTTCCTGAATAAAATAATTAAAAAATATATTATTTTAAATGCAATGCAATCTATTTATATTACCAGAGCTCAAATGTAAAGGTTTTTGTTTCTGTATGAATGTTTTTTTACTTGCCCTGATAACATTTTCATTGGACCCACCACAATTTTTTTTTATTACTGTATTTTTATATTTGCTATAAATAAATATTTTTCACTAAATGTTCAGTTTTCTGTATTCATTTTTGGGTAATACTCACCAGTGGTTCAGCCATGACCACCTCGATCTTCTTCTCGGCGAGTACAGCAAACTCTGCGAAAAGGCTCTTGATGACAAACTCCCCAGGCTTGAGCTCGGGGTCGATGGTGATGCTGGACATGGTGGCGGGGTGGATGCTACGCTTCTCCCAGCTGGCCAGGGCTGAGGGGGATGTTCCTCGCCTACTCACACTGCTGTTGCTTACAGGGACAGAGGCTGTCAAGAAAGAGAGACAGTTATGTAGCATTACAAAGCATTTTGAATGCACAATAAAAAGGTTATGAAGCGCTCAAGCAGAAATTAGCAGTGAAAAATCTAAAGACAAAATGTAAATCTACTGGTATTAAAAGACTAAGGAGTTATAGGTTAATTAAAGATTGAAAGTCGTGTGCATCACAATATGATCAGATCAAGTTGCTGATAATTACATTTTGAAGAGCTATCTCAAAAGAAAAAGCACACAAACTTCAAAATTTAAATTAATTTGAACCTATAGCAACCCAGAACTGATTTTTCACACTAAACCACATCCCTAGTATAATATATGCCACCCCTTAAACATCTTATTACAATTACCGCTGGACGTTGCTATGTTGGACCACTCAAAAAATTAAGCTGTGACTCTGCGGCACTATTAAAAAATAGTTTTAGACTTCAGACTTTAGACTCCTCTATGAATGGCTTACTTATAGTTGTCTCAGCACATTAAAAGTCAACATGCAGTCAAAAAAAGGCTATTTATTTTGCGAACACATTTCCTTAATTTGACTGACGGCTTCAGTATTTTAAAAAGGCCAAAAACCAACACAAACACTCATGTTGGGTTTTTGTGTTTTATGAGAACTGTCCATAGCCGTAATGATTTTTTACTAAAATATTTTATATTCTATCCCCTACCCCTAAACATAACCCATACAGAAATGCAAAAATTTTTCATCACTATTATTCTGATCAATACTGAGAACATGTTTATTTAACACACTTACTCATCAGCTTTGATAACATTGTGCATTTACTAAACTTACAAAAAAAAAAATGTCGTTTAAGCAGTGGATTTCATTGAATTTTAAATATAATTCAATTGAAAAAAAATATAAATAAATAAAATTAAATATAAACTAAAATAAATTTACAACACAAACATTTTACTAAAAAGAAAAAAGAAAAAATTTAATTTGATTTAATGCTCAGTCCTAAGTAGTCTGACATTCTAAAGCATTCAAATGCACTGACACCCTGTTTTTCTTGAGCACAGATAAAGACTGCATGTGTGGATTAAGGTACAACTCACATTTTTCAATCTAGACATGAATGCAGAAAGACTGGAAAAACTGTGTGTGTGTGTGTGTGTCAGATGTCAACTCCGCTCAGGAAATCCCTGCCCTTGTCTCCCACAGGTTGCTGGAGAAACCACGATGAGGCGAGAGAAGTTCAAACAATAATAGGAGGATGAATAAAAAAATCCCTGTGAAATTTAATGAGTTTTTCAGAGGAGACAGCAGGGTCACACCTAGTAACTACTACATCTCCCACAATAATAAAACAAAAACATTCACACACTCAGAGGATGAGAGAGAGGGACACATGCAAGACTCCGTCCCCAAAGCTGTTTGCGTGTTTGTTTGTCTATGTACAAACACTCACTTTGTTTCCTGTTTAGCAACACCTCCCAATCCCTATGATGTCACACTGCAAGCTTTCATTGGCCGGTAGTGTAACAGGGTCCCCAGGACCATGTCTGATTGGCCGAGGGGCCTGCTGACGGGCATTCTAACATTGTTTGTACTTTTCCACTCAGTGATGCAGAAAGGATGAGCAAAAGTAGCGAGGAGAAAAAATGCAAGTCTCTCTCTCTGTTCATCTTTCTCTTCATTCCTCTGGTGGATGTGCTGGATAATTTGTGACACACTGGGCTGCATTGCTGACCCCATAGCACACATTTGTGCCTCAGAGTGAGGCAGACTGTCACATGGAATGGAGTCACACACAGGGACCATTAATGCAGAGTCTGTTTGTTGTTCGCTAGGACATTCTGATACTCTGAGCTACACAAGACATGATTCCCTGAATGCATGTGAGCTCACACAGCTGAGCACTGTGTGCTTTAGCACTCCCACTTCCTGCAAATACTGTCAGAAATGCCATTCGGACAAGATTAGTGTCTAAAAGACTTTTGAGTCACACTTTATGGCATATCTTGTCATTTGTGATTAAAAATCTTTTTAGCATTTAAAATCAATTCAATCATAAATACTTAGGATGCAAATATGAATCAGTTCAATTGATTCACTGAAAAGAACCATCTCATATGAGCTACCTTTCCTCAATTTATTTATTACATGCCTTTAAGTGTCATTTGTGATTACTAGATTCTGATTTTTTTTATTATTTCTGACCAATTTAATTAATGAATCATTAAGATCGATTTTTGGTTAAAAACAAAATTGCATGATGAAATGGAATTTTTACTTGTTTCATGCCATGCAATAAAAATGATTAACTTTTTTGAATCTATACACTGCCAAAATTCTGACATTGTTGTATGATTTTAGTTGACAACATTAAGACCTCTGAGGTTGAGTAAGCTGAAATCACCATTTGCCGCATGACAAATCAAATCTGATACTTTGGTTTGATTTCATTGTACATGATATTGTTTTTGTAACGTCATGTGATAGATGAGTATTTGTTTCAGTATATTAAATTAGTTCATTTGTGAATAGATGGTTGTTAAAAGCAGGCGATCTTTGACTTTATCACTTATGTGAACTTTGTCGTTTTATCAATGCTGAAATTATTATTTGTTAACTTGTACTTACATGTTGAGATTAATCTCATGTTGACGCTGGTCTTTTGAAGCAATAACGTCACTTGTGTATTGCATGTAATTTAGGAATGCCTCAGAATCTTGCCTGATAAAGAAGAGAAGTTTCATTCCATTAACAGATCAACTGGGAAGGCAGACAGTCCAGAGAAAAGTGACTATAAAGATATAACTTTGTCCACTATTTTTGAATTATTTATTCAAAAACAATCATTCCATCTTCGTAAACAGCATCGTACAGATTCTTCAAAAAAAAAAAAAAAAGTCAAGTAATTTCAGATCAATGAATTTACATTAGATGGTATTTAAAGTCATTTGTGTTTACTAGACTGGGATTTTTCAAAATAATTTAATAATTTCTGACCAATTCAATTAATGCATTAAGACTGATTTTTGGTTCAACTGATTCTTTGCAAAAATAAATGGACTTTTAAGGGCAGTTTGCTCAAGATCAATATGTAGCCAACTAAATATTTTTGATCAAAACAAAATTTGAAAATGTCCATTTACATTACTCAATATTGTTTTTTTTTCCACAATTAAAATAGTTTCACAAATAATTTCCCTTTTTAAACATAGGATCTTGTGATTTCGCTAGCTGAAAAATAGTAGGTAACTTACTCCAAATTATTTAAAAAGAAAAACAGACAATTCGAAACTAAATTATTATGTCTCTGGGAGTCGTATGTCTGCAGTACTCAAATTTACCTAAACTCCTAAGGGAAACTAGTCCCATCCAAAGCTTTAATTGGGTAAGTGAGATGCAAACAGAGTCACACACACGCACACACACACACAAACGCTATGATTTCCAGGACAGAGACATGTGGATGCGGTCTGTCCAACAGAGAGCAGGCCGATCACACACAGAGATCGAATAACCTCAATGACATCATCATCTACATTATACTCAGCTAGCTGAAGCCCGACACAGACAGAGGTGATCACTGCTCTAAATCACAGCAGTGTGTGATGACGTGCTTGACGTAGTTTAGGTACCAAAGACCGCGCTCAGGAATGAAAAGTTGATCGGCTCGTAAAAGTTCATCAAGTGAGGACAGAACAACTTGCATGCCACATACACACAAGACTGTTATACATCATTTTTTGCTCCAAATTGCGAAAATAAAATTCTCGAAGTGACTATACAGTATTCTGCACTCCACCAAACCAAATCAATCAAAAATACAAGAAACAAGTATGCAAACACAGGAAAATAAATGCTCGTATGATGCATTGCGCCATACATATTTAACATGCATTATTGCGCTAATGTGGCCATAATCAAACCTGAACACTCAGCAGGGCACAAGAGATGCTATTAAACCAGAGGTGTTATGATTCAGGTATTTAGCTAAAAACAGGTAAATAAACTCTAGCAAACATGCTTAGGCAGTCGGCAAAACTGCTAAGTCACCTTTTTAAGATCACCGACATTTTAATACAATTGTCGCTTTTGTTGGTGATTGTGAAAGCAGCCATTACAGTCCACTTATTAACCATAGTAAAATTAACAAATAAATAATGTATTAATATATCCACACAAAAACAATCTGAAAGAACAAGATAGTACATTTTCTAGGACTAATCACCGTGAATAATTATGTAATAATTATAAAATAATTATTCTGGATGTAATTATTCATAACCGCCCAAACTACTCTCCACTGGAAATTAATGACTTCCTATAAAGTACTGGGCCCCTTGAGGAAATGCTGAAAATACAGTTCTGACACTTTCCTTTTGCAAAAAAATGCAGCCATTTCAACCAAAACGTTCTCTGAATTCTCTGTGGTGGGCTTACACCTGCTTTATGCATAATGGAGTTTAAAGGAGTTATGTTTGTGTGCTTGAAAGAGGGAAAGATAAATCTGCTATGGTTCTAATAAAGTGTCAACATTATTTCTGCATTGTCTCAACATGCCCAGATTTCACCGATCTCTCTGATCAAGTCTCTCTGCAGACCTACAGATAGTTTCAACAGAATTCATCTGCAGCTTTCTCGGTTATGTAGCTCTTATTTGGAGACATAAAGTTATGTCTTTGGCCTGACTTCTAAGCAGAGACAGGCAATGGGAAGAGTGGAAGAGTCCACTGGTTCAGTTGGATGTCACCAGCTCTTGAAACTAGGTCTCGCTCCTCATTGTTTGAACAGAGAGGCCCAACGCACGGGAATTGGCACCAACACACAAGACTGGAGGGAGTGAAAGCGAGAGACTTACTGTTGCATGCCAACTCCAAGTGACATTTCTCCAACGGTGCTGGACGTTACTAGTTGTTGATGTACTTAACCCAAGTCAACAGTGACTATGAGCTGTGAAGTGAAAACATCTCACCAAATATGATAAACCCAAAAAACAGTGGATGTTAATGCTAATGGAAAGCACAACCACAGCATCGAGTTTCAGAAAGTGCTAAAAAGTAGTGTTTTTTGGATATGAGATGCTGAATTTTTCTTTAACTGCAGCTGGACCTGCAGCACATGACTCCTGCTCACTGACACAGAGAAATAATCCACCAGAACTTCATCTACATTCGGAAATGAATCACAAAGAGGACGGATTGCTCAAGCATCTCTGTGAGATATAAAGTGGAAAACTGCCTAACTAGGGATAAAATTAATAATCACACTACACTGAGAACTGCATGTTAATAACAGATGCAAAACTGTCTAATTTCAGAGATCCAAAAATAAATAAATAAAAATTAAAATCATTGTTCATAATACATGCAAAAGTGGCAAAACTAAAAGTCTAACCTTACGGATGATTGCAACCACTCTAAGTTCGTCTGCCTTGGGAAAGCTAGTGTGCCTCCGACATAGTGATAACACTTGTTGCCTTCTCTAGTGCAGCTCAACCAGGTCTCATCCCATTCGTCGATATTTGTGATATCACAAATCCCGGAAAATACGCGTTGTAGTCCAAACGAGTCGTTCGTTGTAGTTTTTGAAAAGTACAACAGATCTGAGCTTTTTTTATGCTCAAACAGCAACATTACAGACTAACTAAAGTTGAAAAAGTGAAAAAGCATAATAGGATCCCTTTAAGAATAAAATCAAATAAAATAGTTTTTAGTTTAAATTAATGTGAATGTATGAATCATTACATTTAATTCCAAAAACACACATTCACAGACTCACAATCTCAAGAAGAAGACTCCAGCACAGTCCTAAAAAACAAATAGGCAAGGTTCAAAAACAAAGTATATTCCTAAGAAATACAGTGGGTGCATATAGATGTGTGTGTGTGTGTCTATATCACTATGTATGCATGCATGATTACGATCCAATTCCTCTTTTTCTCCATTGGGATTGCTAATGTTTCCTTTCATTGATCGGACTCTTCACTGGCTCTTCCACCATTATCCTACACGCCACTTCCTTTGCTGTCAGACCTTCATCACGTGAAACCCAAGACCTTCAAAGAGGACATCAGACAAAGGGAGGACAGAACAAGGTGGAGAACCTGGCGAGGAGCAGAAGACGATGACAGAGCCACACTGCAGAACACAGAGTCAGCAGTCGCACACACACACACCTGTACTGTTCAGAAGTGCCTATAGACCCAAGAGAGTGTGAATGGTGTTTTGAACATATCAAGTGGTGCAGCTCAAGTTATGAGCTGAAAAAGATCAAAACATGTCATTGACAATGTGAAATGTTTGTTGACCCATCCTTTAGGTCAAGTGTGTGCTCTGCTCACACTACGCAACCCATAACTGAAGCAACATTGACCAACATCGTGTTACACTAATCTGCGTCTATGCAGAGGAGAGGGTGTGTATGCAGGCCTGTCACAGCCAGCATTTTTTAGGAACCATCATGCACTATCCCGGACGATATACGCAAAAAGCTGGACATTTTATCTTAAGAAAGCACATGGTGTATTCAGTGCTATTCACATGGTGTATTCAGTGTATTCGAGTGTGTTACTCACAGTTCCCACTCCAGGACTTGAGCAGAGACTTGATGCTGATCTCAAAGAACACAGAATCCTGCAAACTCAGCATGACGCCACCAGAGGACTGTGGGTAAAAAAAAGGCACTGGTTTCTCCAGCCAGTCCCGCTGGCTCTGCGCTCCAAACGTCCGTCACACTCACCAGCGCATCCCGTCTCGCCTGCAGGCAGGCAAAGTTTCAGCCTCTGTCCGGGCTTGTGAAGAAGCGCATGCTGCTGAACGCACACTGACACACACACGTGTGCTCGTCCACACACACACACTCAGATCAGCTGCGGGGCTCTGAGAAGCCTATAAGGATCCAACAGAGTGGAAGCACTTTAAGCAAGACGAATTGCGACAAGAGAATCAACAAAAACAAGACTATGTTGTTTCCTCAGACTGCTTGCGGGAGTATCATCCGCTCCATCCAGCCCGAAATGCCGCACAGGGAAACTTTGTTCTGAGAATGTGTGAGCGTCTGAGTGAACGAGGGAATGGTGAGGATGGACTCCCAGCAGAGAGTAGCAACGCTCCCTCGCTCGCGTAACTCTTCCTGTCCACGATGGGTCCTAGAGCTCAGTGGATAAACGGCCGCTCTCATTCACTCTGTATGGTTTAACAGCGCTGGCTCTCTCTCTCCCGTCTCCCTCCCTCTCTCTTGCTCTCACTCTGTGAAGAGAGCGTTTGTTTCAATGGCAGAATAGAAGGAGGGGAGGCTGATGTCATCAGCACGCTGCTAGCCCGCTCTGGCTTCACTCCAGTGCTTCAAATACATGTCATTACGACTACCGCCTTGCTCTTTCTCACTCTCTCCTCTCTTTCTCCATCCTTTTCTTTGGAGGCTTGTGAAAACGCATACTTCCTGTACCAACACTGATGTGTCACCAGCAACCGCAGTAAAGTCAGAGAGGGAGGGACAAAGACAGAGAGAGAGAATGGAATCTAGAGGAGGTGTGTGAGACAGTGGTGATGTAAGTATCATTGACTCAAACAGTACAGATGAAAAGCATATACGGAAGTATACTGAGGGAAACAAGGCATGTTCAATGTCAATTACAGTCCACCAAACCCCAAAATTCATTAAAATATTTGACTATCTACTAGTGGTTAAACGGATCGCAGTTTTAATATGCTTTCCTACCTGCCTGTCAACATAAGTATTTGCATACCTCTGCGCACCCGGTTCGCGCAGACAGGATACGTCATCAGCGCGTTCACGCACGCTGTTCAGACAGAGCAAGAATGGCAAACAAACATCAACAACCCGATCTTCCTTCCTGGTATTGTAGTATAAGTTTTCTCACTGGTGAATGACACATGATGTAGGCAGCCCAGCGGTTAATCTAGTCCTCGTGCCAGCTCGTTAGAAGCGAGCTACGTGCATGAACTGTGTTCCGATCGATATGATCCCTACACAGTGTTCATTGCTCCCTACTCCCTGAGCGGGGGAAATCCGTTGAAGTTCACTTCACTTCGGAACATGGGCTGGAATTGGGAACCGCTGATGTAGCCTATTGTAGTAATGTTGTCTCTGGCATTCTGGTCTGTGAGCGTAAATGCATTAAGGGGGCGTGGCTTTGTACGGCGATTGCAGGGAGGGTGGGACGTTCGCTTTCAGTGCTATCAGGCTAAAGTTAGCATTTTCCAAGATCTACTACTGCACCTTTAAGTAATAAATGGAAAGCCAGTTAAATTGAAATATTTTTCTTTTCTTGCTGATCCGAAAAATTATCCGATCCGTGGGTCAAAAACCGCAATGTGATCCGAACTGTGAGATTTGTGATCCGTTGAACCACTACTATCTACACAGCTCACTTTTTATTTTAGATAATTAGACAATGTTGTGGCATCATGGAAGCCAGCTTGCACTTTTAGGACAGGGGTTGCCAGTCACTCGAACCCCGTAGACGTAAAAAATGTATTTGAAGTTAATATTTTAATAAAATAAAGACATATTCCATATTTACTCATAAAATTGTTTAGTCAGTATTTTGTTATTTTGTTGTGTTACACATATATACTGTACATATAGAACAAAGACTCTATTGCTAACGAAAATAGTTACGGAAGTTCACATTTGGGTTCACTATTTACAACCAACTAATGTTTTTAACATGTCAAATCCTCAAGCTTTTATTTTGGTGAAGAATTAAATGCTGTAAACTTCTGTCCAGGAAAAGTTGGAAATTATGCAAATGTTAATAAAAATAAAGTGTAGGCTATCTAGCGCACATTGCATTCTAAAATGCATGTTAAAGTCACAGAACTTGCCGAGATGGAGTTTGTGAGAAGCAGAATTTAATTTGATAAATTGCAAATTAATAAAATATATTGCTATTTTATTTTGATTAATTGTAGGGCTGTGCGATATTGAAAAAAAATGCGATACGCGATACCTTGTTAAAAAAATGCGATATTCAATATGCGATACGATATTGCTTAAAGTGTGAAAAATCTATTTAAATTATATTTTAAAATATTTAAAAATGAAGATTATATAACCAGTTTTTCACATTCTTTCTTGGAAAAGAAAGAATCACTACAACTTCTGAAAGTGACCAGCAGTGTTTTAGCAGTACATAAAAAGTAATGTCACAAATCAGAAAATGTAATTTTAACATTAATGTGAATGACAAAAAAATGAATGACACTAATTTTATATCATTGTGACTTTGCTTTCCATATACTTTAAGTACTTCTTCATATACCACAGCAAAAACTATAGTCTGAGAAAGTTCAAACATGATTAAAGGCAAGTGAACAGTCAGTAAAAAAAAGAAAGAAAAAGGGGGAAAAAAAGAACAAATACACAATTTACAAGCATAGATAAAATAAACAGTAGTATTCAGGTACAGAAATGTAATAA
>NW_015641608.1:1486827-1491515 GCF_001515625.1 Sinocyclocheilus rhinocerous | reverse complement strand
TATTTATAGGCTGCTGTCCCTTTAAATCCGACTGCACGGATCCAGTATAATGATACACATCCGTTTTCTTTCTCAGCTGTTTACATTCATAACTGACTGCGTTTACGAGAATGATCGTTGAGATGGGTACTATTGACATAATTCTGTGTTTATGTGTCTGTTAAAACATAAGGAGGAGAAGATGTGAAAGACGAATCAACTCGCTGTTCGCGCGCCATCTGAAACGCGTCTCTCTGTGTGTGCGCGCACTTTGCACGTGTGGGGCAGAACGGAAGATACGCTGTGCGAGATGCGGTTCAGGTGTGAGTCTGTCAGACAGCAAGACGAGACGGCAAAGAGTTGTTTTCTGCAACTTATTGCACTTAACTATTTTTAACATCAAGCAATTCTCTGCTATATGCGTCGAACTAAAACGTTGACCTTTTGCAACGTTTTGATTTAAGTAGCCTATTATTAAAATTATTCAGGTATCGCACACCCTTGCAATATGCACATCGCGATATTTACATTTGCGATATTTCGATATTTTCTATATATCTTGCAGCCCTAATTAATTGCATAGTCTCATTTGCTTATTTTAATGTCACATTTGTTTTAATCAATTATTAGCTTTTTATCAACTCACAAACCCCCGTTTGGGCACCTTGCTTTAGGACATTCCTTCATTCACAAAATGACTAGGCAGCTGCTGTAAGTTTTATATCCAGACTACATATCTACGTTTGTTCCATTCCAAAGTGGAAACTGTTTGTCTAAAAATACAGAAATTTTCCCCTAGGTTCAAAACGTATACATTACGCAGGCGGGTGACTGTTTGGAAAAGTCGTACCCCTGCAATTTACATTGACGCACTGACATTCACACACACAGCTGGAGTGAGTGATGCTTGACCTATGAGGTAACCGATGCCCTGCTTGCAGAAGAGGGTGCGGCAGCCCAGGTCTATTAATTGAAGAATGAGAGAGCAGTTTTGTGAGATCAGACAGACGGAGCTAAATCACACCCTCATCTGACATAACATGTAAAACAAACAGCTTAAAGCTAAGCATACTTTTACAATGATATATCTGACTGCTTTGTTTTTTCACTGCTTCCCAAAATGTGCGATATACTGGATTCTCACAATATACTCACAATGATTTTTAATGCCAGTAAAAATTATGCAGCACTATGAATATCACAAAGCTGTAATTACCTTTTTATAGGGCCATTTTAGTCTAATTTAATTTTGATTATATCTCTTGCGCATGTGTTAAGACAGAGGATTTAATAGTCTCTCTGATTTTAACTTCAGTAGCAAAAAAAAACAAAAAACAAGAGTTCAGTTCAAACGGTTTCAAACAATCAATTCAAAACTCAACAGATTCAACAATTGTTTTGCATCACCTAAAAATGTCTCCATGTTTCATATGTCAAATGTCTTATGCCGGTTTTTCATATTATTATTCAAATGTTTTGGTGCAAAATAAACAGAAGTAAATGTTTATTGTTATATTGGTGGATATAAATGAAAATGATAAATGAAATATCCATCTTCTTTGGGAAAACAGCAGGGCTCTCATTTCTGTGCCTGAAAACTAATGTTAGTCCTTACTTTATTTGTAGCTTTGTTATATTTTATCTGTGCTTGAAATGTTTATTTGTTCTTATTTTATTACTGATGGTTCACTTGCCTTTAATAAATGTTTGACCTTTATTAGTTATGCTACAATTTTTTGCTGTGGTATCGAAAAAGTAGCCTACCTAGTGTCCTTTAAATAATACAAAAAAAAATCTGATCTGTGACTCAAAATCCTTAATATGATTCCAAGCCATGAGTTTTGTGATCCGCTGCACTCCTACTCACTTGATATTTGAAGAAAAAAATATATAAATCACATACGTTTTTGCTGATTTGTCCACAGTAAAGTTTAGCTGATGTCTTTTTAATTCGGACTAGTTTAATTTATTTTGGGCTACCAAAATCTGAAGAATGCCTGCCCGAAGTGCTACCAGGGATTTTGTAATTTTGCAAGGTCTGAACAGCATGGAAACTATGCCAAGATTATTTGTAACTAGACTTTTACTGTGTTTTAGTTACATTAAACAAGTATTGTTACTGTTAAATACTAAAGTAGTAATAATACAATAAAATTAAAACAAATAATATTAAATAATATAAAATTAAATATATCATTAAATAAAACTTTCACATTTAAGTGAAAACTGTAAACACCATTATAGAAATATATGCAAAAATACTAAAATAATACTGCAGTAAAAATATTGAATCTTTGAATCTCAAAATGTTTTAGAAAATATTAAATCAAATACAAAAATTAAAAATTTAGATTTTCTTTTAGCAATATTACTCCACCCTAGCAACAAAAAAAGGTTTAGAAAGACAGAAACCCACATGATTTTATATATGTGTGTGTGTGCGTGTGTGTATCAGGGGTGTAACGGTTAACAAAATTCACGGTTCGGTTCGATACGACAGTGGTGTCACGGTTCGGTACGTTTTCGATATGGGGGGCGGGGTAATTGGTTACGTCGCAATGTTGGAAATATTTCTGTTTTAAACCATGAAGGTGAGCCAATGGATATCACATAAGCAACGTGCAAACTTTGCGCAAGAGTTATGCCAGTGAACGTCTTAATCTCAGTCAATTCGCTATGCAGAAAGTGAAAGTAAAAACAGAATGACAGAGTAATGACGGAGCTTTCGGCATCTGACGCCGCATATTCTCTCAAAGACGACAAGTCTCTACTTTGAATCTAGGGTTGGGCGATGTCTACAAAACTGGCTGAGACAGATGACCGAGGACGATGGCGAATGATTTGCAGATCCTGAGCACCACTGACAAACATATAATCTTGTAAAATGTGTGGTAAGTACTGCCGGTCCATAGTATAAACAGAGTACGTGCGATTGCGAATCTCGAAAGTGAAAGTGAAACTAAAAAGTGATCGTGCATTCAAAAGCAGTTTTAATGGCAGGCATAATAGCGGCTCCCTGATGTCCGCAATTTATATACAGTACAACTACCCAATGATATATCTTGTGAAAGAAAGTAGGCTTTTGAAATATATATTTTCCTCCCAACTCGTATTTATTCCCTTTAGGGGTTCCGTAGTACACATGACATGTAGTCCTACTTCAACATATGCTGCTAACGTTATATAATTGTTTTAATTTATTCACTTAATATTTCTCTTGTGGCCCGTACATAGTGGAAAAAAATAAGAAACATATTTCATAAACAGGTTGTTTTTGAAAGTCGGTGCTTGAAATAAAAGCTTTTTATTTCATTGATTTTTATTAATGACTGCAGTGTTAATTTTTTAATTATAGGTCTATAATTCATTGTATAATAGACCTGTTTTAAAAGACCTTATTTAAAACATTTTAATATTTTGTAGCCTAATATTTTGTTATCCTCGCAGTGCGTCAGTTATGTGGTAATTATTGCGGGGCAAATTAATTGTAATCTTGATTTAATAATAAAAGTAACTTGATAATAATAATAGGCCTAATAAAATGAAAATGTAACAGACCTACATTAATTGGAAATGCCAAATCCTCTTAATTTTGCCAATAATTGATGTTTTTGACAATATCTCTGGCTATCGTCGATACAAGATCATCGTCTTTCGACGCAACCCAGCAAGGGGAGGTTATCGTGGGGCTTTTCACAGCTTACGTGCCCGTCCGCTACGCAACTGGCGCAACACGTTGCCTGTTACATCGTTTGGGCTGTCTTGTTGAGCGCAGTGGCACTGAGAAAATTATATTTCACACACTTTAAGCTCTTTTATTTTCCAAATGTAATGATTGATAAGGAATGATAGGATTAGTTCAACGAATCGTTCGGTTTGTAATGCATACCGAACCGAAAGCCTCGTACCGAACGGTTCAATACGAATACGTGTATCGTTACACCCCTACTGTGTGTGTGTGTGGATAAAAGCGTCTGCTAAATGACTAAAAGTAAAGTAAAGTAAAAGTAAAGTGTGCTGGCAGCAGCCTCATGCTGTGGAGCTGTTTTTCAGCGGCAGGAACTGAGGGACTCGTCAGAGTAGAAGAAAAGTTCAATGCACCAAAATATTGAGATAGCCTTAATAAAAACCTAGTCCAGAGCATTCAGAAACTTAGACTGGGCAGAAGGTTCACCTTCCAACAGGACAATGAACCTAAACACAGCAAGAGTGGCTTATAGACAACTCTGTGAATGTCCTTGAGTGGCCCAGCCACAGCCTGGGATTGAACTAGGGCTGGGCGATATAGCTAAAAAATGTATCAACTATATAATGTTTCATATCGTTCGGTATCGATAATTATTGACATTTTTTAAAACCTTTTTTAAAACAAAGAGCAATAGAATTTTTTTTTAAATTTAACCACTGCATTTTTAAATTAACCCTAATTTATTGAGACAAACAACAAATATTTTTTGTTTTAATAGTCAAACACACAATAAAAATTTAAGAAATATCGAATTTCTAATGTTTTATATGCCGATTAAATAGGTCTGAAGGAAACTTTTGGCTTGTCTCCCGAGGCCACAGGAGGGCGCCATTCACTCTGATTGTATTTAAAAGCATATGAGACGCAGTGAAAAGGAATAAACCTCCACAAACTCTGGACGTGTTTTCTAAAAGTTGAAACTGTTTTAACTTTGCATGGCTACATCTCTTGTGTGAGACGT
>NW_015641608.1:1484271-1485481 GCF_001515625.1 Sinocyclocheilus rhinocerous | reverse complement strand
ATATATATTAGGGATGCACCGAAATGAAAATTCTTGGCCGAAGCCGAACAAAATGAAACACTGGGCCGAATACCGAACATGGTTTTTCGCATGTTTTTCCTCATTTTGCCAATTTTTTTCACCATTGCATAAATTAAACAGCCAAAATGTGCTTTAAAAATATTTACTTAACACTGAACTTTTTTTTTTACATTCTAGCAGACATTATACCAATAAAACACAATTTAACTTAAAATTAGTAAGTTAGTAAAATAATATTTTTTGGCCATTTTTGAGACCCCCTTCTTGAATCAGGCATGTATTTTTTACTGTACAAATAAATGCAGCCTTGCTGAGCAGAAGAGACTTCTTTTAAAACATTAGAAAATATTACAGATCCCAGTCTGAACACTATGTGTGAATGCTATAATAAATGTATTAATAGAGCTGTTGCATTTATGATTATCCTTTTTATTGTCTTTTTTATTTTATTTTACAAAACAACAGTAAAATTACAATAATAACATTTATTAATGTTGATGGAGTTCTTGCTTTTTCTCAGCTTTTATTTTGGCCTCAAAATGCTTCTCGGTGCTTCTTTTTGTTGACAACAGTAGATTTATAAATTATTCTCATTACGAATTTGGGAAGGCGTTTGTTGCACGTATCGCATTGTCACATGCCTTGTAAAAATTAATAAAAATGTTACTGAGCAACTGACGAATAAATGTGCTTTTTACTGTTTTGTCCTGATTTTCAAATAAAAAATCAATTACAAAACAACGATTTAAAAATATTTACTTAACACTGAACATTTTTTAAACATTCTAGCTTATGAATGTTGATGGAGTTGTTGCTTTTTCTCGGTTTTTATTTTGGCAGAAATCCGCAGGAAAATCTCAGTGCTTCTTTTTGTTGACAACAGCATGCAGATTTATAAATGATTCTCATTACGAATTTGGGAAGATGTTTGTCGCAAGTATCACAATGTCACATGCCTTTCAAAAAATTCACAAAAATGTTACTGAGCAACTGATGAGTAACAGTTTCAGTGCAGATTTTCCTCGCGCTTTGGACTTTGAACCATAGACTGTATAAAAACATGGATGTAGTGTCCGTGATGTCACCCGTAGGTTTCCGAAGAGTGTTTTTGAAGCTCAAAGTGGGCGAAGCCGGCCGTCGCCATCTTGGCAGCGCGTCACCGCGTGTCACTCCCGGATAATCGAAAATG
>NW_015641608.1:1452474-1482017 GCF_001515625.1 Sinocyclocheilus rhinocerous | reverse complement strand
ATTATTATTGTCTTACTTTTTATTTTATTTTACAGAACAACAGTAAAATTACAATAGGCTACTAACATTTATGAATGTTGAGTTGTTGCTTTTTCTCGGCTTTTATTTTGGCAGAAACCCACAGGAAAATCTCAGTGCTTCTTTTTGTTGACAACAGCATGCAATGATTCTCATTATTCTCATTACGAATTTGGGAAGATGTTTGTCGCAAGTATCACAATGTCACATGCCTTTCACAAAAATGTCAAAAATGTTACTGAGCAACTGATGAGTAACAAGTTCAGTGCAGATTTTCCTCACGCTAGTTTGGACTTTGAACCCTGATGCCGCTAACTCGCGCAGTGCTGTCAGAATGCATGCAATTCGTGCGTGCATTAGAAAATATAACATTCAGCAGTTTATTTACTAATCGTTTGAGGTAATTTCGCGATTTCAATCATCATAGCCCACCTAGCTCGACGGTGGTGACAGCAGCGGCAATCCACCTGTCACTCAAGTGGCCACGCCCTTAATTATGCAGAACTTTAAGGCTTAATATAATTTAAACTGATGAGTTATAAAAAAAATCACCCCCCCTCACAGTTATCATGAAGGGCAAAATTAGCTATATAGACCAAAACCACTTTTTGTATCAGGCTGTAAACATATTTTTTTCTGCTGTAAAGTTGGCCATTTTAACATGGGGAGTCTATGGGACTGACTCCCTTTTGGAGCCAGCCTCTAGCGGCCAGTCGATGAATTGCAGTTTTAGTCACTTCCGTGTTGGTTTCACAAGAGAGACCGGAAGGTTGCCGCTTGCTTTGAACCCTGGCGCGAGCTCGTGCAGCACTGTCAGAATACATGCAATTCATGCGTGCATTAGAAAATATAATATTCTGCAGTTTATTTACTAATCGTTTGAGGCCATTTCGTGATTTCAACCATCATACAGTAGCCTAACCACCAGCATCAGCCACCTCTTCATCTCATCGGAGACATGTGATGCAGCACTAAACAGTCTCTCGCTGTCAGTGCTTCGTGCTTGTAATGATTTCTGCGTCTTTCTCTGATAGTTTTAAATACTTTCACACTGCCGACTTGTTTGCTGCATTAGTGCGTGCCTCTATTTGATCGCGTTAATCATTGTTCGGTACATATTATTCGGCCTTTTCGCTTATTCGACCAAACACCAAAAAAGATTTATTTGCTATTTTCGGCCGAATCATTTCGGTTGCTGAACATTTGGTGCATCCCTAATGCAGTACTAAACAGTCTCTCATTGTCAGTGCTTGTAATGATTTTTGCATCTTTCTCGGACAGTTTTAAATGATTCCACACTGCTGACATGTTTGTTGCATTAGTGCGCGCCTCTATTTGATCGCATCACGTCATTGTTTGGTACAATTTATTTGGTCTTTTCGCTTATTCACGAACACCGAAATAACTTTTGTTGCTATTTTCGGCCGAATAATTTCGGTTGCCGAACATTCGGTGCATCCCTAATATACACACACACACACACACACACACACATCTAATGTTTGCATATAAGGCATTATTTATTTTTTAGATCTCTCAATAGGAATTTAATTCAATTCAAGAATGGCTCCATGAAGAATCAGGTCATCTATAAGCAGAAACTCTGCAACCAGCATTTCCCAGAGCCACTTGACGTGCCATATGGGACAACGGTGAAAAAAACAGCATGAAGAGAGGCTGAAACTGATCCCACAGATATGGAAAAAGACATCTTGCGCTTTCGGCAGAGTTTCAACCATGATCCAATTATGATACAGCTATACTGAACTGTGCCATCCAATTGTGTAAAGGTAACGTAAGGTGGTTGGCGATACCCAGTTAAAAAAAATAACCATTCTCCATTTCCAAAGTCCTGTCACCTCTGATCACAAAGACATTAGACCATGACATCAGAGACCAGAGGCTCGGGACGAGATAAAAGAGTGCACACAGATTCCACTGATACCACTCACAATCTCTCTCTCCCCCCCCCCACCTCTTTTTCTCTATATCCGTCTCCTTCACCCTCTCTCTCCATCACTTGACTGTCCCTCCCTGCTGGAGTTATGCAAAGCGAGAAGGCAGCATTGTAAACAAACACTGGGTACAAAAGCCCGTATTGTGGAGACTGCAGCACAGAGTTTCCACTCCCACACACAAACATACGCACATGCACAGACAAACACATTATATGCA
This sequence comes from Sinocyclocheilus rhinocerous, assembly GCF_001515625.1. Taxonomy (NCBI): domain Eukaryota; kingdom Metazoa; phylum Chordata; class Actinopteri; order Cypriniformes; family Cyprinidae; genus Sinocyclocheilus; species Sinocyclocheilus rhinocerous. The sequence continues at coordinate 1,479,824 of NW_015641608.1, read as the reverse complement.
GTTACGCTCATGGATACGCTGAACAGAGCCGCTCCAATTGCTGGCTGAGTGAGTAAAAGATGCCATGTAATTAGTAAGAAAGCAAAAGACCACAATGACTTAAAGGGGTCATCGGATGCAAAATTCACTTTTGTTGTTGTTTTAACATAAATGTGTGTTGAAAGTGTGTGTACACATCCACCCTATAATGATAAAAATCCACCTAGTGGTTTTGTTAAAATCCCTATTTTAAAATCCCCTTTCTCAAATCAGGCTGTTCTGAGATTCCTGTCAGAATGACGTAGTTCTGCACAGGCCCCTCCCACGTTAGTTGATTGACAGTAATGTTTCAGCACAGACTGGGCTGCTGTCTTACCTTAAGACCCGCCCTGAGTAAGCTGAGAGCTGTCCCCATTGTGTTGACTCCGGTGCAGGGGAAGACAAGAACGTCTCCGATTAAGCGATTGAGGTGTTTTGTTGCTGGATGTAATAATGAACATAGCAGTCGTCATTTACTCCCGACATCTGAGCCGCTGAAGACGCAGAGGATTAAAGTTACTTTCGTTTTTGAAAGGAATGCGCCGATCTCCGATCTGCCTAAATGCCTTTAAGTTCACGTGAATCATTCATGATCCAGCTTCTTCTACAGAAGAAGTGAGTATAAGGGTTTTTTAATGAATCTTTGCAAATCGCCTTTCCTAATATGTGCTAGCTAGCAAGTTTCGCGGCTGAAGTTTACAGTCTGCTCGTCACCCCACGGAAGAGAGGGGCGGGGTGAGCAGAGCTCATTAGCATTTGAAGCAACACGGACTAGAACGGCTTTGCTGAAAACAGAGCTGATTTTGACAGGGTAAAAAGGGTGTTTTTTACACTACCATTGAGAAATTTTAACCAAAGTATGTTATAGACTTTTCATTAACACCCTAAAGAATCATATCAAATTGTGGAAAATGGGCATCCGATGCCCCCTTTAAGAATTCTGGAAAGGTCAGTTCTCAGTTTTCTGTTTCCACGCAATCTTAGAACTTCAACCTGTGGTGCTGATAGTCAGAAAAAAACTGATTGGAATGTTACTTTTAAACATTTCCTGTGAAAGTGAGCTCACTGTTTATCTCATGCACTGATCTGAGAACAGGTGTATGATGACAGAACATGACAATGCAACAAGAATGTTGTAATGACATTTAAGAAATAACTCTTTCCTAATAATACTATCTGTTTTTGTCCCTCTGCATTAAAGTAGTGTATCTCGGCACTTTTGTGTAAGTTAGGTTTGCTAACTGGCTGTTCCCGCATGCACCACACCCAGTAAAATAAGTCAGTCCAGAATCACATGATGGCCAAAGACTGTCATCTCTCTCTCTCAAATACACAGTTCAGGGTAAACAGTAGGATCCTGCTCAACACAGCAGGAATGCTGCTCTATTGTCAACAGGGTGCGACTGTCACCAACTACTTTAATATACAGCAAAATATGCAGAGTCAAATCCAACTCTAGTAGTGGTTAATCTATATTTAATTTATACAGTGAACACTATGCAGTGTTATTTTTATTACATTTCTGCATTTGAATACTACCAACCGCTCTGAACAGACACATACTCATAAAATTATGACAAAATACCCATCTCTACCATCATTCAGGTAAACGCAGTCAGTTTGCTGTGGTATCAAAGAAGTACTTCGCTTTAAGTAATAAATGGAAAGCAAGTTAAATTAAAATATTTTTCTTTTCTTGCTGATCCGAAAAAATGATCGAAAAATGACCGTGGGTCAAAAACCGTAATGTGATCCGAACCGTGAGATTTGTGATCCGTTGAACCACTAAACTCTAGGCTTACTAGATCAGATTCTGAGCAAGACATAAACATACCAATTCAAACTTAACCCCAGGTTTACGATCACTAAATCAGATTCTGATCCAGATAAGAAACACATCAAACTCTATCCCGTCCAGTATATAAACCATATTCTTATCCAGATCAAACCCCATCCCAGGTTTATAGTCACTAAACCAGATTCTGATCCAGATCAAAATTACGCTCAAATAAATCAGATTCTGATACAAATTAAAAATATTCTCAAACCCCATCCCGGTTGTACAGTATCTGCAACAAATTCTGATCCAGATCAAAAACATATGAAATCAAACCCTAACCTAGACAATATCTAAACCAGATTCTAATCCAGATCAAACCCCATCCTAGGTTTACGGTCACTAAATCAGATTCTGATACAGATAAAGAAACACATCAACTCAAACTCTATCCCATCCAGTATATTCATTCTAACCCAGATCAAACCCCATCCCAGGTTTACAGTCACTAAATCAGATTCTGATCCAGATCAGAATTACGCTCAACTAAATAAGGTTCTGATACAGATCAAAAATATTCTCAAACCCCATCCCGGTTGTAGGGAGTAACTACAACATATTCTGATCCATATCAAAAACATATCAAATCAAACCCAAGCCTAGACAGTATCTAAACCAGATTCAAATCCAGATCAGCACATTTATCCTCATTCAAATCTAATGCAGCAAATAGACGGAAAGAAGAAACAGGCACTCTGTTCAGAGATCAGATGCTGATGTTTCAGAAGACAGACTGTAAGTGCTTTTGGACAGTGTGCAGAGCATACACTGATGGACAGACGGTCTGAAGGCCTTTCAATCTCATGAGGCCACAGTGAAAGTGCATTTCCTGTACTGTGCATTATAGCACCCAGTATTGGGAAAAGGAGAGCCAAAAAAGGAATAAGGTGGAAAGAGGGTGAATGATAGAGAAGGAAAGAAAGGAGAGGGACAGGGAGAAAGAGAGACTGATCAATACGAACAGTAATTCTATCTGAGGTTGTACTATTTGCTGAAGTTTTTAGCAGACAGAGCAAAGCAGGTTCCCTTGTGTGAAACTGTATCTCCCATGATGCAAAGTCCAGACAACAGCTGTGCAGAGAAGTTATAGCACAAACTTGAACTTACTTCCCTCTAATAAACATGAGACAGTCCTTTTTAAGGATCTTAACAACTTTATTTTACTAGAGGTAAAATGATTACCTGTAAAAAAAATAAATAAATAGCAAACAGTACAATTCTTGTAAGGAATCATCTAAGGTTTAGATGTTTAAATCAAAGTTCATCTTATGTGTAATGCCGCCTATGAATATAAATTGTGTAATTAAATGTTCATGAATTGTAAGGTGTCCATTTGAGTAATGTAAGACACTGAATTTAATTTTACAAAAACGAAAAGGAGACTGTGTGGTACTGACATACAGTCAATGATATCAATGTGTTGTATTTTTGATGCAAATTGTTCTTTTTTGGTCAAAACATCCATTCAAACCTGTGATCACAGTACTTTAACACAAACTGTGAGAAATTTCAGCAGATATGTTACCAAATCTGATTTGGCCACAAGACTACATTGTTTCCAGTAATGTTGGAAGCCAAGTGTTGATGAATTAGCATGAACCACTTGGTGTTCAGGAGTCTGTCCCACACTGAAACATTTCAGCTGAATCCTAACACTGTATCAGCAGCAGTGCAAGCTAGGACACTGCACACCTTGCCAGGAACAAGCACACCTGTCAGCACCAAAGCAACAAACACACTCTGCAGAGAGAGACATTATTGCAAAGTGGTGAAACCCAGTGTGTTGGAGTGAGAGAAAGAGGCACATCGGGCATGCTAGCCTAACATTTCCACTGATCACACCTCTGAGTCAGCAGAGACACACACATCAGCACCAGATCTCTATAACACCCTCCATCCCAAAAACTGACAAAACACTGCTAAATACAGTACGCTGAGTCATGAGAGAGAAGGAAAGAACAAAGAAACAAACTAAGCAGGAAAAGAGGACAAAAGTAAAAATGCAAGAAAGAACAAGAAACAAGTGAAAGAATAAAAGAGAAACACAAAAAGTGAGACCAAATGGAAGGGACTGAAGGAAAGAATGAAAGAATTAAGGTATGAATGAGCAAAAGTAAAACAAGAAAATGAAAAAAGCAGCAATAAAGCAAGCAAAAGAACAAATGAGTGAACGGTGGGCAAATAAGCAAAGGGAAAAGTAAACAAACAAATGAGAGCAAAAAGGGACAGAAACAAAAGGACAACCAAAATAAAGAGGGCGAATGAACAAAAGGAATTGAAAGAGAAAGTGAACCAAAATGTGAAAATTAATATAAAATGAATCATAACAATCAAAAAAATTAAAGTAAAAGAACAAGAGAAAGAACAAAAAAGCAGCAATGCGTACAAAAAACTAGAGCAAAAGAGTGAATGAATGGGAACTAAAGCACAACCGAATTAAAGGAATAGTTCACCCAAAAATGAAAATTTTGTCACGATTTACTCACCCTCATGTCGTTCCAAACCTGTACAAGTTTCTTTCTTATGTTGAACATAAATGATGATATTTTGAAGAATGCTGGTAATCAAACAGTTGACGGTCCCCATTGACTTCCACAGTATTTATTTCCCTACAACGGGAGTCAATGGGGACAAAAAACTGTTTGGTTCTTCAAAATTCTTCAAAATACCTTCTTTTGTGTTCAACATAAGAAAAAAACCTAAACACGTTTGGAACGACATGAGGGTGAGTAAATTTGAACTATTCCTTTAAAGAGGGTGAACGAACAAAAGAGCAATAAAAAAAATAGTAAAACAAAAAGGAATGAATGAACAAACAATTAAAAAGGAAAGTAAAACATGAAAAAGAATGAGATAATGAAAAGAGAATGAAAGCAGCAATGAACTAACAAACAAATGCAAAGGAACCAATGAATAAAAGGGAGTGAAAAAGCAAACAAGCAAAAGGGCACTAAAGGGCACAAGAGCGAAAGAAATGAAGGAGATAAATACAATGCATTGCTGATGAACTGTTTATTTTGTCAGCTTTGTCAACTACAGTGTTCAACTTTATGAACCGTTTGCAAGTGTGACCTGTTCTTAACTTGCATTTCTGCTCATCCAGTCCTGATTATAAATCACATGCTGCATGACAGAAAACACCACATGCACAAGCACTCATTTTTCCAAGATAAACTTCCATTGCCGTTTAATGAAGTGAAGTCCGATCACATGACTGCTGTAGCAGAGAGAGAGAGAGAGAGAGAGAGTGTGAGAGAGAGAGGGTGTGGCTGGAGCGCTACTGTGTCTGTTTGACTGTGATCACTGATTCCAGATCAGCGGCCCTGGAAAGTCCTTGAGGGGACCAATATTAGACACATAACATACTGCAGACTCGCCATATCCTTCCTCATGTGCACGCAGCAACAACCAGACCAGGAACACAATAAAGCAGCAGAGAACATCAGTTATGTAACGCACTGAAGAGGGCAGGTCTATGTGATTGTGTCTGTAAAGCTGCCTTCCAGCTGAAGAAACAGGTTGAGCTGGGGATGGGCACTACCCTACCAAATAGAAAAATGTTCCTGCCAAACCAAATAAAAAGAAATGGCAACAGTAGCTGGGTTTCCATCACCCTGCTTTTATGCGCATTTTGAAGTATCGCATCAGAATTGAGTGATGGAAACGCTGAATTTCAAATAGAAATGCCTTAATTCGCAAAAAAGTTTACACGCTCGCTTGAGGTGGTTTTTGACTTGTGCGAAGAAGGGTTAATGTGAATAATGGGAGATGGAAATGCATTTTGAGAATAAATTCCTCCAAGCGCATCAAAAAAAGGTCATGTGACTTTGCGCTATGGGACGGCAAATCCTGACTAACCAGTGGACCGATCTTGTTCCACAGTGTCAACGGTGCGTGCGGGGGCTGCAGCCCCCTTAGCTGGGGAACGTGCCAGGAACTCCACAAACCTCTCAAAAGATACATGATTGCATCCTAGCATGCTCCAGGGCATAATTTAATAAGTCCTTCAGCGCGGAGTCATTATAGCCCAGCACCTCTGCCGCATTCCTGAACTCCACGGCAAACTCCCTCAGCTCGGTCCCTCGTTGACGGAGGGAGCTCAGGGTCTCCAGCTGGAGTATGCGCTGGTAGAGGGGGTTGGAGAGAGTAGAGACCGGTAGGCGGTGTGAGCCCATTCTCCGCTGAGTCCCCATGTTGGCTGATCCGTTCTGTCATTGCAGGAGAAATGGTTATTTATTTTGATAATAAAAATGAAACAAAAATAAACTCAAACCACCCCGAAGGGGAAAAACAGACAAGGCAGGCCTAAAGCTGCACACATGCAGACACGAAACACACACAATGAGAAATGACGGATCAGCACAGGATTACAGACACCAGGAGAATAAATGGGAAACCAAACGAGGAGGCTAACGAGGGAGACACAGGTGGAGCAACTTAAACTATAATGAGGTAACAAGATGGGAGGGGCAAGACAATAGACAGGAGAGAGCACATGGCAACAAACAAACACAACACAAGCCATGTGCTCACAGAACACAGTCATCTGGTGGCCCTCCTGGGAAAACCCGCTGAAGACCGTGACACACAGCATCTGAAATGTTGTTATGATCATTCGGAAATGCTCGAGCAAAGTCTGACATCAAAGTATTTCTGTATAGTTGCCTCCCAGAACTGTTAAACGACTGCGTTCCCAAACAGCAGCATCCACCTCCGAAAGCAATAACCGCATTCATTGTGTTTCGTCTGCTCGTTCTGAGGTGCAAGTAATTTATTATATAGGAAAATTATTATATTCAGTAGCTTCTCCTACTTTTCTTAGTGATGTATAGTGCCAGTTTATCAGGAAGTGATGATTTTGTTCTCTTTGACTCGTTGGATGGAAACGGTGCTTGTTCGCAAACGTTTTGTGTGACATTCCAATTTTGCGCACAAGTTAAATTCGCAACTTTGGATGGAAACCCGGCTACTGACTCATTCAATATCCATTCAGAATCAAATCAAAGCGATTAATGAGAATATGCCTCTTGAGCTTCAGGGTTCAACTACAGGCTAAAATTAAAGAGGTGGTTGATTATTTGTAAATCTATTACTAGTTACTGCAAAGGAAAATTGTCCAATAATTAAAACAATGAGATAAATTTGAGAGACTTTTGAAAGGTTCACCCTGTCTAAATACAATGAGAGCTGTTTGTGTAACAACTAATTCAATAAAATCATTAATGTAAGTAATCAACAACTATTTCTTTATCAATTATCGAGACTTTGTGCTGTGCAGAGAACTTACAAGCATTCTGTCCTGACAGCGAGTGATTAACTGCTGTTGTCATTATTAAACCGCAAATACATGTGTGCGTGTGGGTCATATGCACATGCCAGTCAATCAATGCAGCACCACAGAAAGAGTGCATCATAATTAAAAAAATAAACACTGTTAAACATTCAAGTTAAGCTTTAAATAACCAAAATGAAACTTTAAATTTTAAATGCAACTCAATTATATATTTATAACATACTGAAAATGAACAGTTAACTCTTGCTAACTACTTTTTTAACAGTTGTTGTGAATTCTTTCATTTCAAATCACTTTATATTTGTAACTTTTACATTTTTTTAAACCACTTTTGCAGACAGTGTATATCATTTTATACACTATTGTTCAAAAGTTTAGGGTCAGTATTTTTTTGTTCCTTTTTTGAAAGAAATTAATATTTTATTTAGCAAGGATGCACTAAATAGATCATAAGTGACAGTAAAACATTTATAATGTTACAAAATATTTATATTATTTCAAATAAATGCTTTCTAATCTTTGGTTTCCACAAAAACATTAAGCACAACTGGCTGATGAGAATTCAGGAATAATTACATTTGAAAATTTAAAACAGAAAACAGTTGTAATAATATTTAACATTTTTATAGCATTTTGATCAAATAAATGCAGCATTGGTGAGCATTAGAGACTTATTTCAAAAAAGCCACAAACTGTTGAAAGGTAGGATATACACTTATTTTTGCACATTGTTTAACCCCTTAACTGTCACCCCCCATTTTTTAAAATAGGCATGAAAGTGCACTATCCAAACTTAAATTGTTGTAATTTATGAACACTTTGGAATACAGACCTAAGGTTGGTCTCTTTCTAAAGAAGAAAATCAGCAGATTATTGCAAAAGATTAAAGTATCAAAAAGTTATAGAAGTTAAATTTTACTGTAAATAAAATGCACTATATTAATTTTATTTTATATATAATAAATATTTTACATAACAGGTTTTACTCTAAAATTGGTATAAAATTAAAGCCTTATGTCTAAACAAGTTATGTTCCAAATTTGAAGTTGATATGAAAAAAATTGAGGCTCTTGTCATATTTTATTTAGGGCGTTATACCACAAACAGCCACTGGGTGCCATCCAAACTCCAGTGAATTTTTTTTAATGCATTTTTCTGTCACAAATGTCTAGATTTCTCTGTCAATATTACTTCTAATATAAACTCTAATATAAATATATACTTCTAATTAAAATAACCACCATATATGGAATCCTGAGACTCAGACCTTTCCAATTATATGTTTTTTGTCAAGATTATAAAAAGGTTTGATTCTAAAAGATCGTAATGCATTTTGTAATATGACACTTGACACTGCCCACGAAGGGGGAGGAGACCGCCAAAAGATTTTAAAGTACCATTTCCATGGTAACGCAATGTTCGATTTCAAAATGGTTTTCACAGGATGAATCTTGGGCTTCTAAGCTTTCAAATGATACATAATTTATGATTATTACTAAAAGATTTGATGGAGAAAAAGGACAACAACAAAAAAGAGCACCAAGTGTGGGTGGGACAGTGACAGGGGAGATGCAGAACATCAGATTAATTGAAATATTAATTCAACAAATTGAGTGATACCTAGTTGCAGTATCTTAAAAATATATAGTTACTTGAATAAGAATGACTGGTGTGGAGCATTTAAACACATTTGGGAACATGAGCATGTCCTGGCAGGCACATTTAAAACCCAAATCCTCACCTGAACACTCAAGACTCATCAATTTGGGAAGAGCGAGGTGTGGTTTGGTTGCAATGTAAACACCAACAAACACACACACATACTGACTACTACCCATGTTATAACTTTATCAGCACATACTGAGAGAAGCTCAGGCGTCAACCTTCGAAGGACACAGAAAAAAACTCTTGGTCCAGTTTGAACTGGTGTTTTCCATCATATTTGAATGCGTGGTGGTCAATTTGCATTTTGAATGCAGAGTCACATGCAGTGATGCAACATCACACTCCCCACACTGTTTTCCTGTAACCAAGGAACTGACATACCAAGAAGAGTGGTCGTAGTTGGATCAGCCGTGAATGACACACAAAGATCCTCATTTATCCCCATATGACCCTGTCGGGGAGATGTGCTGCTGAAGCTTCAATACATTTATGGTCACAAACACATTCATCTGCTTCCAGCAGCCAAGTTATGAGCGTGTCAACAAACACTGTATTCCCTGATTAAATGCAGAACCGTATACAACTTAACAATCAGTCTCTTTTCACAAAACAAAGACTTCCTTAACTTTCACACAAGCACCCGGGGTCAACTTTGTTTTTCTTTTTAGTACATTGGCCTAAAAATTCACTTCATAATCTGACAGATTTCCAAATTAAACTGGACATGCGACAGGAAAGAATTAGGGTGTAACTTTATCCATCGGGAATTGACTAGATGAATGGATCATTAAAAGCAGTCTATATATGTGACGCATGTTGGTTAGTGTGAAGAGCCTTGTGACAGACGCATTTGATGAAAGATTAGTCATTATTTCTTTTAAATAATATGCACCAATAAATCCATAACCAAATTGGGCACTTTAAGAGTCAATTTTGATCTGAAGAGCATTGTATTTCTCCAGTTAGCAGTGCCGGCTTGACATTATCTTTAGTCTACATACACTACTGTTCAAAAGTTTAGAGTCAGTCCCATATTTTATGTTTTTGAAAGAAGTCTCTTATGCTCACCAAAGCTGCATTTATCTGACCAAAAATACAGTAAACATTGTAATGTTGTGATATATCATTACAATTAAAAATAGCATTGCCTCCATTTGAATATATTTTCAAATGTAATTTATTCCTGTTATGGCTGAATTTTGAGCAGCCATTACTATAGTCTTCAGTGTCACATGATCCTTCAGAAATCATTCTTATATGCTGATGCTCAAATTTTTTTATTATCAATCGAAAACAGTTGTGCTTGATAGTGACATATTTTGATAAAAATCTTTCATATTATAAACGGTCACTTTTAATCAATTTAATATGTTCTTGCCAAAATAAAATATAATTTTTTGTTAATAATAGTAATAATAATATCATTAATAATAATAATGTTATTACTAACGCCTTTAATTTTGAATGGTAGCGTAAGTGTTAAAACCTCAGATATGGCGTCTTCATGATTAACACATTATTTTGAGTCTTGCTGTCATAGCTCAAGGTTGGAAATAGCGATGCTAACAATAACTCACTTTGACAAATACATCATTGTAGTCATGTTTCAAAACAATACCAACCTGGTTCAGTGCCAATAAACTCAGAGTGATGAGATTATTTTACTCATGACAATACTGCTCCCTTTCTGCATTTGTATTGCATAAAATACTTTAAAGTTCCTGGTTTTATAACAACTCTCAATATTTGAATAATTCTCACTAATGACCAACTTCGCAAACAGTTTGGTTACACAAAGTATTTGCATACTCCCTCTTGTCTGCGATTTATCTTATATCACAGCTGAATAAACAAAAATGGTGCAAACACACACCTTGCACACACACCTCCTAATCAAACAGTCTCCTCTCTGCAACACAGTTAAAATCCTGTTTGAATACCCATCACTTCCTCTTTCCTGACGGTACCTTTGGCACGATGTCGTTGAAGACGGACAGCCGGCCGGCTAGTCAGACTGGATCCATCATGCTCCTCTTCATTGGCCTGTGAAACCAGCCTCTTCATCCTCAGCAAGCGAGGGCCGGTCTCCCGCGGCCACACTCCCCCCACGTCCGTCGCCGGCAGCCCGCCATCCCCGGAGATGACCGTGGGAACGAGGCTCTTGAGGAATTCCATGTTTGCACTGTGACACTTTCACTCTAGGCGCCTGTGCGGGCGCACAGTGACGGCCCTGCCACCCACCATCACCTCTGAGGAATCAGGCCGTCTGTGACCAGAGAGACGACCGCAGAACAGCTCCTCCACCCAAGGAAAACCACAGCTAGTCAAACTTGGACTTCACCACAGGTTCCTCTTTGTCGTGTCCGTTAAAACTAGAAGTGTCTATATACACACACAAGCACCCAGATGAAGTGGAGATGATCTCTCACTGTAATGCAGAAGCTGTCGACGGTAGATCCAAGATGAGGTACAAGTGAGCACCTGTAGATCCAGCCGCTGAGTTCTTTCACCTGCCCATACTCCACATGCCACAGGCCAGCTGTGAGCACTTCGCAAAGCGTAACCTAAAGTTCACTTGAGCGTTCACACAGCCAGAGACCAACCTTACTACCTGTCTGTTCATGCAGGATGGACTGAACACTTTGATGTGATGATTTGACAACAGTAGGCGGAGCCTTTCAGCTCGAGTGTGTTATCTGGGGGGAGCAAGGACGTGTCCAACGGGAGATAATGTACGCCTGGGAGAGCATCCAATCAAAACACAGCTGCTACCAACCACGCCCAGACGTTTCTCCTTTCTAAAAGAAGGGAGGGAGGAAGACTCATCTGTCTGTGATGGCTAGGGAGTGCATAACAAAAAGTGAGAAGGCGTGGCGTCTTCAGTGTGCTGCTGTGCTCTGATAAGTTTTATCAGGTTTAAAACTAGAGCTGCTCTTCACATTCCCCTCTTACGCACACATACACAATTCTATCTATAACTTCCCTTACATATTTCCCTTCCACTGGATGAAAAAAAAGGATCAAATAATACCTCACAAGGTATGCTGTCAAACAGTTGAAATGTCTCCCGCCCACACACACTGATGGTTTCACTTCCAGTTTACAGCAGGGCAGTGGGTGAACCAGTTTATGTGGCATGTTTTGATCTGCTAAACTGCAGACTGACACGTTTGTCAAACTTTACTCTGGTAAAAACACAAACACACTCACATAAAGACTATATGGACAAATAAAAAGCATATGAGCACATTTATACAGTGATACAAGAGAAATATTAGAGTTTTCTAGTTGGCTGGGCAAAATGTAAGGTGTCCTGAGGTAAATCAATGGAAATGTTTGTGTTGGGAAGCATTTTGCATATAGCAGGCCTTTCTGCTGACTCACTGTAACATATTCAAATGAGCAGGCTGCTTTCGCTGACAATGGACATCGTAATTACACTAACTTGCTGTCTGAGCCTCCATTCAATACAATAAACTGACTCTTCGGAAGAGCATGGAGTTATGGATGACTCCTAATATGCACACATTTTCTCATTTCAAAGCATCTCATATGTCAACCTTGGTAAAGGTTTTTTTAATTATTCAACAATATTGAAATGGTTCACGATTATTGCACTACAATTTTTTATATTTTAAAAGTGCCAGTACATTTACATTTACAATTACAACCTTAAAGTAATGGTATCACATGATAATACAATTATACACACATACACTCATAAAATATACACATTTATTATATTTCAGCAACCCCCCACACCTTTGAACAGGAGAGAATATATGCATTTTGTAATTAAAAACTGTAAAAGTTTGTTTTAAAAGCTCTTCTGAAGAGTCAGTGAAGGACAAGTCGGTCCTAGTTAAGAGCCTCTCAAAATACAAAACTTCCACAGCGCCACCAGGAGGGCAGACAGGAGCTCCAGAAGAAGGAAATTACCTCAACACCATACAGAAAGTACTCTGATCCAAAAGTGGCCTGATATAACCTCATTCGTTCACAAGACTCATATCTCAAAGTGATGTCCCCAAAATGATTCACAGGAAACGCTCACACCCTTAAGCTCCGTGTGAACATGTCAGGCAAGCCATTTGATGTTTCAGTTTCTTAATGTGTGAGCAGACAAAACATATGCGCATAGATTGTTATTAAATAATCTCTTAATGTCTTTTTATGTTAGTGTTACCACAGTGTTACCCATTTCTGGCATAAAGACCCTTTGATATCTAGCACCCAACAAATTAATAGTGTTGCATAAGTTTTAAGTAGCATGAGAACGAGAAGAATAAGTTCAGACTGAGCCAACTCTGTGTGTGTGTGTGTGTGTGTGTGTGTGTGTGTGTGTGTGTGTGGCTCAAATCTCTTTACAAGTCTGCCCTCTAGGGGTAGCCAAAAGCAATGCCAGCAAACCTCAGGACAAGGTAAAACAAATGTATGAGCATGTATATCATTTTGTGATAAAGAGAAGAAACTGGTACTTGTACTACTGTGCAAGTCTCTAAAGCACAAAATAAAAATCAAAGCCTGTGGAAAGATTTTCACAATTTAATGTTTCTTTGACTACTGGCACTTTTATCTTCCGGGGCAGATTTTTAAAATATAAAAAAAAGTTAATCATAATCATAAACATTTGCAATAATCATAAACCATTGAAAAATTAACAAACTTTTACCAAGGTTGAAATACAAGATGCTTTGAAATGAGATGACAAACAAAAATCAAGGAAAATGTGTGCACAGAACATTTTATTGCACTTCATTTGTGCAAGTGATATAATAAAACATGTTTGAGAAAATACCTAATTTGGTTTGCTGTAAGCAGCATAGACTAGACCAGTGGTTTTCAATCCTGTTCCTCGGGACCCACTGCTCTGCACATTTTGCATGTCTCCCTTATCTGACACACTCATTTGAGTTCATGGAGCTCTTTCCTAATGAGCTGATGAAGTTTGAAAACCACTGGACTAGATGACATGAACTGAACAGGTGATAACACATCCGCTCCTAAACAATGATGTGAAAGAATCACAGATTTCTCTGGAAAGTTACTAACTCACTTATTATTCATAACACACCTTTGCCGCAGACACATAAACACAAAACTTATATCGGATGACAGTAAAACGCTTTCAACCTTAATGATGAAACAATACAAAAGCAGAACCTTTGACCGTGACATTGAACCACACTCAAGGTCCTGTTTGCAAGAGAAACCATGTCAAAGGTCTGTGTGTGCATTAAAAAGTTAAATAAAAACCAAGTTCAGACAGAGTGGCCTACATTTACAGTGATGATAGAGTGATGAAGACCCAGTCCCAAATGGCACAGGAGGAATGTAAGGGCTGATGGGACCATTTGGACAAGGGCAGAAGGCAACAGGGGACAGAAAGTTAGAGGGAGAGGATAAACTGATGAATGTGGGTCACCTATCAATAGATGATCTGAAGCCACCATGTGATGGTGACCCTAATCTGATATCAAGAAAACACAGACTTTCAGTACACTGAAGTGCATTAAAGAATGGCAACAAAGCTGAAAACAGAAGGCAGGGCTTGACAATAAAGGTACGGTGATATTTACTGCTGCTTGTCAAAATTCCCAGGTGAAATAAAGCAAAGGACAGATTTTACAAAATATGATGAATGATTCAGGAATAATGATGACAAAAACATCCAAAGTTAGCTAGTAAACAGAGCTGGGTAGTAACTGATCTGGATTACATAATCAGATTCCAAACATTTTAAAATACTCGTAATCAGACTACAGTTATTTTTTATGGATTACATGATTACATATTTACACAATAGCAACACATTATTCATAATTTATTGATTCTCCCTAATTCGTCTTTTTCATCTTTTAAATTTTCCTTTCTAAAATAGCCTACCACTTACATACACTCAGAAAGTCTTCCAGCATTTGACCACTGGATTTACAAAAATCATTTCAGGTTTAAGAAGTGTTTCAACAATGCATAAACTACTGATGAACACACTAGTTTTATTTGAATTATCACTCTGCAGGTTATTTAAACATGTATTTCTATGACTTTGGAAGGTCTTTTGTCTTTCAAACACATTAAAATGCACAAATTCACAAACTTTTTTGTCATTTGATCCGCTTTCACTAAATATAATTACTTGATACCCCTGAGATTTTAAAATAAATATTTTAATAATTAAATATCACATTTGCATGTTCTCGGTTCTCTGACGTTGGTTATGGCCACATGACATGCAGGTAAACAAATAAAATATAATTTTTTTTAGTAAGCATTTTATTTTGATTGATTTTAAAATGATTGATTTTAATTTAACATTTTTGTGATTTAATTATTAGCTATGAATTTTTAACAAATGAAATGTCTTCACCACTAAAGGTCCATCTCTCACAAAAGTTCACTGAGCAACGGTTTTTCCATCAAAATCAATCACAGGAACAACTTTCCCAGCAAATGAAACAACTTTTCTGCTGATGAAACTGCTGGGAAAAAAATAACCACTTTCTCACCTTAGTCTGACATACAGTTTTTATGAACATCCTAATCCCTAAAGAATAAAATCTTTTCTCAACATTATTTTACCACTGAATATTTTATTTCCACCACAAATGGATCACATTTGAAAGTTAACACTGTTAGGAATGCCGTCATGTTGTCTGAAGGGACACACCACCCAAAAAAAGAAAATTCATCTATCATTTACTCACCCTCATACTGTCCCAGATGTGTGACTTTCTTCTGTGGAACACAAACAGAGCTTTTTAGAAAAATTATCCATCTCCGTTAGATTGGACCATCAAAGTTAACACTTAAAAAACCACGCAAATCACACATGCGGTAATCTATACGACCCTAGTTGATGAATCAAATGTCTTCTGAAGTGAAACAATAGGTGTGTGAGAAAAACACCGATATTTAAAACTTTTTAAGCCATAAACTATAAAGCATGATGTAAGCCTGTTGTGAAACTTGCATGAGAAGTGACAGTCCTTTGCGCTTCCGCATCACTTCTCATGCACAAGTTTCACAAAGCGCTTACATCACACTTCACAACATGCTGACATCAAGTGTGCCGCACACATCCTGAAAAGTAAAGCCAAAACATTTTGATTTCCCACTGGTGGTATAGGTCATAAATACCACACTCTCCATGTAAACGAATGGGACGTGAGCCAAACTTATGCGCACTACTGTGCAAACTCAGGCTCCAAATGACATCATTGGCGCATGATGACAATGGCCATTCCTGGGACATTTTGGATTCACTTTTCTACAGTGAAACCAAGTGGAGACGCATCATCCATTTAACAGTCTATCGCTGATATTCATAACGTGCTGGCAGATATTCAGATTTTTCCTCGCACATACACCTACAATTTCACTTCAGAAGACATTGATTCATCCGCTAATTCATTACGGTCATGTTCGTTTTGCATGGTTTTTAAAGCATCACCCAGAGATGGATTATTCTTCTAAAAATCATCATTCATGGCCCACAGAAGAAAGTCATATAGATCTGGGATGGCATGAGGGTGGGAAAATTAAGAGAGAATTTTAATTTTTGAGTGGAGAATCCCTTTAAATTAGGGATGGGCATTCCAAGCAAAAATAATATTCGAAAATCGCTGAGTATTATTCGATTATTATTCGAAAATTGCACCCCTCCCCCGCATGCACGCACAAATACCCATAAACCGAGAGAGACGGGATTCACGCTTTCAATCTGTATGACAAACTGTTTAATTCAGAAGATAGGCTACCTTAACTCAAGCCATATAATGATTGTAACGTGCTGAAACATATTAATATAATAAACATAACCGAATGACGGCACTTATTAACATAACTAAACTGCGGGCATCAGGGAGCCGTTATTAATATGCGGGGCATTGAAATCGCTTATGAACTCGCGCTTGTTTTTTACTTTCACTTTCAAGATTCGCGATCACACGTACAAAGCAGCACTCGGCAGTACCCACGCAAGTCTACAGTGTGCGCGTGAGACAATGTGTTCTTCTGTCGTCTTTGACAGCTTTTAGGTGCGTTATTGGCAGCACCACCCTCTGCTTACATGAACGTGTCACCACCGCATCAGCAAGGAAAACATGGGGACATTTTTAAAGACAATAATTGCAAAACCTATTCGATATTCTATAATTAAATCAACTAATCGAATATTCGAAATTCGTGACCCATCCCTACTTTAAATAAGACAACGGTGTCCAAAGTGAAGACCACTGGTGGCTCATGTCAGCGTCTCAGTGCACCCATGTGCATGTACCGGCCCCTAATGACGGCTGCAGTCCAGCCAAGCATGATGGAGAGGGGGAACAATAGAGAGAAAGGTAGGCCCCCAGATTCAAATCAGCGCAGGAATGTCAGAGGGGAAGCAGTAGGAACAATGCTCAACACTGCTCTGGTACAGCAACACAAAGACCCGCATGGGCAAAACAGGAAAACCAGCTTGCACAGTACTGAAGACGAAACTGCTCCTGAATCAGCGCTTTAACATCGCAGAGTGTTGACACCGAGCATCTCTCTAGACACCGATTGGTTCAGGATCAGTTTTCAAGCAGCATGACGATGTGAATGATGCAGTGATCTACGATCTACACCAGCGAGGCACCACATCAAGTCAATTGTATGAACACACATCTCTGGTAGCCATCTCATTTCTTAGGAAACAGGCTTTTGCGTGAAACAGTGTCGTTGCAGATTGTTCCTGATTCATATGTTTCCTGTCTTGCACAGGATGCTGTTTTCAGCAGCCACAAAATGTTATCTAACAAACCTTTCCGTTTGTGTTTCTTCTTGTTCACCTGCTGCTCTGTTCATGGTCTGGTTTTGGGTTGATTGACATGGTTTGTTTTACCAAGGGGCCTGATCCGTCATCAGGCGAGAATGTGAGAAACACATATAAGAGGTCAAGGATCAAACTTGTTAGACCGGTACATCCCCTTAACCCGAAAGTGATTTACGGCAGATTAACTGAACTACTCAAGCTAGGAAACGTATATTACACACATACATCAAAATACAAGGAAAAAAACATATTTGAACCACATGCTGGACAACTGTCAATCATTAGTCTAACATTGCTTTCACACGTTCAACAGATGACCAACCAACTGACAGGAAGCGGTTACTTGCTGTTCTCACACACAGCTTGTTCCTCACAGGGTCTTTATTCAGCGCTAAACAAACTCACCTCATTCACCTCACTGGCTGACTCAGGGCTAATCTGTTGGAGAAACATCCCACACAGTTTCGACAGTGATGAGAAGAACTCTCTCTAGTTTCTGTAGATCTGTCAGGGGCATCCAGCTACAATTATGCTTGCAACAAACTGATTTTTTTAAATTGTAATGATCTGGAATGCAAAGACTCAATATGCAAAGATAACCGTAAATAAGCCATCTGTAGGTTGATTCCCCCAAAGAGAGTAAACATTTAGCATATGTGGCATAATCATAACATTCATGTTACTAATTAATAGAAATAGTAACATTAGTATAGTATTTTGAAATCAGCTCGAGTATCACAACAAATTAACAATGACTCAACCAAAGACGTGAGTTTGGAGCAGGACTGTTTGGCCAACCAATGGAACCTGCTGGAAATCAATAACTATTTTTGCTATTTTTTTTGGTCACACACAGCAATAACATATTTACATTTGAACATAAAATGGTTCACACCAATACAAATGTGTGGCACAAGTATTCAGTCCAATTTACTCATGCGATTTGTCTGTTCAGACCGATGTGTAAAAATCGGCAGACAAAAAAAAAAAAATTCAAAATGTACCCTCTTACAGTAGGTGGCGCTTAGCGAAAACCCAAAACATTATATTTACACTGGTACACAAAGTGCTGTGCAATTTTCTATTTCTAACACCCACTTGAACAGCCAAACAGTATTTGCACTTTGTTTAAACAGCTGTTTAGATTTTTGCATTATCTATGGCATGTTATCAAACCATATACAAGAGTACAGAGACAAGTGAGTTGGTTCTGGATTCTTCCTATTCACTGTCATATAGCAAAACAGTCTGTTCGTGAACACCTCTAAGTCATAGTTTTATGTAAATATTCAAGTCAGCCTAAGCAGTTGCATTAACTGCCGTTCATTCAAATGTTTAATCAAACTATTTTTTGCACCAAATAATCATCTTGATATGAACAGGCCTTTAGACTGGTTACTCGACATTTTGTAATTTATTAACTACGTTCGCCCAACTGCAAAGTCCCCTGGCACTAAGGTCTCAATGGTTAAATAGTGGAGAGGAATCTCATTAACTCCAGTCCATGGGTCATCGCTACCTGGGGTCAAACCTGCAGACCTCTATGTCGAGGAACCTAAATCTCAACCTCCAGGCTATGACCATCAGTGCTTGAGCCTGTGAGGTGGTGACTCACATCTGACTAATGATGACCGCAGAACCACTGCACTGTGACTACCGTCCTTTGATTATTCAGACTTCCCAAAGGAATTTTCTTCCTGTTCTTAACACAACAGCGAGACCATCTGCACGGACTCTGACGATTGTGTTTTTGATGAAGCAATCTGTAAAGCAGTATGATGTAACCGTCATCTTGCAATTTTGATTTTACTCAACATGATTCTACTCAAACCACTGTCCGCAAAAACTCACAGCATGTAACCATCCACATATCCTGTTTCAAATGCTGCTGTTGAATCATGTACTTTAGCAGGAGTTGTTAGATATCGATATGGATTCAGGTCTAGTATTATTTATAGTTTTAGAATTAAAGGTACAGTTCACCCGAAAATTAAAACTGTCATCATTTATTTACAATCATGTCGCTCCAAACCCATAAGATTTTGGTTCATATGCTCCACAAAAAGCATATGATGCACACACAAGCTTACATGATTACTATATGTGTATGTATGGATGTTGATCACTGTTTAGATGTAATAAAAACCTAAATTAAATTTGTTCATCATATAATGTGATTGATCTCTTCACAAGGCTTGGCTCAATTCAAAAGGATTTGTTTTACAATACCTTGATAACCTTTTTGGATCATTTAAGTTTTGGTTACCTGGAACAGAAACCTCTCTGGTTTCATTAAAAATATCTTAATTTGTGTTTCGAAGATTAACCAAAATCGTATGTGTTTGGAACGACATGAGACTAAGTAAATTATGACAATTCTTATTTTTGCATGAACTGTCCCTGCAAAGACAAGGTTAATAGCAGGCCAAGTCCACAAAATATACTGTAAGTAGACAAAAGCAGAAGAAGAGGTGTGGCGGACATACCCGAGGGCCATAGAGCTTAGGGAGGCGGGTGGTTATGTCAAACTGAGCAACAGGCTAGCGGGGTCGGGTCACGTCAATCTGAGGAAACAAAAAAGAACAAAGTCGCATGGGTTCATTAGGCAGCAACTGAGCAGGAAAATCATTCAACCAGCATCAAGGGATCGGAAACAAATGTCAACATAAACATGTACTACATGACAAGTACAGTACAGAAATCCTAGAGATGTGAAAATCGAAGTTACACATCCACGCCTTTTCTTCTCAAACATATAAAATGTACGCTTGAGGGTGTAAACTAGGTCTGGTGGAATCTGACTGAACCTGAGCCAGGATTGCAGGACTCTTCCCAGGCAGTAAGCTACAGATTATCTCCCGCCATCCCTCCCTCTACCCAGTCATTCATCCATTTGTTCAAACGGTGGTTATATAAACTCAGTTGCACACGGTCCACTACACACAAACGCAGAAAGGTCCGCCAGAGCTAAAACAAAAACCCACACAGGCTGCCAAAGACTTATTTATAGGAGTGTTAAGTGTTAGGCAGACTACCTGCGTCTCATTAGCTATAATTACTACTCAGGGCTCCTGTGGCGGCTCAATCACAGGGGCGGATAAATGCATGTATTTACACTGCACATCTAAAGAGCCAAACACAGACCACACAGCAAACCCAAGAGGAACAACTTGTGCTTTTTACTGTCTGTCTTTTAAAGCCCATTATGCATTAATGAAACTAGCTCGTGGAGAATCTCCACACAGAGACACTCGCACATATACATCTATGCAGTAATCGAGCAGTCGAGTAGTTGTTGTACTCCAACTAGTCAACTAGTAAAACACTATTCGAACTTTGAGCTAATGAGATATGCTTTCCCTCACAATGGGTGATTCAGTGGACTTGTGGCATTGAGGTGATGAGGAGTGACAGTGAGGTATATTTGGCAGCAACTCACGAATTTAATGTTTAAAGCATTCAATTTGCACGGACCGAAAGTCACGCAGAGAACATGCGATCATGCAGGTCACATGCACACTTCACAAGATCTCACAACTGGATTAGGCCCGTCGCAATAATCAATATATCGACTTATCGCGCAATATATGTACATGACCTCAATAATTTTTGGTGACGCAATATATCGCCCATTAATGGAAAAATCTCCATACAAGTTATTTGGCATTTTTCTTTTTTTTCTACTTGTTACTTTGCACTTTTTGTTAGAAAATGTTTATTTACTATTTATTCAAGTTTTTAAAGTATCTAATATTTTGATAATTTCCATGATCTAAATTTTCTTAAAAAATAAAAGTTTGTTGTTATTTGGAAGTGTGTAGGCCTTCTTGCATTATTATGCGGTTACATTATGATTATATATTCAGTGGCATAAAATGGTATTTAAAATGACAATAATATCGCTTATCCAATTATTTCTGGGGCAATATATCGAACAACAAAAAGATGTTATTGTGACAGGCCTAAACTGGATTCGACAAAAATTTGAATTAGCCATTCAAAGATTTGTTTTAAATGATGTAAATGCATATTTGCTGAATGCTGACGGCAAACGAGAAAGTATTATAATGTTTGCCTTTCTATTACTAATAATATAAAAGCAATCGTTATAATACTTTTTGTATACATTTTAATTCCTTTGTTTAACAGTTCTATCGGATTATTAGACAGACTTCTATCCGTATTAGACAGAACGGTTAATGACGACAGCGAACAAGAGGGAGAACGTGAGCACTGTGTGCCACTGTCAGCGACGTCAAAATAAAAGTCTAGCCTCGAATGCATCGGCCAAACAGAAAAACTTATCGGCCAATGCAGATATTTGAAAAATACCAAATATCGGCCTTGGCGATATTTCGGTCTCCCACTAATTATTTGTTCCTGGTCATATCGTTTTGGCTGAGCACAAAGTTATGTTTAACTTTATATATTTATTTTGAACTTCACCGTAGTACAGCACTGACTTTGTAGCATACGTTTGATTGAATTATTTGCTTTTGTCTTTATTTCATCTTATACTTTGTACTTATATTTTCATAATGGCTGTTATTGTTCATTAAAACTGAGTTTTAGAGTTGTGTTTTATGTCATATTGAGAAACGGCTATTGTTCCGCTTTATCGTCGATCGCTACTTTCCGGCATACACCACGCCTATCAAGTAAGGGTACTGTTGGCGGTGGAACCGCAAGCTGGATCAGGTCGTACCGAACTGTACTGTACTGACCCGTACCGCTCAGTGGAAACGAGCCATAAGGTAGTTGTTAAGTTTAGGTACTGGGTAGGATTAGGGATGTAGAATATGGTCATGCAGAATATGTGCTTTATAAGCACTAATAAACAGCCAATATGATAATGCTAATAAGCAACTACTTAACAGTGAGAATTGGTCCCTATACTAAAGTGTTACCTTCGGTTCTTACAGAATCATGCATCAAACAGGACCAGGATCTAATTTAATGCTGGAAAGAAAGTGCAAAGCACTACAAGAAGCCCTGTATGTAATTTCTCTACATTGCAGTTACAGTTTTTTTCATCGAAATTAAATAAACTTAAAGTGTCAGCCAATATCCATAAACAAAAAAAAAAAAAAACACAACTAATATTGGCCCATAAATGATAAAACTGTACTAATAAATTGTGAATCACTACAAAAATGCCATAACTTTTTAACTAAGCTTAATCAGAATTATCGATTACTCTTTTATATTAAATCACTTCCTAAAACAGATGATCAGAGAAGCTGGCTTGCAGTCGCAACTGTCAGCTGAATACAATGACAGACACGCACACACACATTCACAACCAATCTTCCTCTTCTTAGGCCACACACGAGATACGAATAGTTCATCTAACTTCCTGTTACACCAGAACAGCCACAAAAAAAGAACTAGACACTCACCAAGCTTCACCTTCAAAACAATTTCTCTCACACCCTCCTGTATATAAATAATACACACACGCACATTTACAAAACACTTCACGTCTGAGACCCCCAAATTTTCTCACACACAAGTATTCATGTCTTTCACTTACATTTACACTTATACTTTTCTTATAAGTCAGTGAGACACAGCCTTTACAAGCGATAACAAACCCAACGGAACACACAGACACAAAGAGCTACTTTCCCAGGACAAGGAGGGGCTTGTTTTCTTTGGCAAGGCCAAGGGCCAGAGCCTGAAGCCAAGCAGTAACAGAGGAAAGACAGACTGTCCAGAGTCAAGTTAAATTGAAGAAAATAACACACACACACAGACACACCACAGAACAACAATGGAGGAACACCTAAAAAATAAGTATACTTATCCACACTTTGGGCGCTTAAAATATTGATTTTAATATATATATATACACACATTTGGAAGGTGAAGCCTACATTTTCTTGTGCTAAATGCCACTCTAAGCCTTTGCCGTCCTCTTCCAAGCCCACACTTTGGTGACGCAGTGACGCATAGGCTGTTGGGTAGCAGTCTGCCATAAAGCCACAATGGCTTGTAAGCACCAAACTTAAAACTGAAACCTAAAACTTTGTGGATGCAAATATGGCAGCCACTGAAAGACTGCAAGTACATAATTGTTGAGACAGGACACAGATGAACCGATATATTTTATATTCACATACAAAACGTAAAGAAGCAAAAACAGTGGTTAATTGTAAGGGTCTGAGAGAAGGTGAGATAGGGCCATGCAAATTCCAATGGTGACAGCGTTTGTTGCAATAGAGAGTCCCGCTGACTGATCTGGACAGCAGATCACTGCCTAGAGGGGAAATCTCTCTGTCGAACTCCTGTCCATACACGCACAAGAATGAGGAAGAGCAAGGTCTGACAAATGAAAACAGGTCTATCTGTTTCCAAAGAGGTGACAGATCAGGAAGTGTTGATTAAGACACAGACTGACAAAGAGGTATGACATCAGTGTGAGATCAGACAGCTAAATTATAGGCATTTCCTTTGTTTCGGAATGCAGGAAACAGTAATATATTTTTATATATTACTTTTATTATTATTACTACAACTATTTTTCTTAAAGGTGCTATATGTAGGCACATTTTTTTGTCTGCACTAAAGCATTAAAACACCATAATACATTTGCAGATATTTAGGAAACAACTTATTTGCTAAGTTCAATATACTTGTTCCTCCGAAAAACAGCACTACAGCCAGTTATTCTGCTTTGAAAATGTGCATTCCGTGTCAGAATGTCTGTTTTTGTTTTGGGCTGTGTGATTCTACCTACTGACAGTTTACCCAATAATATTTTGCCAGCCTGGGTCGCCAGAAAACACAGCGTAATGCAGCCATGGAAGCAAACAAACAAACTGGGTCAGAGATCAGACATTCTACCTGATCTAAAAAGCCCTGGCATCCAACTAAAAAGCTCTGTGACCATAGGCATATTAAAACTAGGGTTGTGATGGTGAGGAAATTTTCCCACCGGTTAATCGACGTGTGACAACACCGGTAATACCAGTATCACCGTTGGGAGTCAGTTTGTTTGAGTTTTCCCTGTTTTCCTCGCCTTTCTTCTCTTTTAAATATCTTGTAAAAGGCAATTCGGTGTCGATTCAATTCAAGCAACAACAAAATACAACGTGAAACTCATAGAACTTTTATTAACAAAACAAATAAAAATACACCATGCTATATGCCTAATATAAAATAATAAATTACTTAGGCTACACAAAGTTTAAATAGGTATACAAAATTGAAAATCAGCAAACACTGTGGAACCAAATAAATAAGAAACATATAAGGTTTATTAGCAAAACGAATAAGAAAGCTTGGAGGCGCGGCATAAGCTACACCTTGATGTAAAATAAAATAAATAAAATACACAGTTTAAATAAAGTACAAATCAGCAAACACTGTTAATAAGAAACAACTGTTTAAAAAACTTCCAAAATCACCCTAGATAAACAGCAAAAGTCAACAGGCTTTTCAAAATCCAAAATATTGCCAAACAGGCGCTTTTGCATTTAGTTTCGAAATTAAATCTTCCGCCATAATCTTGTCGGTCTCACCTCACCCTTCTCGTCAGTCAGCTCGACTCGTCCTCACTTGATAAATGAAATCTGACTCCTGCTGCTGTTCTGTGATGCCACTGTCGTTCGGCATGCTGCATTGAGCAGCCACGTTCAGTTTTTAATAGTACTGTCCGTTCTCTAACTGAGCTAAATTATTTTTATAAAAATATCAAAATGACGGTGGGGGGCGGTGCCGCGGTGGGCAAGTAAACACGGACTATCGTAGCAAGCCTAATTAAAACGTGGATAAATTAACTCATCAGCTTACAGCGTAAGGCTCGTCGCCTTTCATTTTCAGTTGTAGTTGTTCCTGTTGTGTCCTCAAGTTTGAGGTTAAGGGGGCGGGAGAAACAATATTTTGAATTTGGACTGAACTACCCATTTCAGCCACTAGCTGTCAATATTACATACTGCACCCTAAAAATAAAATTATCTTCTAGGGTTGGTCCCGCTTTTTAGTTTCACTTTCGAGATTCGCAATCGCACATACTCTGTTTATACTATGGAGTGGCAGTACTTACCACACATTTACCAAGATTATATGTCTGTCAGTGGTGCTCAGGATCTGCAAATCATACACCATCGTCCTTAGTCATCTCTCCTTACTCTGTTTATGTGGTAAGTGAACTTTTATGTACTGTAATGTAACAGGCAACCGTTAGCAAACGTTATTTGTTTTACGTGCCTTTCTGAATACGGATTCACGCTTCGGGCACACCCCCTAAAAGTCTTGCACAGACTAAGCCATTGGTTAAATGGTTGGTTACCATAAAACATCAGGGAAATTCAGTGGGGAAAAATAATCTGCTTTGAGATGCATTTCTCAAATTGCACCTGATTCATCAATAGACATCTGTAGGAGACAGAAATAAGCTTAAACATAACAACAGCAGTCATTTTCCATACAGCACCTTTAAATGACAATGCAAATGAACTCCACAGAACATAAAACACTAAACTCATGCTTCCCGTAAGACCTGATAAGAAACCTTTATAGACCTACGTTCAGACACATACGCAAATAAAATGCTATGTCGTTAAGGCCAAGCTCGAAAAAGAAATAAACCAGCCAACTAGGTCATCGCTCGGACCTTCGACCCCGAAACTATACCAAGATTAAACGTTTAGTTTCTCTAAATTAGACTACTGCTATGATTTTGCTTTTACCCAGGGAGTTGTGCAATATCTTTTATGATTAACACAAAAATCATGTAGAGTGACAGACAGATTATAGGTTGGCAGCAGCTGCTGACTGCATTAGGGAGAGAAACAGTTCTGTCTGCTTTTATCTGTCCTCTGTAAATCTCTCTCTCTCTCATATGCTGATATTAGTGAGAGTAATCCCTTGTTCTTGTCTTAACTATGGAGAGAGAACCAGGCAGCAGAGATCATGCAAGCATGCATGAGCCACAGGGATGAATTATAGGGGGAAATGCCACTCTGTTGGGCAGAGAGGAAGATGATTGGTCAGGGTCGGACAGAACCCGTAGCCTGGGCATTAATAATGCACTCTGTTCCCTGTGCACACTGATAGAGTTTCCCCTACTGCAGTGCTTCACACCAGCACCCAATGCAAACTTCAGCATATACACAGCAGGGCTCAACAATAAGGTGGTCCATATTCAATTCAAGTTTATTTGTATAGCTCTTTTTACGATACAAATAGTTGCAAAGCAACTTTACAGAAAATTAAGTTTCTACAATATTTAGTAGTAGGGTTGTGACGGTGAGGAAATTTTCCCACTGGTTAATCGACGTGTGACAACACCGGTAATACCAGTATCACCGCGGGGGGCAGGGCGTTCTCTCTTTTCCTAGCTTTCCTTCGCTTTTAAATAGCTTGTAAAAGCGGCGTGCGCATTTTACTTTCAATTTGAAATAACGGCAATTTGGCGTAAAGCAATTGTTCGTTTTTAGTTCGTTTGAATTTTCCCTCTTTTCCGTCGCTTTTAAATAGCTTGAAAGCGCCGTTCTCATTTTACTTTCACTTTTGAATTAGCGGCAGTTAGGCGTCAATTGCTTGAATGCAACAACAAAATACAACGTCAAACTCCGGTCGGTCAGTCTCACTTCTTTCCGATTCCGAGCTGATCCGTTTTGTTACCAGCGGCACAGGCAATAACGTAGTGCTGGGCGGTATACCGGTTCATAGCGAATACCGGTGTTTATTTTTGTTATGATATGAATTTTTAAAATACCGCAATACCG
>NW_015641608.1:1450393-1452455 GCF_001515625.1 Sinocyclocheilus rhinocerous | reverse complement strand
TTCGTCTGTTAATATCACATGCACTTTTTTGTTTGTTGTTTTTTTTAGTTTGTTACTAGGACGCAGGCAGTGCGCTGCATGAGACAAAAAAGTAGGCCTAATATAGCCAAAACAACCGCATAGTCGCTCTTTAGTGTAGATGCATGTTTATTTTAAATTTTGAAAAATACCGTGATATAAATTTTTGGTCATACCGCCCAGCACTACATAACGTCAGCTGCGCATTCTCACTCTCTTCTGCGGTATCCAGTTAAACACAGTCAGTTTTGTAACGTTAAATAGTTGAGAAAGAGAACGCATGTTGTGTAACAGTATATTGGGTCTGTGGATAAACTCTTAAAGGGACCGCAGTCCAATATTCCTGCTGCTGTCTGTCATGTTAATCAAAGAACAAAAGACAAAGAAAATCACTTTCTGCTCTTGACTGAATAACTTTCTGCTCTTGACTGAATACGTTTTTGAATGAATAACTTTAATGGTAAGCATTAATCTGTATTTAATTTTTACAATGAAGACTACAGAAATTAAAGTAATCAAATGTAAAGTAACACTGGATGTGTTATTTTACATTTGATTACTTTAATTTATGTAGTATTTCTTACCTGAATAAAAACGTACTTAACCTGAAAAACTTAGTTTCATAGCTCTCTTTATTCTATTGCATTTATTTGTGCTGTTGTTTGCGATTTTTTTATTTGTTCTTATTTTATTGCTGACTTTTTACTTATGTTTTTTTAATGAAAATAAAACTTTGCGTTAGGGCTGTCACGATTATGAAATTTGGCTGCCGATTAATTGTCTAAAAATTAGTCACGGTTATTCCGATTAATTGTCTGTTTTCGGGCTTTGTCGATTGTGCCGATTATCACGATTAATTGTCTGTTTTTATGGCTTTCATTATATAATTGATTAATTTAAGGCTTCAGTAAATAATTATGATGTTATCTTTTAATCTTTTTTTATTTTGCAGTGTAAGATTACATAGAGTATTCCAAATTCTAAGAATTGGCCAATACCGATCCAACACCAGCGCTATTTTTTTTCTACACCACTACAGAATATCAATACTGTGTTTGTGGAACTAATGGTCACTCTTTTTTAGCAATCCACTAAATACTCACTTCCTCATTACAGAGAAAAACTACATTTGAATAAA
Organism: Sinocyclocheilus rhinocerous; assembly: GCF_001515625.1. NCBI lineage: Eukaryota > Metazoa > Chordata > Actinopteri > Cypriniformes > Cyprinidae > Sinocyclocheilus > Sinocyclocheilus rhinocerous. The sequence goes on along the minus strand of NW_015641608.1, from coordinate 1,451,299 downwards.
AATATATAAGCTATGAAATTAAACTAGCTAACTGGTATAATTTAGCAGCAAAAACAATATCTTGAAAAAAAATCTTTGGTGCACATTAAACAATTTAAACATGTTTATTCTGTTAACTATATTTGTATTCTTACAAAATACATTCATGAATATAAGATAGAAATCATGAGAAAAAGAAAGGCTTCTAATAATCTTTCTGTTTGTGATCATTCCTTCCTTCCTTAAACTTAAAGTATTAAAATGGGAATATATCATCTTGGAGAGAGAGTTTTATGCTGACTGTCATAACTGAACGTGACGTGTTGTTTGAATACTAAGTGGAGAATGACTGACAGCTGCAGCAGAAGGAAGATGAGTTTCTGTAAACCTAAATTCTGTCCCTCACATTAAGATATGGAATGGCTTCAGATGATATAGCACGGCTCCAGATTGCGACCATTTTTTCTGCCTGAGCGACTAAATTTTGTGTGAGGTCGCACTGGCGAGACCACCGCGTTGGTCAACTCATAAGCGCTTCAATTTCTGTTGCATATGAGAAACATCAAAGGGCAAACGAAACTGAAAGCATAACGAAACAGCGCTTAGAGAGTATACCTACTCGCTGCGTCATCACGGGCGCGAAGGTGCGCGCAGCAAAAACGACGCGCATATTGAGGAAACGATGGATGGTTTTCAAGCGAATGTCAAGTAAAAGACCGCTTCTTAAACCAGAGAAGGTGAACATGCTGGTATTCTTGTGAGGGAAAAAACATGCAAGCACTGTCACCGTTAGATTTATTAGTCGGTATATAATACAGCATGTGGTGTGTGCCATGCCTCATCTTATTCGTTCTTACTGATTTATTGTTGTTGTGCTTTTTAATTAAGAATAACAATGAATCCATCTTTTGTTTTAGTCTTAAAAAA
>NW_015641608.1:1440469-1450029 GCF_001515625.1 Sinocyclocheilus rhinocerous | reverse complement strand
AATTAATTCAAATCAAAAATAATACTACTGATGATAAAGAACGGGTTGAATGTTAACCACTTTCGTTTCCATATAACTATAAACTATGATAAAAGTTCATCAGCATGCATTGAATAATCCCATGTTGTAGAGCAAAAAAAAACAAAAAAACATTGCGATCAAATCATGTGCTTGTGCGACCAGCTGAAAAAGTTAGTTGCAAAAGAGCGACCAGTGGGAAGAATGAGTCTGGAGCCCTGTATAGGCTATATACTTTATATATATATAGGCTTCTGTTTCTTTTGGTGTATGACTCCCCCTTGTCTCGTATAAAAAGCACAATAATCGCGGGTTAGATCAAATAATCGCGATTAGACGGTAATTTAATTATCGCGACAGGCCTACTTTGCGTTGAAGAAAAGTAGATTTTTGTTTGTATATGCTGTCAATTATAGTTCTTAGAAAGAAAATCGGAATCGGCAAAAATAGATTACTTTTTTATAATTTAAAGAAGAAACCAATCCGATGTATAGTTGACATTTGAGGCTTAATACAATAGAAAAGCACTAAAGGTTTTTCAGTTAGAGTGTTTTCAGCTTGTTTATTTTCATATAAAAATACGGCATGCAGTTGCATCAAACAATGGTATAAACATCAATGTAAATTGTGATAATCGTAATTAATAATCACAATTACAATTTCAAGGGAATAATCGACAATTATGATTTTTGTCATAATCGTGTAGCCCTAATATGATCATATTTTCTTGACCTGGTAAGGACTCTAGCCGCTGTATTTTGGACTACCTGTAGCTTGTTTATTGAGGATGCAGGACAACCAGCTAGCAGTGCATTACAATAGTCCAGTCTGGAGGTCATGAATGCATGAACTAGCTTTACTGCATCAGAAACAGGTAACGTGTCGTAGCTTGGTAATGTTTCTAAGATGGAAGAATGCTGTTTTTGTAACATGGGAAATATGATTTTCAAAAGACAAGTTGCTGTCTAATATAACACCCAGATTTTTGACTGTAGAGGAAGCAAATTGCAAATTGTAATCCAAGAGATTCTGTGTACTGTTTTTTAGTAGTGCTGAGCGATATGTGTGGAGCGATATGATGATATTATCATATATCGACGATAATACCCAATGTCAACTGCAAAGTCAGTTAACAAACGATTATTGATAATATTGAGGGAAAAAATGACAAATGAAAAAATAACATGAACGCTGATGGCAAACTGTGTCACTCTGTATATGCGACTATGCTGTGGTAAGACATACATTTCTTGTCCAACATCATTCATCATTCATAATTTTTGTAATTTTGTCAAATTATTTTGTAAGTTAACATTGCAAGTTAAAAGTTTTGGCTATACATTTTGTTCTGCAGACAAAACAAAAAAAATTGCACAAAATTGCAAAAAAAAAACTGTATTCTGTATAAATTCAAAATAGGCAGTGAAATCTCTCATTTTAAAAAGACTAAGTATTCTTTTATTTCGATCTGCAGTTTAGTAAAAGTTACATAGTAATGGAAAATAAAAAAAATTGTAGCCGATGTATAACTGCACTTGTTTCTGAATATTTACTGATTTAAGTTCTCTCAGAAGCTCTGTTAAATAACCCATTGGGTGCGTTGTTCTATAATGATAAAATTAGGGGGAAAAAACACAAATAAATTTTTTTATTTAATTATGTTTCTGAACAAATAAAACCGTAGTTTTATTTCATTCTAACTAGTAACCTTTTGGAAAGGAGACATCTAGAACCGGAACAAAAAATAGTTTACTGTTTTTGCTGAGAGCAAACAAATTAGTTTTTAATCCCTGATTTTTTACATACATGACCACTAACAAATACATTATAGCTTGACTGCAGGTCAAATTTTTTTAAATTATGCAAATTAAACCCGTTGATAACTCATTCGATAAAATAAACGAGAAGGAGAAGACACATGCCTATGTGCATTCATCATGCATTTATCATTCTTACGCACCATAAGAATGCGGTTCTCCTCACAAAATGAAATTAATTTCAAACACAAATTTGATACAAACACAATCATGAGAACCAGCGTGCATAGCCTAGATGATATAATGCAACTTGAAAACATACATGCAGATAATCACATAGTAATGGGCATGTGCAAAACACAGCTGTCAATCTCGCCGGCTTATCCATCTATGAATTCCTGGGAATCATCCCAAACAGATTAAATTTTTTGGAATAACCATCACGTCATTTGTCCGTACTATAACAGAGTCTTTTATCTAGAAGAATGCCGTGTTAATTTTCTTGGCAATCTCCACGAGACAGCTGACGGCAGATCTGCAGTGTCACAACGGCGAGCTCTAAGCACAGTAGGCGTATGGAAAATATGGTCATGACGGTCATCCGCAACGCTCGTCGGATGGCCGAATACACAACTCAGTGTCAGTAGCAAATGCAATTACACAACACCCCTGAAGGGCACAAGAGGCCAGGGGCAAAACGATGTCTGATTATTTCATTTCTTCTGGGAAAAAAAGATAGGCCATTAAAATGCCTCTTTCATTTGTGGTAAAAATCCAGCTCTGTAAGGCCCGAGTTCCAAAATGCCCACATGTGCATTCATTTGCCACCTACACCAGACAGTCCGGCCCCACTCTTACAAGACCCTTTACTGTACCAGACAACGGATGACTCAAATCAAAAGCCCTCACTGTTTCTTGTTTCATTCATTCATGACAAAAATATTAAAAAACAAGGTTCTCACGAGAAAAAGAAGTGAAGAATCTGTTTCACATGCCACGCAAACATGTAAAACATGACTGTAATGTGAACTAGCCTATATCATATTTTCTGATTGCAGCTGTTGTGATTATGCCCTTAATAACTTATTAAACAAGAAGAGGGTGTTCAAGAGGGCGTAAAAACACTGCAACCTCAGGCACATTTAGATTAAAATTAGGACGGAGGAGCGAACCAATTCATCCCTTTCCCCTCCCTCTTAAATGACAAAATGATCCCATGGGATTACGACTATATTGCACTGTATATCTCTTTTCATTTATGTGGGACTAATTAACAAGGAGCATTAGTTCCAGCAAAGAAGCAATTACTGAGAACACATCTTAAACAAGGTAATTTACTAGGTTATTAATGCAAATAGCACAGTATCTGTCACTAGGATGCTTGTAAAAAAAATGAATAGGAAAGGGTTCTTGAAATATTCAAGCAGTTCCCTGTGTGGTAAAAGTTATAATCGTATGATGTCAAGGAGGATAATATATCAGTCATAACATATCTTGATATACAAGACCTTGGTCTTGTAGGGTTGCATAATATTGACAAGAAAAACAACCACTCACTGCTCTAAATTTCTGAGTATTTATATACACTGAACAAAATTATAAACGCAACACTTTTGTTTTTGCCCCCATTTTTCATGAGCTGAACTCAAAGATCTAAGACTTTTTCTATGTACACAAAAGGCCTATTTCTCTCAAATATTGTTCATAAATCTGTCTAAATCTACGCTAATATCGTTATCTTTATAGTTATCTTTATAGTTATCGCTCTTGGTGTGAACGGGGCTTAAGGCACACCTGTGCAATAATCATTCTGTCTAATCAGCATCTTGATATGCCTCACCTGTGAGGTGGATGGATTATCTTGGCAAAGGAGAAGTGCTCACTAACACAGATTTAGACAGATTTGTGAACAATATTTGAGAGAAATAGGCCTTTTGTGTACATAGAGAAAGTCTTAGATCTTTGAGTTCAGCTCATGAAAAATGGGGGCAAAAACAAAAGTGTTGCGTTTATAATTTTGTTCAGTGTATATATATTACTTCTAAAGTCTCTTATGGTCACCAAGGCTGCATTTATTCAATCAATACATACTAAAAACAGTAATACTGTGAAATATTATTACAATTATATATCATTTTTATTTTAATATATTTTAAAAATGCTATTTATTTCTGTGATGCAAAACTGACTTTTCAGAAGCAATTACTCCTGTCTTCAGTGTCACATGATCCTTCAGAAATAATTCTAAAATGCTGATTTGCTGCTCGAGAAACATTTATTATTATTATTAGCTATATGTTGAAAACAGTTGTTGAATATTTATGTGATGCAAAGGATTCTTTGATAAATATAAACTATAAAAGAACAGCATTAGCCTGTTTAAAATGGACTTTTTTTGTAACAATATAAAAATATTTGCTGTCACTTTTCAACACCATAACACATCCTTGCTGAATAAGAGCATAAATTTCTTTAAAAAAAATCTTGCTGGCCTCAAACTCTTAAATAGTAATGTATTATTAATTATAATTACTTAATTTGACAGCTACAAACACTGTATTAATTTGTTACTATTTATACTAATACGACAGCTTTTTCAATTCTTTAGCATTTTAGTAGCTGAGGTCTGCAAACTGGCATCAATAATCATGAAATTTCACTGCTACTGTTATTGACAATGTAATTATGTCATTTGTATAAGGTTTTTTATTATTATTCGACATACGATTTCACTTGAAACATGCAGAGATTTCAGATTAAAATAGCATGCTTCTATATCTATATATATATCTACATTTAGGAGCATTAATTGAAAGAAGAAGGTCTAAGCATTTAACTCCAATGCAACAATCCCATGCATCTGTCTCCCACCAAACCCCACTACTGTTTACAAGAGACACACTGCTGTCATGACACTCAGAGCAGCATGTTCAGCAGTAAGCAGGAAGAGTTCACACTCCTCTCAGAGCTCAGATCAGGAGTGTGAACTCTTCTCTGCTCACTGATGAACAAGCTGCTCTCTCACCAAATGCTGAGAGGCTGGCTGGGACACTAGAGCTGTTAACATCATTTATGACTCATGCACATGTTTGCATTGGACAAGCAATAAACATCAATGAGTCTTTCAAGTGCCAGATTTTATTAGATGAAAAAGATAAATGAGAAAGATGTGGTCTGGATTGAAACAAAACCATGTTTTTGTTTCAGCTCCAGGGTTTTACTAAAATTTCACACTTTTCCACTAAAGGAAATTTAACAGAAATCAAATTAAAAGATCGTTTTATGTAATTTGGTGGTTTAACACAAAATAAGAGTTGTTAATGAACACGAGTTTGGGGGTTTTAAACTCAGCCTAACAGCATCCTGGTACTAATACCGCAGATCTTTATATTATGACTGATATTTCCACCAAACTGCAGTTTTGTAAGAGTCTCTCCCTTCAGTCCAGCTTTCATACATGTTGCCCAAAGACAATTTCTCCAGTTTTTCTGATTGGTTAAGCGCAATGTTGTCTCATGTTAGCTCACAAAACTCCATGAAAAGTCACATAGTGATCTGTGCATTAAGACTTTAGTTTCATATGGCCTGCTCAACTCATGTACCTTACCAATGGTGTCCAAAAACGCTGTCTAGGTCGACAGCTCACTAGATTTTGTAACACAACCACTGACTGCACTCATCTTCGCTTCAAATGCAGGTCAACATAACATAACTTGACTACTAACTGATAATATCCTGCGAAGGAAAGTACATCTGATAGGACAACCGATGAGCGTTAAAAGTGAGAGCTGGCTCTGTCGGTCTTACATTAGACGTTGGGTATTTGAGGTTAGTCAAACAGAATTCGGCCCTTCTTACCTTTTTTAGAGCAGCTGCGCTTTTCCTCGTCAGTTAGCCTGCTCGCGCTAGCGCTGAAAACCCAATGGCTCTTCTCTCCAAAAGATGACGAGAACGACTCGAGCTTTACAAAAACAACATTTCACATCCGTTGACCTCTACCGTTCGATCTTACAGCTAATCTTCTCGGTCTTTTTTCGCAAAACACCTAAAAACTCGACGAATGACAACGTGCCCACCTCCCTGTCCATCAGATTGGAGCAGCGCTGGCTAACGGCTTTGACAATCCGCTCTTCTGATAGGGGAGTCGTGGTGTCAAGATTGCGGAGCTAAGCCCCGCCCTGCGCTCGCGGCTATGAATGCACTTTATTCACACGCTTAACAAACAGACCATTCTATTAGCTGATTGAGCTATCAATCAACACACACTGCTACTGGATTGGCTGAAAGGAGATCCCTCGATAATTCCTTCGGTTTGTCAAAATACACGCTCGTACACTGCGTAAGTAAAAATCAATACTTTTAGATCAGACCTCTTAAATGTTCGTTGTTTATGAGGATTAGTTTTTCTTTGCGAGGTCGATCGATAGATGAGGCAATTAAATGGCTATTGACATAACACTAAAAGTGATTAATACTCATATTGACACAAGTTATGATTTCTCTAAACTTCTCTAAATCGGTTCACAAACATCTGATCAGTTTTTATCTAATCTAGTTGCTTTCTCAGTTCAGACTACAATTTTATATTTATTTTTATATTTCACGCTTAATAATAATAATAATTGCTGTAAATGGGCTAATGCAGCAAGTATCATATACATGCGCATGTATATGTTCATGTTTGTCTGAACGCTTTCTTTGTCTTTTTTATTTATAAGAATATTAAAATGTATGAAGTTGAACTGATGTTTATTACATATTAGATATGTATGCGCTATGAAATCGTATGTTTAAATCTTATGAAAACTGTTCACATATACAGTCATATTAAGGCAAAGAAACAGATTTTTTAATATTTTGGTTATAAAATGTTTCATTTATTTAAAAAAAATGTGTTCGGAAATTACAATTAGTTATATTTTGTTTAGTTTTTTTCCGTGTTGAATTTACAATAAGGCATTCTTATATGTATATATATTCTTATAAGACATCTTTCCACATATTTTTGAGTTGTTATGAGACTTGTCATTGGTGCTTCCGGCTTAACTCCTGCACTTCCGGGTTAGTGTTGTTTGCTGATAAGAGTTGGAGGTCATGTAATAAAGTGTGTCTCTGGACTTGTTGACTCGTAATCCGCGTAATCCCATGGCTACTGCAAAAACATTATTGTTTGTATAATCGTGCTGTGCTTCTTGGATCAGTCATGTCGCAAGCTTCGTCTGGATTCACTGCTGCTGCTCAAGTCCCACATGGGTCTAGTAAGGTAGGCAGTAAATTCACCTGACAATGTTTATAAACCACATATTCTGTCCCTTACTGCTCTGTCTCATGCAGAAGTACTTGGAAAAGCAAAGTGTGTGTGCGGTTTTCTGTTTACAGGACAAATAGATCACTGATAGGGAACTTCCAGAAAGTTTCCTCACCCATAGTTCTGTCTTCACAGGGCTCTATTAATGCCTCGTATATTCCCAATGAAGAAGAGAGGCGTGTCTTCAGAGAGTGCAATTCAGAAAGCTTCTGGTACAGATGTGAGTAGTGCTCTACTTTAGTGATGAAACCTGTCATGATTTATTGCCACTTGTCTGTCATTCTGCCCAACATCTTTTTTGCGTTCCTTTTATTTATTTTTTGTTTTATTCCTCCCCAAAATTACTTTGCAAGATATAGTCTCAAGATGCTTCTGATGAGAAAGAACTTGTGAACCAGATTTGTGAACGTTTGCTCTCTTGTTATTTGCAGCCTTGCCATTTTCTGCCGTTGCAACTGCAGCCACTCAGGTAATGGTATCAAGAGGTACGTTCACATCCTCTTTCAAGTTTTTACTCATGTCTCCCATTGTCATGGAAAACCTAGATTTATCAGGGAATTTTAAAAATGGGAAAAGTCATTAAAAAGAATAAAATCTTAAGTAATGAAACTTTTTATAGTAGGCTAATTATAATCCCCCCCACCATTTTTCATTATTTTTAATGAAACCTGATTCCACCAAAATTTGAATGCTTCAGAATTTCCATAAAGAGATTGTGAAAGAAATCTGTATGAATAGAGTGGTTTAATCCAAGTATTCGAAGTAGACACAATAATTTTGTATGATGAACCGATTTAATTTAGACTTTTGTTCACATAGAAACAACTAACAGTGCACATATACAGAGCACATCAAATATGGTAAACCGAAACTCAACTGTTCATGCTCTTCATTTGTATTCTGAATATAAGCAAGTTTTATGGGTTTGGATTTTGGCGGTAAAACAATTTAAACAAAAAGGAGAACAAATTCGTTTTTCAAACATGTAAAATCTTATATTGTTATTGTTTATCCGTAGGAATCCTTACTCCATCACCCAGATTCGGCTCTCTTCCCAAAGTTGCATGTAAGTATCAACAATAGACAGCACAAATTAATAAAACACAGCTAAAACCAAGGATATATGATAAAGGGATATTCAAAGGCTACATTTTCCTAAGTACCTTTGAATATTTGTGATTTTTATGCAGTTGCTGGCATGTCTGGATACATTACTGGGAAAATGTCTTACATGACGGTCTGTGAAGAAAAGTTTAGAAAACTGGAGAACTCCCCACTGGGAGAGGCACTACGACAGGGACGTCTGCATCACATGCCTTCAGAGTAAGAACAATTTTAAGTAAGAATTTTTTTAATATTTAAATTTCTGTATTTTGTTTTTATAGTTAGAAATATAAAATAGCTTCTATCTATCTGTCTATTTTTTAATTGCATCTCTGATTTTAATTTTAATTTGTTAACATCATCACTCAAAAATTATATATATATATATATATATATATATATATACATTAATATATTTGAAGTAATTCACTTTGACAATTAATTTACACATGGTGATTAATTTTTTTTTTAGGCTAAACCAGTCAGATTTTGAGGATCCAAACCCATCAGAATCTCAACAGTCTGTTTCGGAGTCAGCGTTCCAACCTTCGACAGAAGTCAGTTCTATGCCTGAGAGAGACAGCAGTTACACCAGTGACTATCCCTACAGCAGTCCCTCCCAATCATACGACCCCACTCCTTTCAGTTCTGGATTTAGTGATTCTGGTCCTGTTAACATCAGGGATGATATTTCTCCTCAAGGTACTGCCACCCTTGCACAAAACAACATGTATAATTGTATAGACGTATATAAATAAATCTAAATGTGATTACATTTGGGTGAAGACATTTGTCATTGAATAAGGATTTGTCATCTGATTGGTAGATGTTTAACCAATAGTTTTCATTTGTCCCAAAGCTCCGCTCTATCCAGATGAGGATGTGCCCAAAAAGAAGCCAGTGTTGTATGAGGAACTGCGTAGCAAGAATAGAGAGAACTATGAGGTCACTCTCACACAGAAAGCTGAAACACTGAAACCACAAACAGTGGCACCAGTACCTAAGAAGGAAGGTGAGCTTCAGTAACTGATTTCCCTAAAATTTTAATTGGTCTATACAAGTAATGATTTGTGAGACTTGTAAAGATTCTAAAACGCAATCAATTTGAATATTTAACCTCTAAATGTCAAGGCATCCATGAATTATTTAAAAAACAGTACTGTGTTGGGTTGCCAACTGATGTTCAATGTATCATAAAGGTCCTGAAGCAAGTCTAGTTTTGAACCACTGATGTAGATGATGGCAAATACACTAGTTGACACGCCCACTTCAACTGACATGAGTGTTGAAGCTTGACTTTAATTTTGTGTTTGTATGAATATTGGCAGTGTTCGAACTATACAGTGGACTTTGGGGAAGCCAACTTGTTTTTT
>NW_015641608.1:1431255-1437727 GCF_001515625.1 Sinocyclocheilus rhinocerous | reverse complement strand
CCTTCAGAAATCATTCTAATATACTGATTTGCTGCTCAAGAAACATTTCTGATTATTATCAATGTTGAAAACAGTTGTGTTGCTTAATATTTATGTGGAAACTGTGATAGAGGATTCTTTGATGAATTTAAAGTTAAAAAGAATAGCATTTATTTGAAATAGAAAAATGCTATACATGTCTGATCAATTTAAATGGATCCTTGCTGAATAAAACTATTAATTTCTTTAAAAATCTGACTAACCCCAAACTTTCGAATGGTATTATACAGTATGTCAGTGTTCGAACTATACCGTGGACTTTGGGGGAGCCCGCTTGTTTTTTTTTTATGGGGGGGTTTGCGCTTGCGGTATTGAAGTGAATTAGGTTTAAATCGCCTTCATGCATGAATGAATGATATTTTTGCCATTTTATATAATAATAATCCATGATGATCACATTACACAAAACTGAAATTGCACGTCAAAATAACACATTGTCAATATTTTTTGAGACCCCCCAAAATTTCACAAATCACATTTTCAGGGGAGCCCATGTCTTATTAAGGGGAGCCGAGCTCCCCCTAGCTCCCCCGTAGTTCGCACCCTGAATATTGGTATAGTTAATAAATATTTTATCATTTCAGTGTCCTTGTATGTTTTAATCTGTTAACCAGTTTCTTTCTTCCCCCTCCAGTTAAAAAGAACAAATATGGAGATTCTTGGGAATAGTAATCAACTGTTTGAGGAGCTCAAGATCTGAACGCAGTGACTTCTGTGGAGTTGTCATGATTCCTTCTGCCAGATTAGACCAAAAGCTGCAATCAAATGCTGAATGTACTTTAAGGAGTAAAACTCAATTTTTGAAATGAATGCAAAATTACTCTATTTTCTTTTGATAGCACATTTGTGGTATGAAAAACAACGTTTCTCATCTTGACTTCCTGCTTTAAGCAGACTTAAGATAAATAATTTTAACAATCAGTGTTTTTATTGATTAGGAAATTCTGGCCAGATGTGCTTGAGATTTGCTAATAAATAAATACAATTATATAATAACAATAGACATGATATTGTTTCATATAAACCCAGAGAAGAAGATGTAATAAATAACAGCATCAAGTTTGATTCTCCACTGGAAATTTAGTCCATCACAATGCTAAAAGCTGTGCACAAGTGACAATTACAACAGTAGTATTATGAGAGTAGATGAGTTTTGACTTGGACCCATCATGATAATAATGACATCATTCACTGATGTTACAGTTATTACAGTCTTCTGTGCTGGAGATAAATATATACTTGCTGTTTAATTCTTTTAATGAAAATTCACATTTAAATGTTCAAACATTTCAAATAAAGCCTATGACATATGTAATTCATTCACTGCACATTGATTCTTGTTTGTGAAGGTAATATACACTTTATACTTGAATCATAATATTGTACTGCAGAACAAAGTCATGCAGATCTGACACACGCGCACACACATATACAGGGGTTGGACAATGAAACTGAAACACTGGCCAATATAGTGTTGGAGGTTTCATGGCTATATTTGTGCAGCCTGGTGGCCAATCTTCACTGATTGCACATTCCACCAGTAAGAGCAGAGTGTGAAGGTTGAATTAGCAGAGCAATAGCACAGTTTTACATAAACTATTGCAATGCACACAACATAATGGGAGACATATCAGAGTTCAAAAGAGGACAAATTGTTGGTGCGCGTCTAGCTGGCGCATCTGTGACCAGGACAGCAAGTCTTTGTGGTGTATCAAGAGCCACGGTATCCAGGGTAATGTCAGCATACCACCATGAAGGACGAACCACATCCAACAGGAGGAACTGTCAACGCAAGAGGAAGCTGTCTGAAAGGGATGTCCGGGTACTAACCCGGATTGTATCCAAAAAACATAAAACCACAGATGCCCAACTCACTGCAGAATTAAATGTGCATCTCAACTCTCCTGTTTCCACCAAAACTGTTCGTCGGGAGCTCCACAGGGTCAATATACATGGCCGGGCTGCTATAGCCAAACCTTTGGTCACTCGTGCCAATGCCAAACGTCGGTTTCAATGGTGCCAGCAGCAGAAATCTTGGGCTGTGGACAATGTGAAACATGTATTGTTTTCTGAGTCCACCTTCACTGTCTTTCCCACATCCAGGAGAGTTACGGTGTGGAGAAGCCCCAAAAAATCTTACCACCCAGACTGTTGCATGCCCAGAGTGAAGCATGGGGGTGGATCAGTGATGGTTTGGGCTGCAATATCATGGCATTCCCTAGGCCCAATACTTGTGATAGATGGGCACGTCACTGCCAAGAACTACCGAACCATTCTGGAGGACCATGTGCACCCAATGGTTCAAACATTGTACCCTGAAGGTGGTGCCGTGTATCAGGATGATAATGCACCAATACACACAGCAAGACTGGTGACAGAGTGGTTTGATGAAGATGAAAGTGAAGTTGAACATCTCCCATGGCCTGCACAGTCACCAGATCTGAATATTATTGAGCCACTTTGGGGTGTTTTGGAGGAGCAAGTCAGGAAACGTTTTCCTCCACCAGCATCATGTAGAGACCTGGCCACTGTTCTGCAAGAAGAATGACTCAAAATCCCTCTGGCCATTGTGCAGGACTTGTATCTGTCATTCCCAAGACGAATTGATGCTGTATTGGCCGCAAAAGGAGGCCCTACACCATACTAATAAATTATTGTGGTCTAAAACCAGGTGTTTCAGTTTCATTGTCCAACCCCTGTATATGTGTGTGTGTGCGTGTCAGATCTGCATGACTTTGTTCTGAAGTACAATATTATGATTCAACTCTGATAAAAGGCAGCTGCTTACTGTCATAAAATTCAACAGAAACCTCCATTCCCTTCTCTGTATTCTAAACAAATAAAAGCTGAGCAAATATCATTGGAATATAACATTATAAGAACTTAAAAATAACATCATACTGATTTCTATGAGGTGGATTATTTTATGCCAGATTTGACACACTACGACAGCATACATTTCTTATTGCTATCTTGTTCCCTCAAATCCAACTCAAACACTACATCTCTTAGTGCTAAAATGTTACTTCTATTTGACACAGCTATGTGGACAAACTAGACAACCTTTTTCACAATTATTGAAATAGGCTATTTCAATTTGCGAAAAAGGTTGTCTAGTTTGTCCAGATAGCTGCAGTGTCTCATAGTGTCTTGGCGCCCCCTGCTGGTTAGTTAGAATGACGGTCCATTCAAGATGATTTTAGCTGCTTTGTTTTGCATTATTTTCAAAAGAACTAAAGATTTCTGTTTTAATTAGTTAATTTATTTTATTGAAAAAAATGACGAGGTAATGAGTGATGTCCTGTGGATCTCAGAGAACCTGCAACAGAAAAACGAATAGATTTAACATTAGCATTGATTACATTTGTGTTTCCTTTGAACGACACCAGGTAAGGGGTGTTTGGTGGGCATGTGGTTTTAGAATGTAAATGAATAGTAGCTCGTGGGTGTGGTTGAGTGAGGTGGATTTTTGTGTTTAGGTATATGGGTGACGGGTGTGTTGTGTTTCTTCACCTCAGTTCTTCTGAGTGGGTGCATCAGGCACTATTGCTGCGGCTTGTGCTTCTTCTTGTTTGCATTTTTCACACACATGGATGCAGTGTCTGTATAAAGGAAACCATGAACAGATATGTCAAAGAACAAAATTACTGCAAAAAGCTCATGACATGACTCCTCACGATATTTACTTATGTCCAGTTTTACAGCCACTAGGTCCAAATCCAGGAGGAGTCGGACCAAACCCCTTGGCGAAATCTGGTCCCAGTTTATTGTTGAATTTTTCTCTGCAAGTCCCGACATAGGCAGCTTTGCCTACTGCATAACCCACAATACACAATCCACTGCAGAGGAAAGTCGATTGATGGGTTAGGGTTTGTATTCCAACATCCAACTGTATATTGCCAAGTAGGCTACAGTAGCTAATGATACAAAACATGCATAATAATATGATGTGGGAAATTATTATTCAACAGAGACTTACAAAGGAGTTTAGGGAAATACCCAAATCGCTTGGACTTTTTCCAGACGCCTGTTAAAAAAACCAAACTGGATTATACGTTTTCAATAGTCAATCAAAAAAAAGAGTACTTTCACACAGAACGCATTTTTTGCATTCCACTGCACTGCTTTTCCATTGTTTTTCTGTTCCATGTGCTAAACAGACCCTTTTGCACTCACGTCTTTTGAATCGTCTTGCTCAAGTAAAAACACATTTTGTGTTTTTGTTTTCAGTCATAAAGCATAATTTACGATAGACTGTTTTAACAGTGTTATTTTAGTATAATTTCAAGTATAAAGAAACGAGTAGTTTTCATTTCAAGTTTTCATACATGTTTTCATTTTAATTTGTTAACGTTTTAGTAATTCTGTTGTATTAAAATTGTCTTTATATATATAGGTGTGTGTTAATTTTTATTTCAGTTTTAGTTATTTTAGTAGGCCTACATCGAGGTAAACTAAATAATGAAAAATGCTGCCTTGGCAACTAGCTGAAATAAGTTCGTTTTTTTAATACAGTTAGGTCCATATATATTTGGACACTGACACAATTTTCATAATTTCGGCTCTGTACGCCACCAGAACAGAATTAAAAATAAAACAATCAAGATGAAAGTTAAGTGCAGACTTTAAGCTTTAATTCAAGGGGTTAAACAAAAATATAACATAAATGCTTAGGAATTACAACCATTTTATACACAGTCCCCCCATATTCAGGGGCTCAAATGTAATTGGACAAATAAATATAATCATAAATAAAATGTTCATTTATAATATTTTGTTGAGAATCCTTTGCAGGCTATGATTGCCTTAAGTCATGG
Source organism: Sinocyclocheilus rhinocerous (assembly GCF_001515625.1). Taxonomy (NCBI): domain Eukaryota; kingdom Metazoa; phylum Chordata; class Actinopteri; order Cypriniformes; family Cyprinidae; genus Sinocyclocheilus; species Sinocyclocheilus rhinocerous. Next base: position 1,432,871 of record NW_015641608.1, on the reverse strand, counting down.
GGCCTGGGTTTCCTTTTTTGTGATGCTTTGCCAGGCCTTTACTGCAGCTGACTTCAGTTGTTTGTTTGTGGGTCTTTCTGCCTTTAGTTTTGTCATCAGCAAGTGAAATGCATGCTCAATCAGGCTGAGATCAGATTGACTTGGCCATTGCAGAATATTCCACTTTTTTACCTTCAAAAACTCCTGGGTTGCTTTTGCTGTATGTTTTGGGTCATTGTCCATTTGTACTATGAAGCGCCGTCCAATCACCTATGCTGCATTTGACTCAATCTGGGCAGACAGTATATCCCTATACACTTCAGAATTCTTCTGGCTGATTCTGTCTTCTGTCACGTCATCACTAAACACCAGTAACCCAGTGCCACAGGAAGCCACGCATGCTCATGCCATCACACTGCTCCACCATGTTTCACAGATGATGTTGTATGCTTTGGATCATGAGCTGTTCCAAGCCTTCTCCATACTTTTTTCTTCCCGTCATTCTGGTACAGGTTGATCTTAATTTCAGCCGTCAAAAGAATGCTTTTGCAGAAGTGGTCTGGCTTTTTTAGATGTTTTTTGGCAACGTCTAATCTGGCCTTGTTTGCACCTTGTGGTGAACCCTCTGTATTTGCTCTCGTGAAGTCTTCTCTTGATTGTAGACTTTGACAGTGACCCGTCTACCTCCTGAAGAGTGTTCTTTTCTTGGCTGGACGTTGTGAAAGGGTTTAATTTACAAGAGAATATCTGAGTTACTTTTTCAAATAAGTAACGCAAGTTACTTTTTTTTCCAATTTACTGATTGACAGCTCTCCTTTCCCCATGTTGAGAGAAATCAGAAGATGTTACTGTAGTTCTAAAATAAATATGAATATGCATTAATTCATCTCACTCACAAAAAAAAACTAAGAAACACAGATTCAGTATTCCTCAAAATGAATAAAAATAATGCAACTCAGAATATGACGCAAACCTGCAATAATTAAATGTTAAACAACACAAATATGCTTTATGTATTTAATCCCATTATGTTAACTAATGTCTTTGCTTCTGACCTTCGATGATCCAGTTCAACCATACTAATAAGCAAAAATTACTCTAGACAAACATTTGTGTGTTGAAATTTCTTCTTCTGCATTCTACTGTACGGACGTAAATTTACTTTCCCTTTAGCCTGAGGCTTATTCATTTCACTTTTGGTGTGAAAAGGCTTTTATATTTACCAAAAATATAACTTTTTTATTTTAAAAACAAACAAGCAAGCCCTGTCCAGATTTAAAAAGTAACGCAAAAGTAACGTAACGCATTACTTTCCATTAAAAGTAACTAAGTAACGTAATTAGTTACTTTTTTTATGGAGTAACGCAATATGCATTACTTTTAAAAGTAACTTTCCCCAACACTGTTCACTTGTATGGAGAAATCCTTTGACTGCATGATGTGGATTCACAGCAACAGCTTCCAAATGCAAATGACACACTTAGAATCAACTCCAGACCTTTTACCTGCCTAATTGATGTAGAAATAATGAAGGAATAGCCCACGCCTGTCCATGAAACAGCTTTTGAGTCAACTGTCCCTTGAAAAAGGGGGGAGGTACATATTAAAGAGCTGTAATTCCTTAACCTTTCCTCCAA
>NW_015641608.1:1430900-1431232 GCF_001515625.1 Sinocyclocheilus rhinocerous | reverse complement strand
TGTTTCACAGATGATGTTGTATGCTTTGGATCATGAGCTGTTCCAAGCCTTCTCCATACTTTTTTCTTCCCGTCATTCTGGTACAGGTTGATCTTAATTTCAGCCGTCAAAAGAATGCTTTTGCAGAAGTGGTCTGGCTTTTTTAGATGTTTTTTGGCAACGTCTAATCTGGCCTTGTTTGCACCTTGTGGTGAACCCTCTGTATTTGCTCTCGTGAAGTCTTCTCTTGATTGTAGACTTTGACAGTGACCCGTCTACCTCCTGAAGAGTGTTCTTTTCTTGGCTGGACGTTGTGAAAGGGTTTTTCTTTACCATGAAAGGATTCTCAGATA
>NW_015641608.1:1395682-1430890 GCF_001515625.1 Sinocyclocheilus rhinocerous | reverse complement strand
TAATTGATGTAGAAATAATGAAGGAATAGCCCACGCCTGTCCATGAAACAGCTTTTGAGTCAACTGTCCCTTGAAAAAGGGGGGAGGTACATATTAAAGAGCTGTAATTCTCTAACCTTTCCTCCCATTTTGATGAGAATACCCTCAAATTAAAGCTCAGAGTGTGCACTTTAAGCCCATATTCATTATATAACTTGAATATGTTTTGGTCAGCAGCTAAAATAATAAAAAAATTTACCTGTGTCCAAATATATATGGACCTAACTGTATATATTATTTCGTTTCATTTAAACATTTAAACAAAACGGCCCAAACTACTCCTGAAATCACGGCTCAAACCCAACAGCTTTGTGTAATGAATCTTGATTACATTATTTGTAGACTGAATCTTACCGCTATATATGAGGCCACCAGTCACAGCCATGCTGCTGGCAGACAGTGGAAGAGCTGTTGAGACATGAACAGGTCAGAGGTTAAAAAGCAACACATTATTACTCCAAATCTAGATTCATTCATTCATCTAAACATTCAACATCTAAATACCAAATGGTTCCTTTGGTAAAATCAGATCCAGAAGTCACACTCAATGTAAATACGTAAATTCTCAATCAGAGATGCAAGACAAGAAGCAATCTGAGGACACTTCAGTGTTTCAAATATGACTTACGAGGCTCTAGAAATGATTCTGAGGTAGACATTATCCATGCTATACACCAGAGGGGCTGGTCAGATAAAATGTTGCTTGTATAAGTGCATTGATGATGGATATTTTACATTTTACCATCCAATTCTGAATATTTGGTTACAATGGACAACAGGATCACAGATCACAGTCAGCTGGAAGACTTAACATGAGGCTCATGTTTCCCCCAACACAAACAGTGCTAGGGTAAAACCAAATTCCAGCCATGCATGTCAAAACATAAGCACTGGATAATAAAGGCACCACTGCTTTGCTCCATTAGCCCTTTTTTGGACAAATGTTCTTAAAAAAAAAAAAATTTGTACACACCTGTCAAGTCCTTTTTACAAAAGCAAACAACCTGTGAAGATGATTCAGAGGGGAACCACTCAATGTTTTGTCCAAAATACACATTTTTAAAGTATAACCCAACCCATCTACTACACCACTACAATAAAAAACAAAACTGATATACAAACAAGTTTCACTCAGAAATTGCTAGTATTTCACAAATAATTACAAATAATGAATTGTCTTTTCCCATCAATGAAGAATGTAAAATAAAATGTAAAAAGAAGACTCTCGTGAGTGCGGTTCATGATCTCCTATACAAATAATTACAAAGAAACCGCAAATAATACACTTAATTAAACATTAAATTTTGAAGTAAAAAGACTGAAATAGTATTTTCTTGTGAAACTTACTTTTTGTAATACAAATGCAACTGAACTGCCCTTACAAGAAAGAAGTTTATTCAAGTGTGCTATTAGTATACTTCTTTTAAACTAAAAAATAGGAAAGTATACTTTCAGTCTACTTTTTATGTACTTCTCAGAAATGTGCTTTATGTACTTCTCAGAAATATACTTAAAATGACATTTAAGTATACTTGACTTATACTAAGAAAAAGTCTAAATATGTTTGAGCTATACTTGTGCTTCGGGAATCCATGTTTTCATTGTTATACGGTAGGGGGCGCTATTACACACCTTCTGTACAAAATTTCCAAAACACAAGCGAAGAAGAAACCAAAACAACAGATGCTTCATCTAACATGATCAGACAGACATAAAACAGCATCAAAACTGTGTAACATTATGGAATAAAATGTCGACCCATGAAGAGGTAATGACTGTCAAGCTTTGGGGTGTTGAACGACTCCATCTATGTTTTGATTATCACTCTGAATCAAAATTTAGTCTTTTTTTCAGCTTTTTGTTCAAAATGTTGTTTATTTATTTCGTTATTTTTTATGAAACTTACACGCATTCATTATAAAAAAGAATGTATAGAGCTAGAATAAAATGTTTTTGTTTACAAGCAGATACCCTGTTCTTTCTTTTGATGTTTTGTATGTTCAGATATTCATATAACCAAATATATACAAATTAATACCTAAATAGGGACATAGTAGTATACTTAAAGTATGATGTAAAGTTCACTTAAAGAAAACTTACGAGTATACTTGCAGTATAAAACTACTAAACTAGTAGTTTACTGAGACTATACTTCAAAGTGTACTAAAATGCTACAAGTATTTAATTAGTAAACTATCTGTATACCTATAAGTTCACTTTTAGTATAGCTGCAGTACAAACTAAAAACATATGTAATCTAGTTTTGTACTCAAAGTTTACTACTGTTATACTTAAAGTATACTTAAAATTATACTTTTATATACTAGAAAGTGGGCCAATTTAGTCCCAAGGAGTATTGAAATAGTACACTTACAAGTATACTACTAGTGCACTGATATTTGTATAATTACTACATAAAGTATACTTAAAACATACTTGAACTATACTTAAGTATACTTAATAAAATAAACTTTAAGTATACTTCTTTTTGGTAAGGGTGAGCAAAAACATCATATCTGGTCTATCTCTATTAAAGGGATAGTTCACCCAAAAATGAAAAATATTTATTCAGTGGAACAAAAGAAATCTGCATGCTTATATGAAAGTCAACCAAAAGAGTTTGGCTACCAAAATTCTTCAAAATATCTTCTTTAGTGTTTAGTAGAAGAAAGCAAGTCATACAGGTTTGGAATGACATGAGGGTGAGTAAATGATTTTTGGGTCAACTTTCAGTTTAAGGATAGTAAATGAGTACAAATGTGTCTTTGTTTCTTTACCTCGATACCAGAAGCTCTCGTACTGACACTCCTTCCATATCTGCTTTATATCTTCCCTAGGAAAGCGTGGATCAGCTATGGGGCACTGGAATTGCTGTAACAACAAAAAGGTCAGAGAAAATTAAATCCTTTCTTAATGGAGATGCTTATACAGGTTACAGGAAGCCCCATTCGTCAAGCTATTTCCCTATGTTAAACAATCATCACGTGGTACTTTGAAACCTGGTGGCTGGTTTCAAAGGATCTTCTGTACTTTCGACCACATTAGCACACAAAATCTACAAAATTTAGTTTACAGCTTTATGGCTCTGTGTAAACTTAGTGACCATACAGCAAATGCAGGGCTGATATCACAGGAAGTGAGGTGAACATCTGGTTACTATCAGTCTACATGCTATCAACCACATGAACATTGGTCTTGTAAGGATAAAAGAAACTCAGGAAACTCAGATACTTTGATCTCCTGAGAAACAGATAATACTAAAATGGAGTCAGATGAGATAATAAAATGGAGTCAGATTTCAGTTAAACCTAAATTGAATAACTCTGCGCGCTGAAAAGACCGAACACGCAAGTGACCTTCATCCACCACTGGATACCTTCCTTGGGCCATGTGTGTGGACCTTACAGTCTGAACAAACAAATGCTAAATGTGACAAAGAATACTGCTCTCCATGAAGGCCCACATTAATGTTAAAGATCTTTTTATTCATTATTATAAGCAGCTACATGAATACCTATAGCTGCAGTCTTTCTGAAAGATAAACAAACTTCTCAAAACTCTCTTACCTTCCACCCAGACTGGCCAGGTTTTGCGTCCACCACTCCTTCTCCACCCATACTCTGATTTCCTTCTGTACTCATGTCTTTTTCATTCATGTGCTCCTCTCTTTTCTATTTGTCTGCTATGCTTCTTCTACTACTACAAAGTCACTCTTTTTGCTGTTGCCTTTTGACCCCATAGAGCTCCTCCTCTCCTTCAACAATTGTGTAATGCACCTCCCATTGGGGGAAGTGCCTTGATGTCCAGTAGTTTAAACCCAAATCCAACGTCATGGTTGCCTTGCAAATTACACACACGTGAACACTGTGCTATTTGAATGTACAGTATATGACAGTCGCTGGATTTAGTGTTTTAGCTAGAATTGTGTTCATAAGATATGAATAGTTTTGAAAAATATGTAGACAAAATGATTTGAACCCTTCACCCACTTCTGTTCTTTGTAGCAGTCACTTCCAAGTTATACTGATAAGACATACTACATCATGCTTAAAAGACATACAAAAAAAATGGTGTAGGATTTACTTTGAAACAATTTTTCACACAGAAATTGCTAGTAAATTTCACAAATAATTACAAAGAAACAATTAGCATTAAATTAAACATTACATTTTTAAGTAGAAATATTTTCTTGAAAAACATACTCCAATAATCTTTGTTTTATTTACAACTTCGAAAAAAAGTGTTTTTGAAGAGTGCCGAATTCCTGTTTTAAGACATACTCGTGTCAGTGTGCTCACCTCTGTCCAACATTCACCGCCTGTTCTGATAAATCTTTATCAGACAATATTGCCCTAGTTATATGCACCCTTGGCCACATTCATACTGCTTTAAAGCACTCTGTATCTCCCATTTTCATAAATCTGGAAGAATAGGTTATAGGTTATATACACTGCTCCAGGAGAATATTTTAAACTTTAGCAGTTGAGGACCTGACCAATCCCAGAAAGACATTTTGAAGACATTTGTTATTTTCAGGTCATAAGGCAGCAGGAAGAAGAAGAGAAGACAGAGGAAACATTAAGAGGCTTCCAGATAAATAAGGGTTCATCAGCTCGGAGTAATAGATTTCATGCCTTGGCAATAAAGTACATCACACACATTGCATATATATTAAAACTACATATTCTAACTTGTGAAAACCCTGTCAATTTCAATAAACATTAATATTCAAAGTCACAGTTTTCTTATGTTTATACTGACACCGAGTGCTTCTTTTCACATGTGGATGAGCGCGGGGCACAAAGTAACGCGGGGTTAGTTGTAACACACGTGGTTTGAATATTTCCACACTCTTTTGAAGATATCGCTGAACATTTATTTTACCATAGTAAAATTATATTTCTGGCTTAAGTAATTTTTTCATCTCAGTTTTTATTACTCATTTAAAATGAGACAAATCTGCTATTATTTTAATCTCCAATCTGTTATTTATGAGTTTAGATAGTTTTTTTTTAAATCCTACGCTAACTAGCAGAAGACACTAACCAGTTTTAAATTCCAGTAGCGCAGATGGGGCACGTTGTAACACTGCGTTACAACGTGCTATTCACAATGTAATTTATACTATTTACTTTAATGAATTTTAATGAGAAACCACGAGGAACAGGTGAATAAAGACTGACAGTCAATGTTTAATGTTCAGAAGTTATTATTTCAAGAAATGTAAAGCATTTTTGCTCATTATGTGGGCCATCCCAAGCATGGTTGCAATGTGTTCATTGTCAAACTCCAAAATCAGATTATTTTTAATTCTTAAAAAACGCCATTATTTTATTTGAAAAAGTTAATAATTTTATTTTGACAAAATATTTTAGTTTGTCTTGTATATTTTTTTTAATTCGATCAGATAACATTTTAAGTTGTCATATGGTCATGTTACATCCTGCCCCTCAGATGTTACAATGTACCCCACCTACAGGGCATGTTGTCACATTCCACTTCCAGTTTTTGAGGGTAAATAAAGAAAAATGTATACACTGTAATTATGAAACAAAGCGACGTATTTGTACTAGACAAGTGTAAAATTACTGTGGATAAAAAAAAAGTATACTCTGAACCCCATGTGGATTTACACAAACTGAGAAAGTCAAAAAGTGTTACATTGTGCCCCGCTCTCCCCTGCTGTATTATTATTGTGTATACCCATGACAGTGAACCCATACTGTCACTAAAAAATACTGGCAGACAATTACACTGATCCATGGCAAGTAAAGCATAACATGTCTTTTTAAAATGAAAAGTAGACATATTTTGCATTTCTTGTCTGCTTCATTCAAAATTACAGAAAAGTGAAATGACAAAAAGAGTTAGAAACCACTTGTATAGGCTAGATATGGGCTACCATAACGTCTCAAGACACTGATTTCATAATCATTTTTATATTTTCAACATTCAGTACAGTAAATTTATTTATATATTTATTTATTTATGTTAACAGACAGCCTACTGCTTCTCTATGAAGCAGCACACAACAATAATAATAATAATAATAATTTCTACTCATTGCTCAAATTACTCAATTTTTTAAATAAAATGCGATAGAATTACTCTCTGCGGTAAATCGTAAGTGTAATAACTAGTGCTGCTCATGAACAAATACCGCCCACCGGAAACATGAATCTCAGAGACGGGTAGCTACTACAAAATTACTTCAACTTCAAATAAACTTCAAGTCAAACACATGGAGCTACGTTTACAGTAAAAAGAGTACTGTACTTTGAATTTGTATTAAAACAGCGAACCAAGTAGGACGCTCATCGTCACGTGACTCATCTACTCGGTTTAGCGTCTACTTAGCCTATTATGCTGAAACATATATACTTCAGAAAAGAGTTGCATTAAACAGCATACAAATGTACGGTGTAGGAGGTAGACAAAAAGACTGCAGACAAACTAACATTATCTCAAACAAGAACGAGAACCCCAATTGCGGAGTGTCAAAACTGTTTTAAATTCATACTACACCCCATAAAAATATTTAGCAGAAGGCAAAACATTTACTCGACCAGAAATTAAACTATCTGTCATAACCAAGTGAAAAGCTATGAACGTCCTGCCGGTTACCGGAGACACGAATCTCAAAGAGGAGTAAGTGGCGACATGAAGATACTGTGTCGATTGTCACTTCACTTCACATCACAAACAAACGTCGTATCTAACATCCTTCTATAAACGTACTCCAAAGGCAACGCGAGATTTACACATTAAAACAGAATATCTAAATCTTCCGTTAACTTCACAAGCAGCCCTGCCAAAAACAGAGCATCAAAAAATTAGCTTATACTCATTGTGTTACTTCCCACGGAAATCTTTAATAAAAGGCGAAAGATTTATACGATTTGAGATAAAACATGAGTGTGTTAATAAACAAACTCTCCAGGTTCAGTATGAGAGGAGACGAGACACAAACATCAATGACGGTAAGCGACCTTTAGAAATAATACCAACCAAATCAATACAATATAATAAACAAATAAATCTACCATAATTGGTATTTAAGATGCATAAGCATATAAACCACTAAATATGATACTAACGATTTAAAGTTGAGAGTGCAATGCATTCTGGGAGCTCAAACTGTGGAGAGGCTATATGCTTGCTTTAGACACGTGACTGTCTTTAAATGCCCCTCCACACTGCCACCCCCCCTGTGCTGGTCAGTTGTTCGCTTGAAAATATAACCATAGCAATAGTGTACAGCTCCAGTTCTTTCTGTTTCTTTCAGGTCATCAGCAGAGAGAACTTTGACAAAATGTAAATACTAACATATAAATGTACCACAAAACCATAGTTTGTTAGTTTTTTTTGTTGGAATATATAGACCTTAGTCAAGATAGCACAATATATAATTTCTGACAGGAATGAACACAAGGCTGGAAATGCACAGTCAGAGGGTTCAGTGGATTGCTTAAAAACATACGGATTGCTCGGCTGACATAACATCTTTCCAATAGGTTTTCAGAAGGCAAAACGTTTTTTCAAAGTTGTGAAAATTGCATGTGATCTAAGCCCTTTATATAGCACATTGTAAAGACTCACAGCCTTGTTTTCGTCCACATAAAATTTAATATGGCGTCTACCCTAAGGTCCATGGTTCCATGAAGTCTTTATGCACCAAGAGCTTGTAACACTCTAAAGAGAAAGGAAAAAATGAAATCGCATCATATGACCCCTTTAACATCCATGGTAACCACTGTATACTGCACAAAATATTCTTTAGTGGAAAAGGTTCTTCATATTATTAAAATTTTCTTTACACTAAGAAAACAAGTTGTTTTTTTTTTTAAAGAACTGTTTACAGAAAGGTTCTCTTTGTAAGAGCTATCTGTGCCAAGAGACAAATGGCTTTGCACGAGATAAACACGTATCCATGTTTGGGGAATTTACACTTTATATATTTTTTATTAGGTACCCTAAATGTATGTAATAGTATGACTATATTAAAAGTAGGCTACAAGAATGCCATATTTGCTCAGAAGCTTATTTGCCAGTGGCTAACAACTGCCCAGAACCTGACACCCAGTGTGCATCAAGGCTGTCCTTCAGGCCTCTAGTAAAAATCTAAATCAACTAAAAATTGTTACTTTCTGTGACAAAGAATGCAACAATTTTGATGGCTTGCTTGTACTTGTTACTGAAATCATTCAAAACTAGTTAAAGAGGAAAGTATTATTTCTTCCACTTGCTGCAGTTTATCAGAACAAGTCATTATTTAGTAGTTTTTTTTTGTCTGACATCCTAAATGTTCTGTGTACTCTCTATATAACAAATATATACTGAATAGCTATGTTGTTAATGAAGGCACCTAATAATTAGGATATATGGGGGTGACTCAGTAATATTAAGTTGTTTTTCAAAGAATATTCTAACATGCAGTGTATAAATTCATGCTCAACTTTCATGCCAACTTATTAGACCCACAGCTGATTTGAACTACGTGAAAGGGTGAAAATGAAAAATGTTATTCAGAGAAAACAGATGTTTAACATCTTCATTATGTTCCAAACAGCATAACTGATGCCGGTTGAACACTAGTAAATGTATAGATAAATAATGGTTTGAAGAAATAACTGACTTGAGAAGCATAGCTTCCCACACAAAAGAAATATTATAACAGCAATCTCAGTATAGGCTATTAAGATTTTGTGTAGATCAAATACCATAACACTAAGCACAGGGTATGTTTTACTGAAATACCCTGCATATAGCATACACAAATAGATGATTCACCATTTGCCCTTTTTGTATATTGCCAGTGAATACATTGAAAGTGAATGGTGACTGGAGCAACATCATCTTTTATGGTCAACACATAAATACTGGTTCCAAACAACATTAGAAACAGATGATGATGATCTTTGGGTGTGAACAACCCCTTTAATCACAATGGCTAACATAATTGTGATTCCTATAGGGCTCCTGCTCATTGTGATGTTTTTCATTTACTTTTAAAACTTTTCATAGAAATGTCTGGATGACATTAGCGCAGCAAAAGCAACCTCGTTCAGTAATGCTTTTCACTGTATTCTCTCACCATTGTTTTGTTAACCCAAGTGGGCTCTGTGTTGGTGCACAGCTGAGCCAATAGCGTATCATCGTGGGCTGGCTTTCTGCTATGCACGAGGAAACTATCGTAACTGATGGGTGTAGACATACTTCTCAGCCAATCATGTGCGTTGAGAGGAGGGGCTATGGAAGCGTTTCAACCAATCACGTTGGTTTAGAGGCGGGAGGAACACAGTGTTACTTGCGCAATGTATTTGACACTCCTCTCGACCAATGATTGGCACGAGTGGGCGTGGCGACTGAAAATTTCGTCCATCTAAATCATTTGTGGGCATGTATAATATTGACATGTCCCGCCCACTGACCGGTCTGCAGACTCACACAAATACAGTTGTGTGCTTCATAAAAATGCACTCAGATGCGTCAAGTAAGTACAATAGTACGTTTTCACTGCTATTCGTATTCTGTCGACCTGTGGTGGCAATTGCGAACTTGCTGCACCCTGACAAGTCGCCGTGACTTCTTTTAAGATGCATGATTCGCTGTATTGACGCATTTTGTGAGTAAAGTAGCCGTTACCCGAGCATACAAATCATCAGATTGACTCTGAGCTTGCTAGCTGCTCTCTTTGTGTTTTTACTCCGATGTCTTGGGCGCTTGCAAGCGACAACGACCTTGCAAGGAATAACGCTGCATTTTAGCCTTTGCTTTAATATATACAGCAATCCGAGAGCAAGGTATCTGATCCTATTTACACAATACACTTGTACACTAATTACCTTTAATACCCAAATTACCTTAAGGGATCAATCTCCTCACAACTCGAGTGAGCAGTGCAAACCAACCAAAGAGCAAGTGAAAGATTGCTTTTTAGAGCTAAACGGGTCGGTTTTTTTCGAGAAAACTGCGGAAAAATGACAGGGGTAAAAATTGTGACGCAGTTGTGTAAAATATTAGTGCTTGCAAACACGTCGAGTATGATCTGGCGCATTACTGTACGTCCCTCTGAAAGATCAACTGCATATCGTTGTGAAAGAAATGTCTGATCAAAGACAAAAAATCTTTTTTGCACCATTTGGGTCGCATTCATCAGTTGGGGAGAGTACCGATTGAAATTATGATTTGAGGAATTCTGGGAAATGTGGTTTATTCAGCCGAACCATTTGATTGGCAAACACAGGCGTTGTTTGCCATTAGACTACATTCCCCAGAAGTCCACAGACTCTCCAGATACTTTGTAAAGTCGTTGCAAGTTGTGCGTGTATACACTCATATGTGAACTAACGTTATGTGGCAGAAAATCCTATTTTCAACTGCAGGCAATTATAGAGATATGAATGTTTGAAATGTGTTGGTGTGAATTCGACTTAATACTGTTTCTTACATGTTTGGGGTATTTCATATCCACTGGCATTCCTGACAACAACTGCGTCACACGTTCACAAATAGTCTAATTTTACGTCGAGTTTGCTTTAATAAGGTCCTGGATTATACACCGAACTATGTTTAAATTGGATACCTTTCATCAACTCTGAATTTAATGTTGGTTCAGGGGCTTGTCTACTCGCACATCGCTTGTACAGAAAGGCCTGCACCGATACGTAATTTTCTAGATCTGAATAACGAGAACGTGGAAGTTTATAGTGTGTGCAAAATGAATCATAATGCTTATGTCGTTTTTCACATTGCTACCTCGGTCTTTAATTTCTCTAAAAATTCATAATACTAACCGAGTTTTCAACCCTGTTTCAAAAACTGTCTAATAAATACCAAATCATTTATTATTCATATTATTTGAAAACAAACATCAAAACAAGTAAAGTTAATGAAATAAAAGTTACATCAAATATAAGCAGCAAGCATTTATAGTATAGAAGGGATTACTATACACATTGGTGTCTGATCCACCTTCACCATGTTATTAATTTCATTATAACAAATGAAAATAAGATCCATGCACTTAGAGCTTCTTTATGCTTTAGAATATGATATTTCGTTCCATTGCACTGCATGAGGACAATTCTTATACACTGAGGTATAGTGGACCTTTAAAAATATGCCATTGACCTTTCACAATGCACATCTATTCATATCTGAATATCATTTTTGATATTTAGGCTATATTATCTTGAAGAATACCCTGAATGAAAAACTGTGGATCTAAAGGTAAATTGAAGATCCAAAGGGAATTGGCATTACTGACTTTATTTGAAAACAATTAAATTTCATCACATGATCACATACAATGAATTAATGCATCTTCTGAAGTATTGGGTTACAACTACAAGCTTATGGAATATTGCTGTGTACCTTTTGTCCAACTGGTGTTAAGTATATCCTTGTAAACCTGTTTCAATCTGTACTTGGCTCTCTGTGCATATTTATTCTTAAATATATCTAATCCCAAATCTTTTTTTCACAAATTCGCTAGGACCTGATATTAACATGCTAGAGAAATATGGCCTCCACACTGGCATTTACTTTCTTGATGAAACCATACTTGACAATATAAAGATTATGGATGACAGTGTCAGTAGCCGGCTATATTCATAATGAAGACACATAGAGCAGTTAAATGCATACTTGTATGCATTAGCCTATTAGAAACACTTCAGAATCTCACATGGCCTATCATATTTCCCTGTCATTTTACAGGCTGACTGGAGCAGATGCTTCTTTCCCATGTCCTCAAAAATTTCAACGTATAAACTGAAGACACTGCAGTGCGAACATATATACACACCACAACAAGCAACACACAGAAACCCATGTATTGCCCAGATGCTTGTACATAACTGCCAGGAGTAACAGATGTTTATTTTTATATGTCCCTCACAGATTTCCAGCTGAACTCTCATTTGTCCACACTGGCCAGTATCCACAAGATCTACCACACCCTGCACAGGCTGGTAAATATAGACTCAGTTTGCATGCACTTAAATACTCATCAGCTTTATTGCCAGATTTAACATTCATGCCTTTAAATAATTTAAACCAAGAGCATTTATATAGGTGGGATTTGTGCACGTTTTCATATAGTTCATCACTAGATGATTGATTCTTTTTTTTCAGTGTGATTCTGGCAGGTAGGCCAATAAACCAACCTAAAATCAACAAAGTATTCAGTTTTATTCAAAACATGCTTGCTTTAAGGTCCTTACCGAAATGCAGGAACCAGTGTATCAAGACTGATTTCTGTGTTGTTTATTAAGTGAAGCAATTAGAAAATGCATGCATCAAACTCTTTGAAATATTAGATTTATTCTTTGCTATAGTTGAATCCAGCGAATAAAGGTTTGTGATTATGATTACGATTTGAAAAGCACTTGGACATTTGTCTGATTTGTCAGCCTTCAAACTGTCTTCAAACATGACTTTTAAAAGAGAAAACCTTAGGTCGTTCATGCAGATATTTTAGACATCTTTTGGTACACTGTATTTGGTACAATAGCATAATCAAGATGTAAAATATTTCTGACAAAAAACTTACTATATATACATATATATATAATTGCATGCAGAATTTTGCAACTGTGATGACAGCAGATATTGTTGTGTGAATATTATTAGATATTATTAGACCAGGCCATAAACCTCTATTCCCTGGTTATAGGACAGTTGTGGTTCTTATATTGAGATTAATGCAAAAGCTGACAGTGCTGGACTGGTCAGTGTTGCTTGTCTTGGTAGATTAGCATTATGGGATAGCAGTGTTTGGCTATATGTGAGGTTAGGACACTCAACAGCATTATTACATACCACAAACTAACCTTTGATCAAATCATTTACTTAAATAACTACCCTCATAACCCTGATTCACACAGAATTTTGCTCTACATTAGCTTATTTCCTCTCCGAGAAGAGCACAGGCAGCATCTGTAAAGGTTACAAGAAAATAAGACGATCAGCCACCTACATCACACACATACACATGCTTACTTTCTTTTTTTATGGTGAGATGCTAATAGCTGCTACTCTGCTGCAGAATGTTGTTTGAGTAGGAGAGAGAAAGAGTGATTGTGGGTGTTTCTTTTTCACCCATAGAACCTGACTGAAGACGTCAGCCCAGAGACTCACGGTACAGGTAGTGACCTTAAATCTGACCTTGCATGCTCCTCCATCCCTGCATAACCTTATCAACTAATATCAAACATAATTTTTTTAAATGGTACTTCATTCTGGAAACTTACATCATATGTATCTTTTTTTTCTACACTAAAAATTTTGGAGTCGGTAAGGTTTTAATGCTTTTATTCAGCAGGGATACATTAAATTGATCGTAAATAACAGCAAAGTCATTTATAATGTTACAAAAGATTTCTGTATCAAATAAATTGGGTTCCTTTGAACTTTCTATTCATCAAACAGTCCTGAAAACATGCAGGCCATCTTAAGCAAATTAAATGAGGACATCTCATTGGTTTAAGGGAGGGAATGACTGAAACAATAAATAAAAAATAATCGTCATCTTTTGTGTCGTGTTTGTCTCTCTTTTCCAGCCTGCTGCTCCAGAGCCATGCCCCCCAGGAAAAAGAGGAGACCCACTGCTGGAGATGACCTGTCTGCTAAGAAGAGCCGGCAGGATAAGTATGCTCAAAACATTCATCCATCCATCTCTCCAGCCCTTCATCTCTGTCCATTCCATGTGTCCGTTGACTTTCCTTTAATTCACTCAAACATACACGCTTATCCATCTATCTAACTTCTTGATTAACAACTAAACTAGTTGTCTGTTAAAGTATGTCAATTAAGAAATTCTGTATTTATGCACAGAAGGAGCTGAATGTTGTTATAATAAAATAATGTCAAAAGAAAGTTGAGATTATCATAACTGTTAATTGTACCATCAGATCGCTTTGTGTGGGTGGATTTCTGCCCTCAGAGCATGTGTCTCTTAGGGTTGTGACGGTGAGGAAATTTTCCCACCGGTTAATCGATGTGTGACAACACCGATAATACCGGTATTACCGTGGGGGTAGGGGCGTTTCCTCTTTTCCTCGCTTTCCTTCACTTTTAAATAGCTTGCAAAAGCGGCGTGTGCATTTTACTTTCACTCTCAAATAGCGGCAATTCGGCATAAAGCGATTCGTTTTTAGTTCGTTCGTTTTTAGTTCGTTTGAATTTTCCCTCTTTTCCTCACATTCCTTCGCTTTTAAATAGGTTAAAAGCACTGTGCTGTGTTTTGAATTAGCGGCAATTCGGCGTCAATTGCTTGACTGCAACAACAAAATACAACGTCAAACTCACTTTAGCCTATATATAAAACATAGAACTTTTATTAACAAAATGAATAAAAATACACCATGCTATAGGGCAGGCTATGCCTAATATAAAATAACAAATAACTTGCATAAAGTTTAAATAGGTATACAAAACTGGAAACAAGTAAACATGTATAATATATAACCAAATAAATAAGAAACGTAGAAAGTTTATTAGCAAAACGAATAAGAAAGCTTGGAGGTACGGCATACACCTTGATGTCAAATAAAATAAATGAATTATACAAAGTTTAAATAAAGTAAAAATCAGCAAACACTGTGGAACCAATTAAATAAGAAACAAATGTTTAAAAACACTTTCAAAATCTCCTTAGATAAACGGCAAAAGTCAACAGGCTTTTCAAAATCCAAAATACTGCCAAACAGGCGCTTTTGCATTGCGTTTCGAAACTAAATCATCTGCCATCGTCTTGTCTTTCTCACCTCACTCTTCTTGTCAGTCAGCTCGACTCACTCTCCTCACTGGATAAATGAAATCTGATCTGTGATGCGACTGTCGTTCAGCACGCTGCATTGAGCAGCCGCGTTCAGTTTTTAATTGTAGTGTCTGTCCTTTTACTGAACTAAATGATTTTTATTACTATAAAAAAAATCAAAACGACAGTGGGGGTCGGTGCCGCGGTGGGCAAGTGACGTAACCGGTGTTGCGGCTTAACAACGGTATCACCGTCAGCACCGTCTATCGCGGCAAGCCTAGTGTCTCTTCTTGTTTGTATCAGATGTAGCACGTTCGTGCTTTAATGTGTATACAAGTGTGTGTTAATGTGTATGTAAATAGCCTCCGCTCAGTCCTTGTCTATTCATTTCAGTGTTTACAGAAAACAGGAGACATTGCAAATCCAGGAAGCCGAAGCCTTTTCTAGCAAGAGATGTCTAGAATGGTTCTACGAATATGCAGGTACGTGGGCAACCCGTTTGTAGTCATATTGAGTTTGTCACAATACTATGAACTGTTGCAAATGTATATCTCTTTGATTTTATTAGTAAGGTCTTAAAAAGAGTATAATCACATCAGAATCTGGTAAGCTTATATAATTTGACTTGATATTGTCTAGAAGGCAGTGAATAATGTCAGCTAAATGTAGGCTTTTTTGGATTCAGAATTCTATCCTTGTGGCTTCAGACACTTTCCAAATGAAGTTAAGATGTAAATAGAATGACTATAAGTATATACTAACATGTATTTGGAAACTTAAGTCACACTTAAAAATGTCTGAATTTCATTGCATGCAAAATATCAAATATAAAGATAAAAAAATATCAAACCAAGTGGCATCTGAAAAGAAAAAAATGCTTTTCTTAGGACGAACTTCACTTTTTCAATTATTTATAACCAATTGGTCTGTCATTCTTTTTTGTGAATATATAAAGTCAGTTCCTATTAAGTTCAAAGTACCCTGGCACATTAAAATGAACATGTTCCACAGAAATTTGACAACTAGAAAGTGTCCAAGACTTTTTTATTTTATTTTAAACGGTATACCTATTGCTTCATATTTTGAAACCTAAGTTAACAAACTTGTAAAATGTTTTGATTGAATTGTGCTTGTGTAAAGACATTTATGCAGTTTTAATTGTGGCTTAATTGTCTAAACACTTTTTGGGGCCACTGTACAGGTGCATCTCAATAAATTAGAATGTCGTGGATAAGTTAATTAGTTTCCACAGTCTGTGATTTGGGGTGCAATGTCATCTGCTTGTGTTGGTCCATTGTGTTTTTTGAAAACCAATGTCACTGCACCCGTTTACCAAGAAATTTGAGCACTTCATGCTTCCTTCTGCTGACCAGTTTTTTGAAGATGCTGATTTCATTTTCCAGCAGGATTTGGCACCTGCCCACACTGCCAAAAGCACCAAAAGTTGGTTAAATGACCATGGTGTTGGTGTGCTTGACTGGCCAGCAAACTCACCAGACCTGAACCCCATAGAGAATCTATGGGGTATTGTCAAGAGGAAAATGAGAAACAAGAGACCAAAAATGCAGATGAGCTGAAGGCCACTGTCAAAGAAACCGGGGCTTTCATACCACCTCAGCAGTGCCACAAACTGATCACCATTAAAAGAACCAAAGACTTAAACTACTTCAGTCTGTGTGCATTGAATTTATTTAATACACGAGTTTCACAATTTGAGTTGAATTACTGAAATAAATTAACTTATCCACGACATTCTAATTTATTGAGATGCACCTGTATATAATAGTAAATTGTGTTTTAATATGTTGTGTAAATAGGGTGCGATGACGTTGTTGGACCAGAGGGGATGGAGAAATTCTGTGAAGACATTGGAGTGGAGCCAGAGAATGTAAGAACTAACCTGATCTAATATGATTTCATAGTTTACTCTAAAAAATATCTTGTCATTAGACATGGTAGTTACCTTGCTGTC
The DNA here is from genome assembly GCF_001515625.1 of Sinocyclocheilus rhinocerous. Classification (NCBI taxonomy): domain Eukaryota; kingdom Metazoa; phylum Chordata; class Actinopteri; order Cypriniformes; family Cyprinidae; genus Sinocyclocheilus; species Sinocyclocheilus rhinocerous. The sequence continues at coordinate 1,414,115 of NW_015641608.1, read as the reverse complement.
TATGGGAGGGTCAGAGAGGCCTCATATTTCATCAAAAATATCTTAAATTGTGTTCCAAAGATGAACGAAGGTCGTACGGGTTTGGAACAACACAAGGGTGAGTAATTAATGACAGAATTTTCATTTTTGGGTGAACTAACCCTTTAATGTATGTTTGTTCGCAGGTAGTGATGCTGGTATTGGCCTGGAAGCTTGATGCCCAGAGTATGGGTTACTTCACTTTACAGGAGTGGCTCAAGGGAATGGGCTCATTGCAGTATGTCTGGCAAAACATGGAACTTAAATGCATCTACTACCATGCTACTACACTTATTCTCATCTCAACCTTCACTTTTCCTCTTCTTCTGTCATATGCAGATGTGACTCTACTGAAAAACTCAGGAACTCTCTAGACTACCTGAGGTCTGTCCTCAATGATGCCACCAGTTTCAAGCTCATTTACCGATATGCCTTCGACTTTGCCAGGGTAGGAGTGACTGTGTATATGCATTAGGACAGATGATTGATGAACATTAATCACTGTTCACTTTAGAAGCTCTGGCCTTCTTTTAATACATCAACACTATATTTGGTTTTGCCAGTGGCTGTGCATCTGGAACCGTTCTGTGTTTTTTTTCTTTCCCTGCGTGCATGCTTCACAGTCCTTCAGTTACAGCAGACAAGGGCTTGAGACTGCTGAGAAATGGTGCTATTTTGGGTTGTTTTACCTCTTTGTCTGCTCAGCAGAAGTATCTCTTGTCCAGTAGTTGTTTTTTTCACTCCCTTGGTATGAATTGTAAAGCGACTGGACCTTTGCTGAGTGAAGCTCTTACTGGAGCCATTCGATAGGGCCAATAAAGTGGAGGAGTACAAATAAATAGCTTGTGGCAACCTTGAATGGATAACATGACATTCATCTTGTCTAGATGAAACAGAATTGTTCATGTCTGGACTCATCTTGAATAGAGCATTTAGTCCTTTATTGTGCACTAGTAACATATTATGGCAGTTAGAGACATTAATATCTATTTTTGCTTATCAAGGTGCAGGGACAATAATCATGTCTGCCTTCAGGTGGTTGTATTATCATATGTTCAAGTTCTTCTGAGTATATAGAGTACACAGTACACTTAATTCCAAAGCGAAGCAACCTGGTTTTAAGTACCTTGGCAATAATGGGTCATTTACAGATTGTCACCTCAGTCACCACCATAATTGCCAACTAAGTATTTTTATTGTGATGTGTGAACTTGTATTCAAACTCTTTAAACTTTAATATGCTTCCACCCCTTTGTAGGAGAAGGATCAGAGGAGTTTAGACTTGAATACCGCCAAGTGCATGCTGGGACTTCTGCTTGGGAAGACCTGGCCATTGTTTCCAGTGTTTAACCAGTTTCTAGAAGTAAATACTTTAATCTTTACAGTCTATCAGTGTCTCTTCAATTATTTTATATGGCCAGTCAAATGATTGAACACGCCTTCATATCCATTATTTCTACTCATTATTATGTGCCGCTGTCCTGCAGAGTTTAGCTCTAACCCTAATCAAACACACCTGAACAATCAAGGTCTTCAGGATTACTAAGGCTACAGACTAGTGAGTTTTTTTTTTTTCAGGGTTGGAGCTGAACTCTGCAGGACTGCGGCTCTCTAGGACCGAACTTGCCTACCCCTGGTATAGACACAAAAAAAAACCCAACAACAAAAACACTTCTTTCACCAAAAAGCAAGAAAGTCATACAGTTTTAGAACAACACAAGGCTCAGTAAATGTTGACATTTCACTTGATTTATCCCTTTAAAGTCATACAAATAACAATGGACAAACTAATAAAAAAATATTTGAGCATATATTTGATGGTCATCCAACTTAATACATCATGCGATGCTTTTGAAACAGTACTGAGAGAGAGTTCACATGTATACTGATCATTTGTAATGGCTGCTTTTTTTTGTTCCAACTTATCCTTTAAAGGAACAGGCTAGTTCACCCAAAAATGAAAATTATGTCATTTACTCACTCTGATGTTGTTCCAAAGCTGTATAAGTTTCTTTCTTATGTTGAACACAAAGTTATTTTGTAGAATTTTGAAGAACCAAACAGACCCCTTTGTAGGAGAAGGATCAGAGGAGTTTAGACTTGAATACCGCCAAGTGCATGCTGGGACTTCTGCTTGGGAAGACCTGGCCATTGTTTCCAGTGTTTAACCAGTTTCTAGAAGTAAATACTTTAATCTTTACAGTCTATCAGTGTCTCTTCAATTATTTTATATGGCCAGTCAAATGATTGAACACGCCTTCATATCCATTATTTCTACTCATTATTATTATTATTATTATTATTATTATTAAAGGGAAAGTTGAATCAAAAATTAACGTTCTGTCATCATTTACTCAACCTGATGTTGACCCAAAACTGTATGACCTTTTTTTCTGTAGAACATAAAAGAAGATATATTGAAGAATGTTGGTAACCAAACAGTTTTGGTTACCAATGATAAATGTTGACATTTCACTTGATTTATCCCTTTAAAGTCATACAAATAACAATGGACAAACTAATAAAAAAATATTTGAGCATATATTTGATGGTCATCCAACTTAATACATCATGCGATGCTTTTGAAACAGTACTGAGAGAGAGTTCACATGTATACTGATCATTTGTAATGGCTGCTTTTTTTTGTTCCAACTTATCCTTTAAAGGAACAGGCTAGTTCACCCAAAAATGAAAATTATGTCATTTACTCGCTCTGATGTTGTTCCAAAGCTGTATAAGTTTCTTTCTTATGTTGAACACAAAGTTATTTTGTAGAATTTTGAAGAACCAAACAGTTGTTGGTCCCCATTGACTTCCATAGCAGGGAAAGAAATACTATGAAAGTCAACTGGGACCATCAACTGTTTGATTACCAGCATTCTTCAGAATATATTATTTTATGTTTAACATGAGAAAGAAGCTCATACATGTTTGGAATGACATGAGTGTGAGTAAATAATGACTAAATTTTCATTTTTGGGTGAACTATTCCTTTAAAAAAAAAAAAAATTTCAACATGAAGCCACAATTTTGTGTTTGTCTGAAAAATCAAATTCACCATAAATCTTTAAATCAAAAGGTTTTTTAAGACCAAGTTCAGTTAATTTAATGAGTACAAATATTTGACTGGTTGTTTATACAGATATATGCGCATCAGTACATATTGTCTTTAAGTTTAATTTTAAGTCTGTGAAGTTTTTGACATTTTCCCTTTTTTTCACAGCAATCTAAGTATAAGGTTATAAATAAAGATCAATGGTGCAATGTTCTAGAATTCAGTAGGACTATCAACCTTGATCTCAGTAACTATGATGAGGACGGGGCCTGTGAGTACAAGCACTCACACCTAAACATACTTCTTCTAATCACACCCCAATTTAGACATCCATCATTCTTTTGTACAATGCAGCTGGAAGTACATCAGATTTGTCTTTCGACTCATTTTTCCTCTTTCCTCAGGGCCAGTGCTTTTGGATGAGTTTGTGGAGTGGTATAAAGACCGAGAGATGTCGTAGCGACAACTTCCCCATGCCTACCACCATCACCAACTAGATAGACCAACTAATCGCCAACAATCACCATGACAATGACGACAGAAACGGCTTTGATACAAACATCTAGAAAACAAAGTACAAATCAAAACTGAAGTGTTTGGGACAGACTGATGGTGGCCCCTGGCGCTGAGGGCTTGAGTGTGTGAGTGTTTGCATAGAATGTAATTATCAATGCACATGTTTGTATGTCGCCCTTTTTGCCGGGGCCATAGGAGGGTCACTGGTGGTTGTGTGTTGGAGAAACAGCACCTCACCGACTCCACCTAATGTCCCCCATAGCCCACAATGCATTGTGGGTAAGCACACGGCCAGTCTTGGTGCTGCCTTCCCACCCCACTGTGATGTTTCATATTGCTGTGAATGTTTCAATAGGCTCTTATAAGGAGGATGAATTTGGATTCTCCACAAGGCAGGATAGGTAAAAATTCCCATACTGTCTGAAGTTTAGGTAATTTAGGCCTGGAAGTAAAGGAAAAAGAAGAACCTGCTTGGCTTTTTACTGAAGGTCAGTGACTTATTACTAAGGTTCAAAATGGAAATCGCTTACAGTGTTGCTCTGCTGATGGTGGTCCAAACACTTTACTACGGTTTTTATGTTGGAGGATGCTGACAGTCAGAGCATGTTACCATAGATACACAGCGACCTTTGCCATAAGTTTTATTTTTACCAGTCTCGCTGCACTTGGATGCCATTTAATAAAGCGCACCACATGCAAGTGTCATAGACATTGTGCTGTAAGTACTTCCAGTGGTGTTGTATCAGTATACCTTTCACCACTTACATTCTTGATATTGATTATGAGATCAACAAGAACAGCTTTACTGTTCACAACATGAAGAACAGTGGGTTATACTTATCATGAGCGTAGAGTCAGGAAACTTTTTCTTGGCTCGCATGACCATTGTGTATTCGCACTGCAATGGCAAGATATGGCCATCTTGTAGAGGAGTGTAAGGTTAAAGTGACTGTGGAATGCATTCACTATATCATTTGATTCCTTTGCAGTGTAACTATACTGTGCATGTCACGGTTAAAATGACAGGACGTGGATCTAAGGGAGAGACGACGAGAGAAAGCTGTTAAAGTGCACTTTTTTGATTTCTGTGATGAATTGCCACAAAAATATAAAAACCGGTATCCTGCCCTAAACACTGACACTCCTTTGGCCACATCCTCTTCCACAGATCTTGTGGTAAAATGCGATCACCTTAACCCATAGTGACCAATGCCTAGCAACTATTTAACATTCTAGTTATGTTTGTAAAACTGTTGAGTTTTGTCTATGGCTGTGGCATGAAGCTAACTTGTCATCTGAACAAGAAAAAAAATGCATGCATGCATTCTGCAATTAGAGCCGTCTTTGTGAATGAATGAGGTTTTTTCTTTTTGTACTTTTTTTTGCTCTTGTTTCTTTTTTTTGTACAGGTATTTGTAGAAGTGGACTTTTTTTTGTGCTTAATTTGGGTATCCGCGGTCATGCAGTCTTAACGCTTTATGAAAAACATGATTGTGTGATGGTATCTAGAGCTTAAACACACTTGTAACCTCATCTGTTGAGATGTTCTTCTCTGCATTGCCTTCTCCACCATCTCCAAGTGCTAAACTACCATGTACATAATTGACTGCAGCATTTCAGTATACAGTATCTGCAGTTCCATGTAAACATATTAATTTTATGTTCATGTCATACAGAGACAGACAAAATCATTAACTTTATTGAAGCTTAGGGTAACAATTTCTTTTCTGGTTACAAGATATTTTTGTTTTATTTTATAATTTTCTGAAAGATGAAGGTTGCTCATCATAAATTATTTATCAAGTATTCACCCAGCATCTAAGAAGCCAACAGTCTATGTATGCTGCGCATGCTCGCCAGAATCCATTTGAAAAATGTCTACAGACACTTGTTATAATCCCATTCATCTGCACCTGTTTGTGCCTGAGGGAAATAGTTGTTTTAAAATTCATTATTTCAACAGATAGACAAGTTCCCTGTGTTGTTATGACTGTTGCTTTTGTTGGGGGAGTATGTAATGCAGAGGGCTGAGCATTCTCATCTGACTGTATATATGTATGGATGTGTGTGTATATGTGTTTGTTTTCACCGTAGCCTCTCTACATTCAATATATATAAAGGGGTTTATTAACGAAATGGAGTCGTTTTTATTTGTTTTAGATAAAGGGATGGAAGACTTAGACTAACAACTATGCTGAAGTCATGCTGAGACCTTCCCCCTGATTGCAGGAAAGCTAGTATTCAACAAAAACCATTAAGATTTAATAAAAGGGACGAAGAAAGTTTATTGCCTCATTAATGGATATAATGTGTTGTCATTGAGTGCAGTTAATAGCCTCTGGATTTTTTGTAGTACTGCACATCATGACTGATAAAATCAATACCGTGTTTATATTCTTAGACAATACACATTCTTATGTACCTTCATACATTGTTTCAATGCAAAAAGAACAGAACTTATGAAATACTGAAGTTTAGGTTATGTTCATAGTTATATAACAGTATTTACAATACTTAGTAAAAAGCAAATCCCCATCCTCAAAAGCTGTGATTTTGAAAGCATCAGCACAAAATCACACAACATTGTTTGTCTGGTGAGTCAAAATGAACTCTAGCTAAATTAAATATTCCCTATACTTTGGAGTTGACTTGGAACCAAGTGTTGATGCACTCTTAGTTTTAAGGCTCTGTAAAACTGGGGCTTGGGCTCCTTCTGCGTGTCTGGAAGTTAATGTGTTCCTTGTAGAAACACTGCTGTAAATATGTTCTGTTTGGAATGGTGGCACTTCTCCATAATCTGCTGGTGAGCTATACTGCTGGTTGCCTTGTTGAATGGAGGATAGGGATACAATGTTGAACTCATCCATTTCCCTTCTCCTTTGCTGCTGTAATCTTCTGCGTTCTTGCCTTTGACGGATTTCAGAATTCTCTCTGAGATACTCTCTGGCACCCTCCTGTTCTAGGGGAGGTGGCGATGTCTGTGAACCTGCTGGTGGCTCATCTTGTGGTGCTTTTACATCCACATCCACAACCTCATGTCCTACAGAGTGTTCGTCACTGGATGAGGAACTTGACTTCTTTACCTTTGACTTCAGGCCAGTCTGTTCTACTGAACTGTCCATAAGCTCTCCTTTCATGTTGTCCTTTGAAGTAAACTCAGAGGTCCATGATTCTGATTGGGTCTTTATTATTAATGCAGAACCTTTTTTCATTGAGGCAGGAGGTGACACCTCAGATAATAAACTGGACCATGTGGTTTCAAAGTCTGTATTTGTTGTAGGTGTTAAAGCTCTTTTCATTAATTTGGTTGGTACAGAAGATGGTTCACTCTTTGTGAATGCAATGTACCTCTTTACCTTTGGGATTTTATCAAGAGATACACCAGTTTCTTGAAATAAATTTTTGTCTGAATTTCCAATTATATTAGCAGATGGTTTAACAGCTGAAGTGCTCGATATCTTTGTTTCTTGAGCTACCCCTGATATTCCAACGCTTTCAGCTAAGACAGCAGTTGATGCCCGAGCAGGATATAGACTTTCAATAGGTGTGAATTGAATGTATCTCTTAACTCTCGGTACTCTGTCAAGATTTTCAGATGAAGTGATCTGTGTCTTTGATGCTGGTTTTTTTGCATTAGTAGATGGTTGTACATAATCTTTAACTGAAGTGCTGGATCCCCTTAATTCTGTTGCTGTCACCTTTATGGATTTAGCAACACTTGAAGATGGAAGTTTTGACTCTGCAGAGGAATAAGGTTCATATTGTGTGAATTCAATGTACCTCTTTACTTTAGGGATTTTGTCAAAAGATTCACCTCTTTGTTTAAACACATCATCATTATGAGTAGATAGCTCAACATCATCATCAGATGAAGTAATTGATTTCCTTGTTTCTTGAACAACCCCAGATATCCCAAGTCTATTAGCTGAGAGAGCAGTTGTTGTCTGAACAAGAGGTTCACTTACACACTTTGTGAATTGAATATATCTCTTAACCTTTGGAAATTTGTCAAGAGATGCTCCAGTATGTCCAAAGACATTGTCTTCCTTAGCACTTAGTGTGACATCTTCCTCAGATGAAGTGCTTGATCTCCTTGTGTCATGAACTACCCCCAATGTTCCAAGACTTTGAGCTGAGACAGCAGATGTTGACTGAGCAGGGGATTGACTTTCAGGATGTGTGAATTGAATGTATCTCTTAACTCTTGGTACTACGTTAAGAGACACTCCTATTTTCCCAGAGCCATTGTCTTCCTGAACATCATCCTCAGATGAAGTGCTCTCCCTAGTGGCTGGTTGTTTCAGTTCAGTTTCCGTAAACCTTGTGGATTTTTCCATGGTTAAAGGACGAAATTGTGACAGATTTGAGGAGTATGGTTTAGATTGTGTGAACTTAATGTACCTCTTTACTTTGGGGATTTTGGCAAGATATTCACTCGTTTCTTCAGTGATATTCTCTGTTTTACTAGTCGGTTTAACATCTTCCTCAGATGAAGTGCTCCATCTCCTTTTTTCTTTAGCTACAATAGTTACATTGACTCTTTCAGATGAGAGACCAGTTGTTGTCTGAGCTGGAGATTGAATTTCAGGATGTGTGAATTGAATGTATCTTTTAACTATTGGTACCCTATCAAGAGAACCTGTTTGTCCAGAGACATTGGCTGTTTGTTTGACATCATCCTCAGAAGAAGTACTCGATCTCTTTGCTTCAGATTTGGTTTTCACCTCAGTTTTGACTTGCAGTGTATTTGAAGTGGTGGGTGACACTACTGGAAGATGAGATACAGGCTGTTTAAATTGAATATATCTCTTTACTTGTGGTACTCTATCAAGAGAAATACCGATTTCTCCAAAGAATTCGCTTTCCACTTTCCCTTGTTTAACTACTCCTGAGGTTGAAGGTGAAGATGTTGACTGAATGTGTTGTGGAGGAAGTTCAGTCTCCTTAAACTTAAGATATTGCTTTACTTTTGGCACACCATCGAAAGATACATCTATTTTACCAAAGAAATGATCACTGTCATTCTGAGATCTGACATCATCTTTAGAGGTGCTAGTGAGCATAGACTTTACTGCCTCAGTTGTGACAGTAGGACTGGATATTGATAGTGTTGGGGAAGAAGGTTTAGACTCTTTAAACGTGATGAATCTTTTTACTTTTGATACTCCATCAGAAGATGCACCTATTTTCCTGAAGAAATTGTCTTCCTTGGTTGTCAGTTGATCATCATCTGATGATGAGCTACATCTCCTTGTTTCCTGTATAGCATCTTTCATAGTTAAGGAAGGTGGTGATGGCAGAGTTGTGGAATGAGGTTCAGACTGCTTGAAGTGAATGTATCTTTTCACTTTTTGAATATTTTCAGGAGATACCTCTGTTTGCATTAAATAACCCTGGTCTCCAGAGGATCTGTCAATTGTAGCTTCAGGTTTCACTGCCATATCAATTGTGACTTTTGTAGAGGATGAAACTGACGGCAGAGCTTGAGAATGATGTTTGGACTGTGTAAATTGAACATATCGCTTAACCTTTGATACCGCATCAAGATTTATTTGCCCCCAAAAATTGTTTTCTGTAGCATCAGATTTGTCATCCAACTTGACAGATTTGCTGGAACTTGTCTCCACTACTGCCTCAGGCCTCTTGGTTGAAATAGGTGAAGATGTTAGAGTTGGAGTGTAAGGTTTTGGCTGATTTAATTGAATGTATCTTTTAACATTCGGCACTGTATCGAGAGATACACCTATCTTCCTAAAGAGACTGTCTTCATTGGTTGTAAGTTTGATATCATCATCAGATGATGTACTTGATCTCCTTGATTCGGGTTGTGCCACTAGTTCAGGTGATATACTTTCTTTGTTCAAGGGCAGTGTTGTCGAACAAGGTTCAGCGTTTGAGAATTGAATATATCTTTTTACTTTTGGAAGAGTGTCATAAGATGCATCAACTTGTCCAACAAAATGTTTATCTTCAGTGGTTTGTTTGACATCATCCTCAGAGGAGAAACTAGATATCTTGGACTCAGTTGTCGCTACAAATTCAGGCATGACTACCTCAGTGGTTAGTGGAGGAGATGGTAATTGGACTTGAGGATAGGAATCGGAGTGTGAAAACTGAAGGTATCTCTTCACTTTTGGTAAATGATCAAGGGATAAACCTTTTCCAAAGAGATTATCTTCATTAGTGGTCACCTTAGTTTTTGACTTAGTTTGAACTTGTGATTGAAGATTCCCCTCATCTGGTTCATGTTCATGTCTGTTGAACAGTCGTGCACTTAATGCTCTTAATCTCATTAAACCTTTAGACCGTTTCTTGTCGAATACATCTGTGCTGCTGGAGGAGTTATCAAAGTCAATGTTGAGGACTTTGTCTGTTGTGATGGGTCCTCTGTTTACCCCAGGTGCTATTGTAATCTCTAATTTTGTTGGGTACTCCAAAAATGTATCCTCTTCTTCACTGGAAGACGATCTGTCAGTATCATAGCCTCTATTGAGTCTGTTTATACTTGACCTATAGACAGGATGGACATGGTATAGTGGCAGACTATCATAACTTCCATAGTATGATTGATCTTGTTGTTTTTTGCGTTTAGACTTTTTTCCTGATAAACCTTTCGTGGTAGAAGTAGGTGATGATGGCAGAGATGAGGAATGCTGTTCATGCTGATTAATATACAGGTATTTCTTCACATTTTGACTTGTATCTTTAGGTGTGGTGCTTGGTTGCAAAGAGTTTATTGCTTGCTCAGTTGTGGTCTCAGTTTTAGGTCTGGATACTGACAGAGTTGGGGAAGAAGATTCAATCTGTTTAAATAAAATATATCTTTTTACTTTTGAAACTCCATCAGAAGATACATCAAAATTGTCACCTTTAGTTGTCAGTTCAGCATCATCGTCTGAGGATGAGCTATAACTTTTTGCTTCCAGCATATCATCTTTTTTGGTGAAGGAAGGTGATGATGACAGAGTTGGGGAATGAGGTTCAGGCTGTTTGAAGTGAATGTATCTCTTCACTTTTTGAATTCTACCAGGAGAAACCTCTATTTGTGTTAAGCATTTGTTGTCTCCAGAGAATGCATCAGTGTTAGCTTCAGATTTCACTTCAATATCTGATAAGGTGTTGTTCTTTGTTGAGGTAGGAGAAAATGATGGCAGAGTTGGAGGTCCAAAATTAGGTTTGAACTGTTTAAATTCAACATACCTTTTAATCTTTGGCACTGTATCAAGACCCACATCTACACATATCCCAAATTTGTCATCTTCACTCTTTCTTGGGAAGTCATAAATATGCATACTCTCATCAACACTGTCTCCATGAGTAAGTGTCAAATGTTTGTCTGATGGCTCCAGAGTGATAGTCTCTTGTCTTATAAGAATGCCAGCACTAGGCATTCTTTTATTTAAGGTGACATCTTCAAATCTTTTTAAAGTGGCCAAGTTTGCACAGTTCTCTGTGTCGGATTCATCCATTAACTCTGGGTTTACAACATAATTGTTTGGTCCACCTACACTTTCACCACTTTCACTTGAATTAGAGGAGCTTACTATGTCAAAGAGCTCAAACTGCTTTACATCATCAACAGGAAGTTCTTTACCAAAAGTTTTGTCGAAATCAAGAACCTCTGAATCCAGGTTTATTTTGTCTGAAGGTGATTCTACTTTGCTTTGCCTCCATGTGTCATCATCCTTCAGTGGGTGTCCTAAAGCAGAGCTGGAGAGATCCCGGATACTTGACCTTTCAGAGCCTTCAGTGAAAGAAAAGCTTTCTCCACTGTCATTCCACAACTCTGGGTCCAAATTATCAACATTCTGTTCTGTCAGTCTGTTTGACCATTCTGAAAACGGCTCTGTACTAAATCCTGGAATTCTACCTATTGTGTTTTTGTTTGCCAATATAGTGACAGCAGGAGGGTCAACACTTTGTTCAGTTTGTCTTGAGAAGTTACCTTCCTGACTTGACTGAGATGATGTTGAAGAACTGCTCCTTCTCTTTAACTGGGTAATATCATCTGCATCTGGAATTGGCTCAAATTCCATGTCTTCGGTTGAGCAGTGTGGTAGCTTCTTACCATTTATGACTAAAGAATTAACTTCCCCTTCCTGTAGTGAGCTGCTACTACTGCTGTCTGCTCTTCCTCTGTGAACCTCCATATCAAGGGCCTGCTGTATCCCAGTTATTGAGGATTTATATTTTTCAATGGTCTCATAAGCCTCAACTTCTGTGTTGCTCTCAGAGGAGCCATCGGCTTGATCATTCTCTACTGTAACGTAGTAAGGCTCTTGATCTTCCACTTCTGTGATTCCACTAAATGTAACTCTTGAACCTACTCTTACTTCTCGTTCTTGGTCTTCTACATCACAGTACCCTTCATTCACATACGGCTGGGGCCCAGTGGAGGAGGTTGTTGTTGGTGGTGGTGTAGATTGTCTCTTGGATCGTATCCTCCTCCATAATTTGTCTAAGAGTGGTCTCAAAAGAACACCTAGGATAAAGGCTACAATAAATGTAATGATTACAGAGAGGCAGACGGCAAGGACAACATTTGACTGGCTCCTTGTTTGCCGTACAACAGGATCATTCCTTGGTGTGTTTTTATTTTGTTCCTGATCCAAGATGGTTGCTGCTTCCCTACGTGGTCTTGAGCCACTGCCTTTTTTATAGACATGTAGATCAAATACTGATATGTGATCCCCTTGGAGACCTGAAATGCATACATAAAGTCCTGCATGCTGCTCTGTAATATCCCTAATTAGAAGTTTTGGTTGGTTATCTGTGACTTGGCCACGTGGAGTCCACCAATGAACCTGCATGATATCTAGAATAAAAATAACAGGAAATTTCATTATTAAATGTGCATTAGCATTTACATTGATTACATGTGGATTTTAGGAGTTACATAGCTTAAGTTATGAATAAAACATTTTGAATAATATGTCTTGGTTCAGTAAATTGGACTGTGGTTTTATAACTTCAGTTAAGATACAGACAAGTAAGCAGAAGTAGCACCTTGACTGTCATTGCTGCAAGGAATTGATATTTGCATCCCCTCGTCCACAATCATGTTATGATAGTGACCAGATGTGCTGGATTCATGTGTTGGACAAGTAAGCTCCGAATCCTTCAGGTGAAGCAGATCTTTTCCAGCATGATGTGGCGGAGAGAGGCATACCACTTGCCAGGAAGCATCTCCCATTTCAGTATCAAAGCTAATCCATCTTCTCAAGGTCTGCAAATTGCAGTCACACTTCCATCTGTTGAAGGAGACATTGACCAAGGCATTCAGGTTTCGCAGGGACTGGTAAGCAGGAACAGGAATGGTGACCAGCAGGTTATAGCTCAGATCAAGGACCTGGATGGAATTAGTCAGTCAGTGAAAATGTTTTCCACGTTTTAATGCATGCTGAGTTAGGTAAATTCATTTATGCAGTAACTACAGAGTCTGTCAAAAGACATGCCACTAGGGGGAGCACACTCACAAACATGTAAAATTGCTCTTAAAATTATTTCGCTTTAGGATAAGATTACAATAGCTAGTGGCAGGTATTAAAATGAAACTCAAATAAGTTGAACAGTTATGAGATGTTACCTGCAGCTGTTTTAGGTCTATAAAAGCTTGTGGGTGAATGCTTATGATGCTGTTATGCTGGAGATGTAGCTCTTTCAAATGAATGCAGTTGTCCAGGTCAGTAAGACCTATCTTAGATATCTGGTTATATGACAGCTGAAGAATCTGCAGAGACTTCATGCAGACCAGCCCTGAAAGCGATATGTATATTCAGAATATCAAAAGGTAAACATAATGCAATGATTAACAACCATGCACTGATAAACTAGCTTCTAGTTACATATCAGTGCATTCTTTGAGTCACTGACAGGCGTTGCATTTTTTATCATTAATTAGCAAAGTCAGACATTTTGCAGTTATACATTGTTGTAATAGTTCAAATCCAAAGCAATATAATGCATTAAAAAGAGAAAAACAGTGGATGGCTGAAAAGTAACTCTATAGCTCATAGATGTCCTATAAATTAAGTGTTTGGCTGCGCCCAGATTTAAATCTGAGCTCTACCTGTTACAGCTTGCCTTGACCCCATCTGTTTGTGCCAATATCTGTGGCTGTAAATTCAAAACCTAGCATTAGTTATGGAGTGCCACGTGAATCACCACTTGTTCAAATCAGGGAGGTTCTTGCAGCAACACTGCTTGAATAACTTCAGAACTTTACTCTCAAGATGTTGGTAATAGTATTCTCATTATTAACGAATAATATTTGCATATTAGTGGCTAATATTTTTTGTCTTAATATTTAAATGAAAACGTCATAATTAAAAAGTATGCAAACCAGTACATAACAAAGGTTCTTGTGCACAAAGAAACAGAATTGAGTTGATTTAGAGAGGAAGGCTTGCAAAGGTTCTGTCAGAGAAGAGATGGAGAAGTCTCTTGCCTATTTTAAGAACCATGTTGACTGCTGAGCTGAAACGAGGGTCTGCTGGACAGGGGTTTATCAGAGAGAAACATTGAGGCTGTGCTCTGAATCACAAAGAGCTGAAAAACATTGAGGTGCCACCATCTATTTCAGTGCTTACAGACTGGCCGGATTGGGATCTGCTAAGGCTAAGAGCACAATTTAAAATCTGATTCTTGGCCTTTGTTAACAAGTCCCTTTGGATTTCAAACAAAAAATAAGTTTCAAGGCTGACACAGAAACATTAAAACCCTGCCAAAATTGCCTATCAACTGGCTAGTAATCACATCCTGGAACAGGATTTCAGAAATTAAATGAAAGAATTAGCCATCCCATTAGAATAGCACCGGAAACAAAATTTAAGATGAACCCTATAAGAGACAATATTCAAATCTAAGAGAATGGTAAGTGTTTGAATTGGATTTCTGTTCCCCAACATTCTACAACACCTCCAGTTAAATTTCTCTAAACATTTGAACAAAATGCTTTTTGCTGTCTATTTTAATGGTGTTTTTTATTATAATCCAAACTAACAATACTGATTAAATTGCATTACAGCAGATAGGCTATATAACACATTATAGTTGTGTCCCAAATAGTGTACAGTACTATACACTATGTACACTATTTATGTAGGTTTTGTCATCCAAAATCTGTGTCTGATAGCCCTTATAAGGAAAACTACGACAGTTGAGTGCATTTTTTTTTTTTTGGGGTTAATTAAGTGTGTCATCTGGGTATTTGAAGTGCACTTTTCCGTTTTGGAATTTTGAGTGTGAACATACGCACACTATTTATACTACAAAATGTCATAGAATAGTGCATAAATACACAAATCGGGAAGTGCTTTAAGCTTACAAAACCTCAAATAGCCGTCCTGCACTGTAAGACACCTTTGGACACATTAGGACTCAATGTACGCATTTATGTGAAGGATGGTCAAAATACAAGGCCATTATGAAATTCATTCTCTGGAATGTGTTTAGACCATTATTACCCTTTTACAGCCCGTTATGAAGCACAGGAATGCCAGCGCCCAACCCTTGTGACTAAATCACAGGTGATTTCTTTTCACCTCATGCTGAGGGAGGATCCTGTGACTGGTTTAAAAGGAATTTAACAGGTCAGAAGAGTGTGCAATTGCAACAGATCAAAGTTCCACTTAGCACAGTCATTTACCACAGGGTGGAGAATGTTTTTATGAATTTTACATAATAAAATGAGTTTAAGTAGGATTCTATTTTAAGCTAATTTAATTGCTTTTAGTAGTTGGACACCTAATCAATCAATCAATCAATCAATCAATCAATATCTATCTATCTATCTATCATTTCCTGTTTTATTTTAATATGCTTTTCAGGTCAAAGGAAGGCCAGAGATACTGTTTTATTTTTACAGTAAGAGTGCTGAATAAATTACTATTGCTGTAAGGTAAAGTGTGTATCACATACTCATGTGGCACATACCCTTTGGTAGATGTTTTAGATGGTTTCTTTCAGCAGACAGCAACTGAAGGTCAGGTGCCCAGGACATGCATTCCTGTTCTCCACTTGACAGGGTCCTAGTGCCTGACCGGTCCTTCTTCAAAATCAGAGACAGGCTCTCCAGAGCATTACTTCCCACCCAAAGGTGCAGAAGTCCCTTCAATTTTACATGACCAAAGCTGAGAGGAGCCAGAGAACGCAGGGCATTATTGGATATGTTCAAGGAAACCGCAGTTGGTGGTATGCGTGTGGGAATCTCAGTCAGACCCAAAGTAGAGCAGTTCAGGAGAGGACCGCGCTGGCACAAGCAGGGAACAGGACAGGCAGTGGTGGGGAAAGAAAGTGTCCCCCAGAGGTGGAGGAGCAACACTGCCACACCAAGCACTGAGATGTACGCTGACATTATAGTCAGCCCTGAATGATATAAACAACAAATAACAAATTGGAGAAGTGAAAAGGTAATCCTGACAGCATATGGCATACTCACCTTTGTATGGTACTTATATAGATAGAAAAGACATGCATTTTTAAAAATTTATTCCTTTTTACTGAGCTGTTAGGATGAAAGCAGAGAAATTCTCCCTCATGAAATCCATTGCTGCACCACAAAATCAATGAAATCAATCATATGTACACACACATATACAGTTAAAGAGAGTCTAAATTATTAAACACTAATCCTTTACTTGCCTAAGCTTAAGGGAAAATTCAAGTAAAACTTTTATACAACTCTCAGATAGACTGTATGAAAAAATACATAGTAGATTTGTTTAAAACGAACCTTTTAGGGTAGCGATTCTCCACTTGGCTCTGGCGATGTTCTGTCTGTAGCTCTGGATAATTACCAACAAAACACTGAGACCAACTGAGAAATTCTTTGACTTTAACTCCAACTTTCCTAAGATCAAAGTCTGAATAACATTATGGCACCAGACACACACACACACACAAACAATCTTCCTACAATCACTCACTTGCCCGAGTTAATGTCTTACTTAGGTTTGCTCCCTCCCAAGCATTTTAAGCATACAAAAAAGTTAAATAAATAAATGAAAATCCATAAATAAATAAAAATCCTATTTATTGTTCAATAAATAAGAATAAACAGCTTTGACATATGTATGCACTATGCAGTGATATATTATTGAATTGCTACTAGATCATTGACCAAAATTAATAAGTGACAAGTAAATTAATATCTTAACTCAGTTGTCACATGATATAGTTAGCAGCTCTAATATTTGTTATTGTTGAGATGGATGCATCTAACAGTCCCAACAATCACAATACACAGTTTTTTTCAATCAAAACCGCATTTGCATTTATTAACAAAAACACTGCAATATGAAAGCATTTATTTGTGACTTCCCTTCTGACAATGTTGAAAAGATCTAAAACCATAGATGATTACATGGTTTCAGATTAACAGACTAATCCATTATAGGGTTGAAAAGAAAGCCACATCTGACAGTCTCTTAAGATTTTTAGTTTGGACATCACAATATCCTATGTTCAGAAACAACAATAAATACCACACATATACCCAGATGAACCAGGCCAAGAAGGTTATATTGCACAAAATATCACACTCAGGTAACTAAATTATATATCATAGAAGTTTCCTGTTTTTATCTTATCAAAAGATATCATACTGGTACACACCTCTGAATATTTCATTAGTAATTTCTCATTAGTCCATAGCACTCAAGAGAAGGTGATTGGGCACTATAATATAAGCCTTGAAAATATGTTCCAGAAGTGATGCCTCACTATCCACTGTTTCAGGATCAGACTTACAGTGTTACTTATATAAAATGCAGCGTAAAACCAGTTGCTGTGCTGATCCTGCTTCAGTGAAGATAGAGGTTATTACAAAAAAAAACATTTGTGTTATAAAAACCAACCCTGAAAAAATCTTAATGACATCTGAGCTGTTTAATAATATTGGCCACTTTAAATCCCCTCCTCTAAAGCCACATTCGCCATGTAGAACTAGTTTTTCAGACCAAAGAATGGAGAATGTTTATGATAGACAAACTATTTTAACACTTGTATCAGTCAAACAACACCCCTCTTTTTATGTGCCCATTTGATGGTTATTAATAACAGGAGGGGATAGTAAAAGAGTGTAATAATATTGCTCAGAAAATCACTGGACTCAATTACTCTGCTACAATACAATATAAAAATCACATGCAGTGAAGGCTGAAAGCAGGAAGCTTAAAGTCTGTAAAACACTGAGGTGAGCCAATGACAATGCACAGAGAGCTCTCAGCCATAAAAGAAAACGGTACTCTTTGTGCTGGGTCGGAATTATGGTTATAAGGGAGCCATTATCATCATAGAGGTATGTGTGTGTGTTCTTAGAACTCTAATAAAGCTGAGTGGGTGTGTAGAAAAAACTGTCCTAGTGGGTGGGAGTGTAAGGGCGGATAGTGTGCATTTTTTGTGTATTGCATGTGTATACACTAATATTATAATCAGGGGTGTCATGCAGTCATTATTTTTGAGGAAAAATTGGGAACTGGAACTGCTTCCGTGTGGATTGGCAAGGAACTGCTTCCGTGTACAACAGTGAGCGCAAGCTAGATTAAATTGATTATTATGTTTTATATATGGTTATTTTTCGTACAAAAACGCAACGATTCGCTAGAGGAGGACTTTGTTCACCCCCCGGAGCCGTGTGAGGCACTTTTTATTATGGAAGGGTGCGCTTTATTTCACTTCTTTTTGACTGATGAACTGCAACACCCGTTGACTGCCATTAAACAGCTTGGAAGAGCAAAGACCATTTTTAATATAACTCCGACTGGATTGGTCTGAAAGAAGAAAGTCATATACACCTAGGATGCCTTGAGGGTGAGTAATTCATGGGCTAATTTTCATTTTTGG
>NW_015641608.1:1366943-1395290 GCF_001515625.1 Sinocyclocheilus rhinocerous | reverse complement strand
GCATTCCTTCGGTTCAAAAGACGTGAAATAAAAAGCACCCTTCCACAAAAAAAAGTGTTTCACATGGCTCCGGGGGATGAACAAAGGCCTCCTGTAGCTAATCGATGCGTTTTTGTAAGAAAAATTGGGAACTGGAACTGCTTCCGTGTGGATTGGCAAGGAACTGCTTCCGTGTACAACAGTGAGCGCAAGCTAGATTAAATTGATTATTATGTTTTATATATGGTTATTTTTCGTACAAAAACGCAACGATTCGCTAGAGGAGGACTTTGTTCACCCCCCGGAGCCGTGTGAGGCACTTTTTATTATGGAAGGGTGCGCTTTATTTCACTTCTTTTTGACTGATGAACTGCAACACCCGTTGACTGCCATTAAACAGCTTGGAAGAGCAAAGACCATTTTTAATATAACTCCGACTGGATTGGTCTGAAAAAAGAAAGTCATATACACCTAGGATGACTTGAGGGTGAGTAATTAATTGGCTAATTTTCATTTTTGGGTGAACTAACCCTTTAAGTAAGAGATATGGGTGTCATGCCATAACATAGTTTTAATACGACTGACTTTATATTTAATGTGAATTTAACATTGAAAGTTAATGTGAATAAAAACATTGTAAGTTAGGCTACTTATCATAGCATTTTCATTGTACAGAAAGAAAGCAAAGAACATTTACATTATCAAAGAACATTTTCACTGACAGCCTAGAGTTCTAGCACTCTCAAAAACTCCCATTAAAATCACTAAAGCTGTTTACACTGTGAAATTAATATCTTACTTATTTATACACACATCTGCACTTTGTTGTTTCTAACGAGAGAATTCACCAGAAAGAGGTATTCAGTCAGCGAGCGAGTGAACAAAACACCGGCATTTTAGCGATGACTCATCGGAACACCTCTGATTGGCCATTGCATTCATAAGCTCAACAGCATCGTGTGTGATTGGTTATAATGCGCAGTGCTGTAAAAACGCGTCTGTCTCTGGCTCAGCGTTTAGCAGCTGATGATATGACACGCTGAATGATTTAATCACGCTGATGGGATTGTATCAAATATACAAAATATTATTCGGCTATTTTTTGTCTTTTGGAAGCTGCATTCAAAATCCACTTGGCTCAAAAATCTGAGGGGGCACGTGCCCCCTCACTTTGAATGGGCATGACGCCTCTGATTATAATTATTGTCCAGTTTTTCGGAAAATAAAAAACTAAATATTCCCATCTTTGTATCTTTTGGCAGTTCACACTACATATTCATATGAAGGCATTAATGAGCATGTGTATGTTTTTTCCAATGGTATTCCTTTCTCTTTCATTAGTGTGCTGCTCCACACGGATTGTCGGATGTTTGGCAGCCCATGTTGGGGTATTTGACCTGCACTCTGAATAGCGTCCCGTCTGCACACATGCAAAGTTTATACCTCTCCAGCCCTTCATTGAAGTACAGGTCTCCCCCTAAAGAGGAGTTCGGTATACGTGAAGGACTGAACATCACTGAGCCATTCAGAATAATGCTGTTTTCCTGCACACAAAATAGAAAAAAACAACATTCACACACTCCTATTTATATGTTTAGATTTTATATATAGGACAATATTTGGCCGAGATACAACCTTTGAAAATCGATTTGATCAATTTGTTGAAAACTAATTTGAATATCTGGAATCTGAGGGTGCAAAAAAATCTAAATATTGAGAAAATCGCCTTTAAAGTTGTCTAAATGAGGTTCTTAGCAATGCATATTACTAATCAAAAATTAAGTTTTGATATATTTACAGTAGGAAATTTACAAAATATCTTCATGGAACATGATCTTTACTTAATGTCCAAATTTTTTTGGGCATAAAAGAAAAATAAATAATTTTGACAAATTCCATGTTTTTTTGGCTATTGATAAAAATATACCCAAGCGACATAAGACTGGTTTTGTGGTCCAGGGTCACATATACAAAATAAATATACACAGTAAACACATGTATTATGTAAACACAAACTTTTATTTTGTATGTGATTAATCACGATTAATTGTTTGACAGCTCTAGAAAAAATTAAAATTAAGTTGACTTACAACTAAAAATTTAAGGAAAACTTTTCAACGCTTTTAACTACTTACTGCTTTTAGCTCAATGCCCCCACCCATGCTGAACTCCACAGTTTTGCCCATGATGTAAACTCCCTCGTTGCCACGAATAATGGCCTTACCATCTCCTTTGATAGTGAGGTCAGATGATGCATTGCTGGTGATCTGCAAAAGATGGCAGTGAGTCACTGTACAAACACACCTCATGTTTGACTAATCAAAAGACGTAGATTAAGACGATCATAAATCTCATATCAAGACTTTTCATATGTAAGATTTGTCCTGACATATGATATAAGTGCTGTATGCCATGTGATAAAAATTCTACTCAATTATTCAGGTTTCATAAGACTATGAGTCAGGTCTGTTGCTTACTCTCTCAGTAGAGGTTTTCTTCACGTTGAGAACCTTGACCTCTTTGGGCAGGTGGAACTCATGTGTGTCAAAGTCAGTGCTAAAGAAAGTCGTCTGAGTGCGGGGGTCAGTGAAGGAAATGCCTAAGTCGCTGACGATAGACGTCTTATCTTCCTCTACACTCAGCTTGGTGTTGCCCTGCTGGAACACCACCTGTAACTCACACAGAGAACACCTAAATCAATACACTTTCTCATGTCATCACTCACACTGTAAAAAAAATTCTGTAGTTTTTACAAAATAATTTTGGCAGCTGTGGTTGCCAGAATAATTTTGTAAAAAATACAGAAAAACTGTAAACACATTTACGGCCAAAAACTGTAAATTTTACAGTATAAAACTGTAATTTACAAACAAGAACATTTGAATGTAAACCAGTAAATTCAACAATGCACACTGCTATTAAAATCTGTTTTGTACATACTGACAACCACCATAATAATGCAGGTGGTAAAAGAGAAAGCCACATGAAGAATCAAAGCTCATCACAAGTAGCTTCGCCACAAGCAGAAGTATATACTAATATATAGAAGGTGCACAGAGTCATTCATGCAAACACAAAACACCATCATGGTAACACACATGATACTTAAATAATGCATTAAACTTTCATTAAACAACAGAAGATGTAACATAAAGCCCAAATAACCATAACTAATTACAAAAACTATTAAAAAAACATGATTATTTAAACAAAATACTTTAAAATGTGGAGGGTCATGCAGGGAATTCTGGGAATATCAGTTTACAGCTTTTGACTGTAAATTATACATTGATTTGTTATTTTTACTTCTAAAAACTGTAAAATTAACAGCATTTTACTGTAAAATTACATGAAATGTCTGGTTAGATATTTTACAGTTTTTCCCTGTATATAGTACGGGAACTTACTGTTAACCTATTAACAGTTTTTTTCCGTAGCGTTTTTACAAAATTTTACAGTTAAAATTACACTTATTTTTTACAGTGCAGAGCATACAGACTTGTTGAAAGAAAGTCAGATACTATGCTGACTGACTGGGTTATTGTTGCCAGTAATGACAAGGTCCTGGTCCTTCCTGCCGCCCACTGTGCTTTTGTGTAGTGGATGGACCACGCCCATATCGGCCTTCTGTTTGAAGCGTAGCAGTCCACTCTCATGAAACTCCATACTTTCACAACCTCCAGGACCTATCCGTATCACTGTCCATATCACCAGTGTTATCTATAAAACACAGATAATGTATAAGTGTCTCGGTATTCAGTGAGCAGTAGAGATGGAACTCAAATTATATGAAAATGTCTTATATTTTTTTCAAAAATTATTTGATGCTAATTTTATATATAGTATAAAATTATAGTATATCCTATCATATTAATATCACAGACCCAACAAAGAACCGATAAACTCACAATGAGGTTGATGAGCGCAAGCAGAAAAAGTAGGATGATTATGCCAATGGCAATGATGCCCTTGCGACCCCTCAGTCCTGTTTTGTGAAGTCTCTCCTCTTCAATCGGAATATATCCAGCCTTAAAATTACTGTTGTGCTCTTTATTAACTGATCTGCGCTCGATAGCCTTCTCCCTCATAGACTTCTTCACCGGCGCATTTGGGATTTCCTGTGGATATAAGGAAAAATAAGATGGTACATTAGTTGGTACAATTATTGTCTGCTACTGCACATTTACTAGACACTCCATTACTGCTACAAGAGGATTACCATACAAGAACCCCTTCAAAATATAGCAATACTCAGCTTTACTTAAATGATTTGCAAAATTGCAATTAAGATATTTTCTAGGCTTCAGTGATGAATTTGGGTGTAAAATCAATTATGCCAGTATGTATTCAATTATTATGGTAGCCCATATACTTAAGCCACACTTAAAATGTTTCATTTTTCTGAGAATTTATTTTCCAAATACATCTGAGCAACTGTTTTCAAGGTTAATTTTTAGCAGATACATGAACTCAGTTATCCTCAAGTTCACACAAGTGTAATAGCATAATAACCAGCGGCATAGTTCATTTTATCATGTTCACTAATGATTGACAACCACATAATGTCAACATACTTTTTAATTTGAATTTAAACAGCACATATCTTTTATATAATAACATTTTATCACTTTGTATCATTTAATTCCTAGCATATCTATTTTGAATATGCTTACAATAAATATCATTTCAGTTTAATATTTTATCATTTAATCATTTATATTTAATTATGTAACTCAATGTTAGTTTTAAGCATGTCTTAAATGCTGTAATACTTTTGGGACCAGTATTACAGTGTGTAGTAATAATACTTCATATTCTCAGTACTTAATATTTTGTTCTATCTTATCTCTTGGAGTATTTATTTAGTATATATAATTTTGGATAGAGCACTAAATAGTGACAAATGATTTTCAACCTGAGTTACTTGCGGTACAAGGGAGTCTGATTGTCTGATGTGGGAATATGCAAAAAATAACATCTCAGCCTATAACAACAATTTCTCTTTTTCCCCAGCCAAATGCATATTCTTTTAGAATTAACTAACACTACACATTAATTAACTATAAACACATTCATGCTATTAGTGTGACGGCTAAAAAAGAAAGCAGCGTTGCTGTCTTCAGGAATGCAGTAGATGAGTCCGTGTGTCTGTATGCCTAAAAATAAATGACACGCAGCCCTTTCCTCTGTAATAAACACGAGCGAATGGTTTTATTTTAAAGATCCAAAGCATCACCATCCAGTATAACCACAGCAAACTCTAACCCTGCAATAATGAGTCAATTTGTCCATAAACGGACAGGGCATAAATCGCGCAGATGATCGTTATTCATTCACATACATCGCCATAGACGTCGTTACCAATTTAAAGTTATTATACATCGCTCGCTTTAACGCTCAAAATCACTTGAAAAGCAAGGCAAAAGAGAAAACATTTACAATTCACATTGAAAACAGACCTGCTCCGACGCCATGTTGACCCTCCCTCTCCAGACCACTGTATGGACAGCTTCACACACAGCCTGAGGAGAAACCACTGCGAGAGAACCGTTATCCAAACAATAGTTTCAAACAGCCAAACCTTCACATGGATTATACACTTCAAACCTGGCTAAATGAAATTTAGAATGAAATTTCCCATAAATATAGGCCAGTGTTGAAGAAGAAATTAGTTACTTTTAAGGGAGCACTAACTATGTAAGATGGTTTGTTCCTCCGCTATAAAGAGCCAGTTGTGAGTCACATCATCTCGCCGTATAAGGAAAGTACAAATAAAGACAGAGCATATCATAAAATGAAAATGACAAGAAACGCCTGCTATGATATTTTTTCTGTTGTCTTTATTTCCAACATTTTTTTTAGTTAAAATTTCTGTTTACACTGAAATTTTTTTTTCGTAGTATTAACAAAAAATAAAAATAAAATAAATACAACAAATGGTGAATATGACAACCTATATATTAAAAGACACATACAATATATTGTTAAATATGTTTTTTTTTTCTAATTTAAAAGTATACGAATTACCTCAGAATTTTCAGAGATTACAGTAAAATATTGTTAAATTGTTTTTAATTAGTCAAAAGCATTATTGATAGCAAAAGTAACATTTCCCTGCGTAAACAGTCTGTTTGTTTATTTATTTAAATATAAAGTGATCAGTTATGTGTGCATTTGGGTGTTTTGTGTTGCAGTTATGCTATTTATTTAACGTTTATTGAATTATTTTAGTGTTTACCAATGTGTTACCTCTTTGTTTTACTAGGTCACACTTGCTGGATAATTAAATTAAGTCATGCAACAGTTACAATGCAATACTTGAAATTATTATTATTTTTTTTTTATTTGAGATCAGGACAGACAGAGGCTTGTAACTTTGGCACGTGGTATAACGTTAAATGATGGAAAATCAATTAGGGCATTTCACCTGTTCTTCAAGAGAATGTAAATAAAGATCTTCCTGCACTTGACATCTGACACCCACTTAACAGTGTGAGATTTCATCACTGAGAACTGAGCTTCACCTTCAGACAGAGAGTAACATAAGATGCCGTGTTAAAAAAAAACAGCTCGTATGGTTTAGGCTGTCCACACTGTGCTTATACACAGCTATATTTCCTCAAACTGTGAAGTCTAGCAAACCGTTGCTACAACTAAAAGCGCGTCCATGGTTTCGGTGAAAGTCGAGGGTGTGAATGGTGGGCTTTTACTAGGGGTATAAATACAAAGAGCGCAACCGCGCTGCTGCATTAAGTGCGCTGGGACGTCCTGAAGCAGGATTACAGCAGCAGATCTGCAGCTATGGCTGACACTTTACGACGACTGGTCAACTCATCTCCATATGGCGTTTTGCAGGACAAACTGGAAGCTTGGTACAAAGACTATCATGTAAGTCATCAATAATTCAAGCTGCACTTAGTCTGTGATAAACCACAATAGTAGTTTACTATAGTCACAGACTTTACATTCTGTTTAGTCAGGTATGTGTATAATATCAAGTGCACAAATTTAGGATTCACTGATTTCAGATTGTGGTATTTGAGATTCTGTCTGGGGACTGTTTTCACCACATGTATTTAAACTATTTAGATGCAGCTGTTGGAATTTGCACAACTCGGTATGCACAGCAACCTACAGTTGTTAGATGGCCATAATATACTGGAGTAGTTGCCAAGCATCCTGAATTAATATGCGCAGTAGTGTCCTGCATTGTGCTTTTATAACAACAGACCTGAGTTGGAATATTTGCTTTATTATATTGCTTTTGCGGCAGAGTTTGGTTTCTATGGACGCTCGTTGTCAGGACAACTGGTACTCCATTCCTGAGCACTTCTGATTGGCTGAGAGCAAACGTGCGCGCTCCCGTCAGGCTTGTGTTTTTGAATGGAGGGAGTCATAGGAGTTTACTCTCTTCTTGCGTAATGAAATTTTATCTTCAAAATTTACAATCTATAGGGACTTTGATTTTAACCACACATGGGTCAGTGAAGCGTAGTTTATTTTATTTATCATTCATTTATTCTAAAAAATACGTTAAGAAATGAAAGTCAAATAGAATGTGTTGAGAAGAGATTAGCCTAATTTATTTTTTATATGCTAAACATGTTTTTTTTTAGTAATTTGGATATTTTTGTGGGTCAAAAATGTCTAGTTGGCATCTCTTGATAAGGGACCCTAACCCTAAAAAAAGAGAAATGTAGTAGTTTGACATACTCTTTTACTATTTATTTAAAATATTAAGCAATTTTACTTGTAAGTTTGTCCACCACGTCAAAATAAGTGTGACAAGAAGCCATTTTGTTTTAATTTGTAAGTTAAAAATTACATTTAAAATAAAAGTTAATGTTTTGGTGTTTGATTGTTTTAAATTAATAAAAAAATTAAAAAGGCACATTTTGTTCGGGTCAAATGAAGTAACTATGACTTCTGATTCTTGATATTTTTATTATTATTTTTTTAAACATGAATACAAAGTTTGCATATAAAGAATTTGGAATATCAGAATGAGTTGTTTTATACCTATTTGTCACTATTAGCAACGCATTATTGCAATGCCAAAAATTAAAAGGTATTGTTTTCATACTACTTGATCAGGAAGTGCGATATCCAAGTCAGCCCATTGTTGCAGTTTGGGGGCGTTTCCACAAATGCTACTTCACTTGCTATACCTCATCTTATAACATCCTTTGGTCATATTTTCTCACAGGTGTTCTCTTGTGACCAGAACCTGAATAGGTGCTGTGAGCTAGTGGAGCTCACCTCTAAAATTCAGGGTCAATTGTTCACCATACTCAACCTTACAGCACAAGAAGGTAACAAATGGACCTGCCCCTATCTTTACTTTCAGTATTTCAATAGTATAATCTCATTCACCTTTAGCATGTGACATGGTTATTTCCTCTAACTGACCATTTAACAATAACATTCGAGCAGATTCTCTGTCCTCTTTCTTCCTCAGGGGGACATTATTCAGGTGTTGACACACTGAAATCTCGCCTTTTGCCATGGCTTGGCTCTTGCTTCACCATTGCAGCTTCGTCTGTCTCCACAGATACCAGCCTTAGCCTCATTCAGGTCAGATGGATATCCAGAATCCTCTGCTGCTGTCTTTAACATTTGTTCCACATGTTAGCAACCACCAGTATGTGTTTTGTGTTTAATGGTGGTGTTCATGAGTGAAATAACTATTCTGAGTACCCATACCTGCATGCATGTGTATCTATGTGTGTTGGCGCTTGTATACTTTTGTGTGTGCCAATCAGGAATCTATGGAGAAAGATCGGAAGATTCGTGAACTATCCTCAGTTCATGAGAGCGACATGCAGAAAATAGAAGACAAGCTGTGTTCTACACGTATGGAGTTGGATACAGTTAAACAGGAGTCGGTATCAATTCTAGTAACAAGTCTAAATGAGATAGTTGGTGCTAAGAGTGTCAGTAGGGATATGGAATTCTGTATGAATTTCTTTGTAAAATTCTCTTCCTTTATTACCAACATCCTAATCAAGGGGCAATTTGTTGAAAAACAGAGGTATGGGGGAATATTTAAAAATTACTAGCTACAGTACGTTTACATGCACCCAAAAAGTCTGTCAGTAATCGAACTGAAAAGCCTTCACGTAAACACCTTTCTAACTTTTATATTATGTTTTACAAACTGGTCAATTTTGAAGAGATTGGATATTTACTAATATTTTTGCTAAATAATAAGCTCTTCTGACGTATATTTCAGATTTTTTGGCTATGTCATCAAGGTTAAAACAACAGTTATACTAAGATCCGGTGATATTATAGCTGTGGCTTTCTCCAGTTCTGAACACGGTGACTGAGGCACTGCATACGTACTCAAGTTTTGTTCATAATACATAAATGCACATGTAAATGAAAGTGTGAATTGGATTGCAAAGTTAAGGGCTCGTATAAACAGAACCCTAACCCCCGACAAATTGCACCGTGATCCTACACAATACACAATACATTGTAATACAGACATGCTTAAGAGTCAGTGTTACATTTTATACTCCTCCATACAAATCAATCAAAGTCCGTTGTATTGTTTATTTGATTCCAGGCTTGCTGACACCCAGATTGAACTGGACTCCACAAAGAATAAATCTGCAACCACCCTGTTGGCCACAGAGGATGAAATACTACATCAAAAGGCAGAGTGAGTCAGAGATGGTGAACTTTAGTCTAAATGTCTGTTTTTCTCTTTGTGGATTAAACCATACTACATAAAATTTTAAATGTATTTTTTGTTAAATTACTGAATTATGTATTTGTGTCAGGTTGCGAGTTGCTCAAGATCAGGTTGATCTGTATAAGAGAAAGCTGGATGTACTTGATGACTATGAGAGGCAGGTCAGAATCCTACGAGACGAGATCTCGGTTCTCACCGCTGAAAAAACTGTTCTACAGGAGAGGTACGTTTGACATGAAAACACCTCGTTGCTTAGTGCAAATGAGACTTAAGCAAGCCTAGCTTACTCTCTTGACTCATTTCCAGATTGGTCAGGAGCCGTTCACCTAGTCCTCTTCCCCGCCGGAGTCGCTCCGTTAGCCCTGTGAGGGGTGAGTCTCCTACACGCGCACAGCTCACCAGTTCCTCTCGGCACGCGCGGCTGGTGTCCCGTTTCTCAGACCTGTACGTCACAGAGAGACTGGAGTCCCAGAGTCTCCTGCGCAGATACATTGACGACCTGGAAACAGTCCAGAGGATCCTTTTTATCGCTGTTGTGGTAAGAATAACACTAGTGGTTATCACAGGATGGAAATAGATAACCAGTGTAGGCTAGTAATAATGTTATGGTGCTTTCTAAAATTATTGAACATAGTAAAGAACACAGCAGTTACTTAATTTGATCTAATCTGATCCAAAATGAAAGATAAATTATATTATATTATTATAATTATTATTATATTATATTATATTATATTATATTATATGCTGTATTATAATCATTTGTATTGTCCAAAAGGAATCATTTCAGGCTGCTAAGATGGCCTATCGGCAGTTTAAAACGCGTGTGAGGAAGACACTTTCCTCCACTCACATTGGTCCTGAGAGTCTGGAGGATGCAGTGGTGGATTACATTGTGAGAAATCTGGATCTGTATGATGTGCAGACAAGCGTTAATGTAGGTTTGACCATGGTTGCAAACACTGAAACATTTTTGTGATTAATTATGGAAGCTTTGAAATTCTAAATGTTTTTCATGTGATTTATTATAAGCCTATTTATAAAATAGTTTTTTATTGTAACGGTATATTTTATTTTTAATAGTTTTAGTAGCAACACTGCTGTGTTCATATAAATGTAGTTCCCTTTAGTGTTGTTGAATAACATTTCATTTGTTCATTGTTCATTTCCATCTACAGGATGTGATCAACGCGATGAATGTAAACCCACGCATCTCTTTCCCTCCCGAGGTGGACTTTGTTCTGATCAGTAGCTTCATTAGGGAAGCATGTCGAATAGCATTTGCTATGCAGACTCTGGACCCAGCACTGGACCTGGCCTTCAGCTCAGATGGAGAACTCTACAGTGACGTTAAGTGAGTGGAGCTAATACATCAGACACACTCACACATACACATCAACACATAGCAAGGGTCTTGTGATGCATCTTTTATCTCCTCACACACAGAATTTGCAGAACTTTTTTAAAGATGTATATTACACTTAAAAACACATACACTTTCTCTTCCTCTCAGGTACAGGCGCAGCTTTGACTCGGAGTTCACCGCTCCGCTTGTGGCGTATCACTTGTGGCCTGCACTGTTGGAGGGAGACACTGTCATACTGAAGGGAGAGGCGGTCACTAGGAGAGGAGCTCTGGTATGTGGAGGCTATTCAGAGAAAATCAATCTAAATAGCATTCATACTAGTCACGACAGACCCATACTTAAAAAAAAAAAAGAAAAAAACTTAACTTGTGGATATTTTTGTTAATGCTTTTTAATACGTTTTATGCATTATTGTTAAAGAACTATTACATTTGTAAATATTAATAAATATAAATGAATAGTATTATAAATGATTGAATATTAAAAATGTTTAGGAGTTTAAAACTGAATAAAACTAAATAAACGGAATTGAATTGAAATTTTTAAAGAAACTGAAATGCTGTTTGTGTGGATGTTTTCTCTAGTGGAGAAGCAGGAGTCGTAGCTCCAGTCCTGTTCGCTCTCGCTCAGGAAGCCCCAGCCGCACATTTGTGAGTTTCTACTGACAACTCCAGCAGTTAGTCTTCCAATTCAAGGAATAATTGACCTGGAAATATTCAATTGTCATTATTTACACACCTTTACATTTTTTGAAACCTGTATGAGTTTCATGTTTCTGTGGGACATAAAAAAGTTATTTATAGCACAATGTCTAAGGTGCCGTTTTCTTTATAATGAAAGTGACTTGTGACCAAAGCTGTCAAGCAAGATTTTCAGTGAATAATGATTTAAGTAAGCCTGTACCTCACACAAAGCCATCATATTTTTATAGTTAATTTATGGTGCGTTTTGGAGCTTGACAACCCCTGGTCCCCATCCACTTTCACTGTATGAAAGAGAGCAGTTTAGACTTCCTGCTAAACCTCTGCTTTTATGCTTCATACAGGTTTAGAATGAGGGTGAATAAATTATGTCAGAATTTTCATTTTGTTGCGAACTATTCCTTAAACATTCCCAAAAGTACACAAGAAAAACGATATAGTCCACAATATACAGTCCACAATTTATTGTGCGCATTAGTTTTCATCTTCATTTTCTTGCACATGCTTCCTCACTGAGTCTGTGGGTTAGTACAACTTCTTTGCAAATTCTTCTATTCTGCTGTGGAATTCGTACAAAATAATTTCTGCTGTCTTTTAAGTCGTCTCACTCTCTCTCTCTCTCTGTCAGATGCCCAGTCGTAGTCGAAGCCCTTCCCCTGGACGTCTCTCAAGTAATCGACTTTAAAGTTTGATACCTGACCTCACTTCACGCTGGATACAGAACCAAACAGAAGCAGATTAATCAAAACATAATTTTTTCCCCCCAGTTTTAACATATTCTTTTCTATGTGTGGGACGAATTAGAAACTTAAGTGGAAAACAATTACCTTTATTACTGACTCAGTATTTATGAAGAATGGAGTCATTTGTCATTTTTAAACAGAAAGCACTATTTACAAGCTCTACACTAATATTTTCTGAGTGGACTGCACTTAACTTGACTGCACTTGATTTGATTGGCCAGTTAAACCTTAATTATATTTGATCAGCACCATGAATATGCATTATACTGATCTGTGACTCAAAGTGAGGGAACAGCACTCTAAACGTTAACATTTTACTCAGTGAGTCTAACAGGACCATTGCACATTACACTACCATTTTTTAATTAATATTTTTAATAAACTTTTGAATGGTGGTGTATGTGCTTGTTAAGGTGCTCTGTTTGTCTGTGATAACTGGACAAGTCCTTTGAGGTGCTATTCTTTCAAAAAAAAAATTGAGTATGCAGTGTTTTCATATATATATTTATGTGATTTTTATCTATACAGTAGGAAATAGGAAATATGTTGTCTTCTAAGTCACACCTGCACACAAGCACTTTTGTCATTCAGATTCCCTGAAGAATATTAATTGGCTCTTTTGTAATGAGATCTGTATTTCTGTCATCACTCTAAATATAAGTGCTGTATGTGAAGTGATTCTACTGAACTGTCATTAATTTGTTTCTTCTATGTAGTACATAATCTGTAGACACTAAAAAAATCTTTTACAGAATGCATTGAATGCATTTTCCCTTTAAGGACACTTTTAATGTCAATTTTATTTTTTCCTAATGTTGGTGCTATTTTTTTTTTTTTTACTTTGGTTCAAAAGAATCCGATTGCAGTGTTTTGAGATTTTAAGCTGTTCAAAATCTCAATCTTACAGTATAAGTTTAAGGTGCTCAGTCTGTTCTCCTAATTTTGTCATGTTTACTCAAATCATTTATTAAATTTGTCTATTCATACAAATATGTGTGAGTGTGAATCATTAGTAACAGACCTAACACGTTTGGTTTTATATTGGTTTTAACAGTTATTTTCATACAGTAAAATAATTTATCTGTGTGCACATAATAAAACACAAAAAATGACTCAACAGTGGTCATACCATTAATGTATGTATACTATTACTTAGTTTTCCTTGAGTCATAATGGAATATATAAAGGAAGCCAAGGTTACATAAAAGATGGGTTTTACTAACGTGAGCACAAAAGGTCATCTGTTCCAAAAACCTTATTTTGTCTGTACCCACTTCCACTCGTCACCACTAGAGGTCACTCACATCCTACTAAACGGAGGAGAATACAGATTTATTACGTTTCCATTATTCCATGGAAACTGGGACAATATTAAAGGTCCACTCAATAAATAAAAAAGTGATTTCTTCTGAAAAGTCATTTTAAAAATAATGTACACTCTGAAACATCAGCATCCTAATAAAAGTGTTGTTATTTTAGTATAAAATAAATAGCTTAAAATAAAATAATTTAAATATTGATATATTATTTATTAATATTTTGCATTTGCTTTTATTTATTTATGTTTATTTTTTATGTGCTTTTTCATTTGTATTAATTGTTTTTGTTGTTCAAAAGCAGAATATTTGTATTTTGCTTTCATTTATTTTTATTTCAGTTTTAGTGATTTTGTATTTCAACATTTAAATTTCAGTTAGTTGCCAAAGCAAAATTTTTTGGTATATGTTCTTTAAGTAATATATATATATCAAGTAATTATATATATAAACTGAAATGCTGTTTGTGTGGATGTTTTCTCTAGTGGAGAAGCAGGAGTCGTAGCTCCAGTCCTGTTCGCTCTCGCTCAGGAAGCCCCAGCCGCACATTTGTGAGTTTCTACTGACAACTCCAGCAGTTAGTCTTCCAATTCAAGGAATAATTGACCTGGAAATATTCAATTGTCATTATTTACACACCTTTACATTTTTTGAAACCTGTATGAGTTTCATGTTTCTGTGGGACATAAAAAAGTTATTTATAGCACAATGTCTAAGGTGCCGTTTTCTTTATAATGAAAGTGACTTGTGACCAAAGCTGTCAAGCAAGATTTTCAGTGACATTTTATTTCAATTAACACAAGTTATTTTTAATAGTTTCAGCTTTGGTTTTTTGTTAGAAACCAAAAGCTGTTTGATTTTACATGCGGATTACCCTGTTGAGATCACATGACCAGCCAAATATTACTCACTTTATCTCTGTAACTCTGTTATTGGACATTTTTTTTTTACAGAATAAATGAATCATGGCTGACTGACTGTACATTTATACAATGACACTTGTAGTAGTGTAACTTCTAGACAGACAGAACAACATAAAACATTACTTGTGTTCTTTTAAAGTATGGATTTTCAACTGTAATAAAAATAGAGAAAGAGGGAAATTACAGGAAATTTTTAAGAGTGGAACCATGAAGTAAAATAAATTGCTAGGTAGGCCATGTATGTGATTAGAGGAGAGTGGATTCATTGAGACCCTCTTGTCTTAACCACACAGCATCCACACACAGACACAGACACAGACAGACACACACACAGACACACACGTCTGGTTTGCTATCCTTGTGGGGACTCTCCATAGGCGTAATGGTTTTTCTACTGTACAGACTGTATATTCTATTGCCCTACACCAACCCTACACCTAAACCTACCCCTTACAGGAAACTTTGTGCATTTTTAGATTTTCAAAAAACTTCATTCTGTGTGATTTATTATCATGTTTACCCGTGGGGATCTTAATTTAGGTCCCCACCGTGACACGAGTCCCCATGAGTCTGTGTGTATTCAGGTTTAAGTCCCCACCAGAATAGAAAAACAAGTACACACACACACACACACACACACACACACACACACCTGTTTGCTGCTGAATACAAATAAAAGCATCATTATATAGTTGCTATGGCATCGGATAAACTCCTGCTGTTAAAGGATGAGACAGGATGAGAGGATGGCGAGGAGGAGTGTAATTGTAGAATGACTGCATGGCCAAGTCATACCAACAAATTATAAAGCAGGGATCAGTAATACAGACTGGCGCAGCATGAACTCATGCTCAATGGCTACTTATCATTTTCCTGAAATAAACAGATGCTGTATTTTGCTCTGTGTCCTAGAAATACCCCAACCAGCTGTTATTTTGAGCGCAGTTGCTGCCGGACCTGGACTGTCCTTTGAAGCAGACTCAGATCAGAGACCTCCCAAGGTTAGAGAAGTCTAAAGTCTGCATGCATAAAAAGCAGTATATGCTAAAATCTCTTCATCATTCAAAGTTTCATTGGTTTGGATAAACACTGGACAACTGCAGCTGGAGGAACTGGACATAAATTAGTCATAAAGCAAAATTGATACATTGGGGTTCACATACATTTTTCTAAACTGCATTGTGAATATATAGGCTACATATAGCCTATGGTCAAAAAATATGTAAGGAAACATAAGTAACCCACAATTCTGGAAATTCCATCATATACCTTTTCCTGAAACAGTTTTTCACAGACAGGGTATGAAGACTATCAAAAGCAGTTTCTTATTTTAACTGAAGATCATTGCCTTTTTTTGTTGTTGCTGTATTGAGGAAACATTGGTTTAAATTATGCTCTAAAACTCTACGAGTTACAGTAAATCATGTTGAGCCACTAGGTGGCGATCTTGCGTTAAGATTGAGACACTCATCAGCTCATTGCATGAACCACGAGAGTCAAAAGTTTACAGAATGAGACTGAAATAGTCATAGAATTATGATAAATAATAGGTTGTGTGCTCTTTAAAGAAATAGAACGAGAGAGAAAGGGTGGAGAGGGAATAAAAGTTTGAGGCTTTTCCTTGAGTCTCCAAGTTCAAGTTCAGTCAGAAATGAATGCATATGAGAGCCTGTAACTGAATTAGAGTCTCATCCACAAACTGACTGAGAAAGACAGAGAGCAGGAGACTTCAAGAAAGATAAATAGTAATCTTTTGAATAATATGTAATAGTCGCACTACAAAATTCCATTCGGTTTTTGCACACGAAGATTGTTGTAGCTGATTACAGTGTTGTGTTTTAGAATGCTGGACAGTTTTCATTGCTGGCTTGCCTGAGTTCATTAAGTCCCGATGGCGATGCCAGCAATAGTGTGGAGTCATTGTTCACAACTGCTAATTAACACTGGGAAATTGCCACACGCTAATGAGCAGAATTGTTCGGTCAAGCTTATTAGCAAAGCTTGGCAGCATCTCTTGGGCTTTTGCCTGGAGAGAGACTTAAAGAAAGAGAATGGCAGGAAGATAGATGAACTAACACTTCAGGGTGAGCAAGAGGGCACAGAACACATGTTTACTGCAGAAACAAGAGTTCATCCTTAGATAATATAGACCATCAGCATTATCAAGCTTTCAGGAGAATCACTTTTTAGATTCAAATGACGAATGCCAGTGTTGGGGGTAATGCATTATGTAATTAAATTACTTTCCCCAAGTAACTAGTAAAGTAATGCATTACTTAATGCATTTGAAATTTACAAGAAATATCTGAATTAGGCTACTTTTTCAAATAAAGGGCCTTTACAGTTACCAAGAAAAATATTGTAATGCATTACTTTTAAAAGTAACTTTCCCCAACACTGAAATTGCATAGTCATAACATAATAGCATATTAGTGTTCTTCTGAAGTAACATGTATGTGTCAGACTCTGTTCTTTGTTTTGTGTGTGTTTTGCGCCCCATGTGTTTCCTTATGCCCATATTTGGTTATGTTCCTGTCCTCATTGTTTCTTTATTAGTATCCACCTGTGTTTGTTAATGATCTCGTTTAGTTTGAGTATTTAAGCCCTGTGTTTTCCTGTATTTAGCGTCCGGTATTAACGTCGATGTTGTTCTTGTGTATCTCTGCCTGCCTTGTGTTACCCCTTTTGGATTGTGGATTAAAGACTGTTTATTTTGAGTTTATCCTTGTCTCCGTGTTCTTCGTTTTGCCACAGAAGGCAACCGTGACAGTATGCAGGGTTTACCACAACTTATTTTTTTGTTGCATCATTCATTATTTGATCAGACTGCCAAAGGGTATCTTTTATAATAATAATAATAATAATAATCTAGTTAATATAATAATAATAATAATAATAATAATAACAATATTCAGAACCATCATTAATATAATTTATTATTAATATTAAATGAATTGTTAATTACATTAATAATAATAATAAGCTTATTATTATTTTAAAACATTTTAATATTTTAAGATAAAAGGAACTTGAACTCCAATAAGTGTAGTTTAGTAAGGCAGAGTTCATATCATCCTCTCACATCTGGCTTTTGTTGATGGATTTCAGTAGTTATGTCTGCAGGCATGTGCAGATCCATTAGTCTTACAGATTCATTATATCCAGTGTTTGCCTGTTGCTGGAAAAACAGTTTCATGCCTATTAACTAGGATTATGCATTGTAACACCAGCAGAGATTGATTTTATGTTATGCTGTTTATCTTGGAAGGTTTTCCTTGAGCCGTGTACTGGATCATGCATTTGGCTAAAAACTTTAGCCTACAAGACATTTGGAAATATGAATATGTCTGCTGAAACAAGCCAAAGAGATGTGGAGAAGTGTGGCTGTTAGATGCTCCAAACCACAGTTTATTTTGGAACGGATTGAAAATGTTGAACATTTCTTAATGTTACATGTTGCAATCCCGTGTTTGGCAAGATAAACAGACGATTCTTCCTCTTCTCTTTTAGAGGGCTGCTCAGGTGATCACCCATGTGCCAACCTGAAATTGCCCCTTTTATCTTCTCTGTTTGTGTTCCTGTCTTTCCCTGAAGGTCTATAGAAATTTCCATCCAGGGCACACGTTTGGGATCTCCATGATGAAAACAGCAGCCCAGAGTGTTCCTACACCCAAACGTCCAACTGGTCTGCAGAGTTGGACTGGGGCGAAATGCTCCGACAAGGGTCGGTTGGAAAAGCTTGGTGTGGTTTGGTGTAGGTCAGAGGCATCTGGGCTGATCAGGACTGGATGCTCCGTTACATATCCAGTGGAATGTTTATCCAGTTGTGCTGTGGTTTGAGAGACAGGAAAAGGTAACCGCAGAGACCTCCTGCTTGTTCACTGGAGGTAAGCTCTGCAGGGGCCTGCATCTCACTGTACTTTCCCGACACTGTGTTGAAGGAGGGGGTAAAACATATAAGTGTGTTTAGAGATGTCCTCCCACCGCCATGCATATATCAGTTCAACCGGGCATCCATCAACAGATCTTTCATCAAATCTTCCTACCAAAGCCCTTCTTTAAGGATGAAAGCACTGCACCAGCCTTTAATCAAATGTCCAAATACTATAGGTTGACTGCAATAAATCATTTGAGACAATACTTTTTCAAATCAATACATTGTTGAATATGATAAAAATTTATTTACGACCCATAGAGGCAACGGTAGTCCAAAATATATTAAATTTGTCCAGTTTATTATGTAAACCAAAATGCCAATAATAACCAAATTACATCCAATCTGACTTCTTTGATAAGTTTAGCTGGCCTTATATACAAAAAACACACAAGAAAAACCCAAACAAAAAAAACAGAGAAATAATATTAAATCTTTCAGTTCTCTACAACATATTACAATTTAAAATATAAATACCATAATGTAAAAATAGGCAAATGTGAGCAGTAATCCATTACCAGCAGATCAGCACTTATCATAAACTCAACAATCAATAATTATAGTTAAATAAGTACAAAATTAAATAAAAAATTTTTGTATGAAAAATCAAACACATTTTTTTTCTATTATCAAAAGTTCTAAAAGCTGTTATCAGCACTGATTAATCACAGATAAATCTTTGACTAAATAGCAATGTTATTTAAATATAATTTATGTACTATTGTAGTTTATATTGTAGTATATTTTCAGTTTTCATTATAAATTGTTACTTTTTTTTAGGTTTAATTTATTTTTATTTCAGTTTAAATTTTTATTTATTTCCAGTTAGTAATTTAGTGCTTCAACTTGTTTCAATTGCTAAGAATCAGAATCAGAATCAATAAACCCGTTTAGACCTGAGGCCAAGTGCAGCATTCAGAGCATCAAAGCCTTTAAAGATCTACAATCAGCTCTTAAAAACACAAGCTAATGGCCACTAGAGACACATTTCCTGCCTTTAGAGTGGCCTCTCTGCCACTAGAACCTTTTACACATTTTTCACACACATTTACTCTTAGATTCGGTGTGACAACGTACTTCTTCATGAAGCAGAGGGCCTCTCTGGCTTGCATGAGAATAAAGTGCATGATATCATTGATACTCATGATGGATTGGCCCTCTTGTCTCCCGTAATTAGATATATTCTCTCATTTTAAAGCATTTTTTGAACTCAGTCAGTGTTTCATTTACCCAAAATATTTCTGCGCACTACCTAACTCCCTCCATTTTCTACTTTATCAGACAAATTCTCAATCTCTCAGTGAAGGGGCATTTGATGTGTCCCGGTTGTGTTTTGTGAGTTGTGTTGAGTGAGTTGCGGTTTGGCTGGCTATGAGCTCTTTCTCGCCAAATGGGAGTCTGAAAACTGGGGTGAACCCTGAAGTCCAGCGTTAACACATTCATATATCACTACACACACACAGACAGGGTTACAGGTGACCGCACCACACAATATAAATCACCAGTGATATAAAAATCATGAAGGGAGGAGAGGAAAAAGGAGTGGATAGTCAGAATGATACAGAGAAAAAAAAGAGGACAAGAACAGAAAATAAAAAACAGAAGTGATGACTAAAAGAGTAGTGATTTCATGTTGGTAATCAAAAATAACATAATAAATATAT
Source organism: Sinocyclocheilus rhinocerous (assembly GCF_001515625.1). Lineage (NCBI taxonomy): Eukaryota > Metazoa > Chordata > Actinopteri > Cypriniformes > Cyprinidae > Sinocyclocheilus > Sinocyclocheilus rhinocerous. The sequence goes on along the minus strand of NW_015641608.1, from coordinate 1,374,964 downwards.
ACAATTATATATACAAATGTATATAAAAATACATAACAATAAAAATGCCCAGCTGATATCCTAATGATAGACCTATGACTTCTTTTTATTTTAATTTAAATAAAGTTTTAAATATCAAGCGTAGCTTTATTTCTGGCAGTTCAAGTTTAGTCAAGCTTGCATCAAGCTTGCATCAGCTGACTCTCAGCTGATCCACGTCTACCTATAGGAATACGATGCCTATCTCAGCATTCCTATATAAGGTCCTTCAGTATTATCAGCAGCTTTTGCGTTGGTCAACAGCTAATGACCCTTCTCCATCCCCAACTCCTCCTCTCGTCCAGTCAGGATTCGGCCATTTGATTCTATTTTGAATCAGGCTCATTTCTAAAATGTGCACATTAAATTATTAAACATTAAAGGGATAGTTCACCCCAAAATGAAAATTCTGTCATTAATTACTCACCCTCATGTCGTTCCAAACCCGTAAGACCTCCGTTCATCTTTGGAACACAAATTAAGATATTTTTGATGAATTTTGAGAGCTCTCTGACCCTCCCATAGACAGCAATGTAATTACCACGATCAAGGTCCAGAAACGTAGCAAGGAGATCGGTAAAATAATCCATGTGATATCAGGGGTTCAACCATAATTTTACGAAGCTACGAGAATACTTTTTGTATGCAAAGAAAACAAATCAATTCGTTTCCTCCGCGTCACCCTGGTGCCATTTTGGAGAGTATCCACTGAATGTAAACAGCGTATGCTAGTATGCTGCACAGTGACGCAGCTGACACAGAATAGCATACGCTGTTTACATTCAGTGGATACTCTCCAAAATGGCACCAGGGTGAACTAACCCTTTAATGATCTCTGGAATACATTTATGTTGGTTCTGTTCTGTTATCCTGGGGTTGCGCAGGGAGTTCTTGCCCAGAACAGAGCCATAACACCAACCCAAACTGTATGCTAATTGTCAATCATCTTTGATTATAGTGGTCCTGACAGAAATAGGCTATATAATAAACCCAAAAAATATGTAATGTCTAAGATACCACTTTTGTTCACCGATATGCTAATTATTACAGAAAAATATAAATCACAAACAAAATGGAGATGGCAGTGACAATTGCATGTATATCACTATTTAAAAAAATGCTGTTTTAAAAGAAATGGTGCTTATCTGCAAAATATTGTAAATGTAGCAACACACAATGATGGCCAAATACTAGGTTGGTTATTTCTTTTTTCCCTGAGTGTTTTTGTCTTTATTTATACGGCATATTATGAAGAGCAGACGGGGCCACGTTAGAGAACGAAAGGGGGGACAGGATTGGAAGAGACAACCAGAAAGGACGCTGCCCATGAGGCTATTGGCTCTGAATAAAATGATTAATTTTTTTCCTCTATGTAAACCTGTACTAGATGGGAGTCTTTGGTCATTGCGCTTTGCCATACTCTCAGGCCTTTGCACTGCATTGAGTTCCTCCGTTTTAGTGTTGTTTCTCAAGTTTTTCAACACAAGAATGCATTCAGTGTGAACGTCCCCAGTACCCACCCACATAGAATCACTTTCTCCTCTTTCACACTCACAAACAAGCACATACCCATGTATAATGTAATGGGCTCATAATAATATAGAGAGAGCCGTTTATGAGACACTTTTGACTGTTACCTATGTCTTGGCATACTATTCCTGAATGAGGTAATGCGTAGCTGAATCACAAATACATATTCCCACAAACACAGAGCAAAGTCCCTCAAGCTCTTTAGGCCCGTTAAATCCATCTGCTGCAGTTCTACTGAGTGACCACTGAACTGCAGTTTATGACTAGCAGGAGAATTGACAATCATGAGGTCATGAGGTTATATCAAACATCAGCCAAGACATTTTAGCTTACATTATTAATGCGAGGAAAGTTGTCCCAGTGAACAAAAGCCCAATTACCCATGACATTACAACTGTCCGGTCCAGCGATGTCATGGTCCAACCCTTCCACCGAGACATTAGCTTATTTCCTCTCAACAAAGGTCGATGTCTTTCATAAAATGTTCTTAATGAAAGAAGAATGTTAAAATGTTCTTAACATAAAATGTTCTTATAAAGATCTTATAAAGACATATATCTATGTATTTCATAAAATGTTCTTAAGTTCATAAAAATCTTAAGTCCACTCTGGTCCTCATGGTCAAATAAAGTCTTAGTCATGTTTTGTAGTCATTTCACATCTGCTAGTTTTCACAAGGTTTTAGTATTAATTTAGTCACCTTTTTTTTCTTCTGGAAATGCCATCCAGTTGCTCATCAGCTGAAAGCTTTTGAGTCTGCTGGACTTTCTTGAAAACTTGAAAAGGGGCTGTAACAAAAAAGGGATCTGTCAGTGGGCTGTGACTTTTATAGGAATGTTTAATCTTTCCATTAGTCACACCTCAAAGCACCCAGTTCTTAAATTAAAAGAAGCGGATACGGTGAGAACCGACAAGCTTGGCTTCAACTGTGGAGACAAATGAAAAAAAGGAAAACGTTCCTGGACAAGAGCTGTGAAATCACTCAAATAAATCATTTGAATTAAAATTGTTGAATTTTATGCCGCATAGTGAAGCAAGAGAAGGGGGCCATGTTTCTGACAAGACAAGTGTTGTTTACACGTCGTTAAAAAGTTCAAAATGGTGAAATAGTAATGTTTCGTAACAGACGAACAAAAAATATGTTCAGAGCACCGCATGAGGCCTCAGACAGGGCATGCTTCAATGGGAAAGCTACATGTGTAGTGCTTTAGACCAGAGGTTTTTAGGTCCCCAGGGGACTGCAATAAATTTGTAATTTGTGTATATACAAAATGTACTTTTTTAATCAAGATTTATTTTTTAAACTAAATGTGCTTTTTAAGTGTGTTTAAATTTTTTTATTATTTTATTTATTTTTGATGAATTTGTTTCAGTTTTCATTCTGCATTTCATAGATCGGGTGGAATTATCATTGTATACAGTATTAATCAAATGAATTGTGGGTATTTTATTCAATTAACAAACCTTTAACAGTATAAAAGCAAGCAAGCAGTTTTAAACAAACTAAATTTACTAACTAATTTAATTACTAATATATTATCAGAAAAAAAAGAGATGATACAATTTTTTTAAACTTTAAAACTTAAATTTCTTTTGAACTTCAAGGAATAGTTCACCCCCAAATGGAAATTCTGTCATTATTTACTCTCTGTGCACTTATTTCAAACCTGCAGGAGTTTTTTATTCTGTTGAGCACAAAACAGAAGATTTTGAAAAATGTTGGCGGTAACCAAACAGTTGATGGTAGCCATTGACTTACAAAGTATGGAAAAAAAATACTATGGAAGACAATGGCTACCGTCAACTGTTTGGTTACCAACATCTTTCAAAATATCTTATTTTGTTAACTTTTTTGTTCAAAGAGAATATCCAGGTTTAAATGAAAATGAAACCGAAAACGTTTCAGTGTGGTATCGGAGTTTTGTATCTCACTATATTTGCATTGTCTCATGTGCATGTTAAAATTCAAATAAAAGAAAAGAAACAGAAGGTAAATGTTGGTAGCTCTAAATGATTTCATGTTGACTGCTGTCAGCTTATTGGGATATGAGCAGTGCACATCGAGGTAGGTAACCCAACTAGAGCCACTGACCAAACGTTGGCGGTAACCAAACAGTTGATGGTAGCCATTGACTTACAAAGTATGGAAAAAAAATACTATGGAAGACAATGGCTACCGTCAACTGTTTGGTTACCAACATCTTTCAAAATATCTTATTTTGTTAACTTTTTTGTTCAAAGAGAATATCCAGGTTTAAATGAAAATGAAACCGAAAACGTTTCAGTGTGGTATCGGAGTTTTGTATCTCACTATATTTGCATTGTCTCATGTGCATGTTAAAATTCAAATAAAAGAAAAGAAACAGAAGGTAAATGTTGGTAGCTCTAAATGATTTCATGTTGACTGCTGTCAGCTTATTGGGATATGAGCAGTGCACATCGAGGTAGGTAACCCAACTAGAGCCACTGACCAAACACAACTTGTTGCACATGATAGCAGTTAGCACTGGCCCCTCACCGCTGCCCTTATAAGAAACATATGGAGAATTATGATGATGGGAAAAACAGTGGTGCTCTTGTGAGCCATGCTGCGGGGAGGGTGAGTGGGATCGTCCAGGTGTGAGTCTCTCTACTTTATAGTGCTCAAGAGACTTTTTAGTGAACAGGCTGATTTGATCCTTGCACGGAAAGCAGAGGACAAAGCTCTGTTAGTGCACTCCAAACCCCTCTCTAATACCAATTACAATTCTGAAAAATGTGGTTCACACTCTGAGAATGATGATAAAAAAGAAAGAGAAGAAGTTTCTAGGGTTACTGAATATGGGTACAGATTAAACTGTAGTGGGTGAATGTGGTCATCTGAGGAGGGGGTCAGACATCACATTTAGATTCATAAGGCCGCAGTCAGACCCACTGATAGAGTTACAGCAACATGACTTTATGGGCCAGCTGCAATAGCACTTATTCAAAATTAAACACTTAAACACATACAACAATAATTATACACTTAAATGTGAAAGGCAAAGGCTATGATTGTATATACTGGCTAGTGGCTACTAAAAATTAATAAAATGAAATTTCAAACAGTATGTGTGACATTATTATCACATCACACTATGACCATGCATGTCCAGTTATCATCTTGGAAATGTAAAAAAAAAAAAAAAGTATAAAAATGATTTCCAATCATATGAATCATACTTCAAATGAATGGTCAAGTTAAGAGCAAATGTAGATCCAGGTATTTCATAAATTAATATTCTCAGACCAAAAACGTTTTAATTTGCAGCATGTACATACTGCAAATGAAGAATTGTCTTTAACTGTAATGTTGATAAACTGCTACTTTCCCCCTTTTTTGCCATTCTAATCTAACTAAGCAATGATTTTCAATAGTCCAGAATAGTGTTTAGTAATTGTAGATGGTAAACATGCAGTTTTTAGCAGAAATGGGAACAAAAGGTATAGTATCTTTCCACTAATAAAGCAAGTGTTTTGCAGCAGAGAGTAAAATAAAGCAAATAACAATTAAAAAACACAATCGACTGTATAACTCATTCAACATTCACCATGCTACTTCACACAGATTAAATAACACTTGTACATTTTATTGGAATTAAGCACATACTGTATAATTGAGCATATTAAACACTAAACTGCAGGGGAAAAAAGGTTTGTTAAAATTATACGGAAACCACATGACTAATCAGCTATTATAAACAGCACAAACGGTTAGCAAGTGTTTGTAGACTTTCTGTTTATTTCATGTACTTGGTTGTTATTCGGTCTTCCACATGAAAGAATCAAAGGATCTTAATGGTATGCTCTTGCTCTAGTCACAGCACACCACACACTATGTATTACAGATGACAATTCTAGGCATTTAAAAGCTTTATGGCCTCACAATAAACAGCCCTATTAAATTTAGGGTACTAAGTCTCCATGTTGTGGCTGCTGATGCTAATTTTAGGGGTCGTGGTTTGTTTCGAGTCCATTTTTCCCAGCATTAGATTCAGATCTGTGAGAATGAGTCAAATTGTTTTGGTTTTGTTTGTTATAGGTTAGAGATTACTAACTTTCATTTACACTGACCACAGCAAAGAACCAGTAGGAGATGGAGAGAGAGAGGATGAGTCACACTCAAACAATGGGCATGTTTATGTACAGCATTTCTAATTAAGATCCATAAGATCCTGTGTCTGACGAAGGTCATGGGACTGAAACATTGTGAATAAATCTATTTCCTACATGTTTGCAAGTACTGATGCAGGATTCATTCGTATTTGTTTTGATTTTTGACTTGTTTTTGGTCATTTGTCTTACGCAACTACCGATCACCTGCAGGTGTGTGAGGGTAATTGTTGATAAATTGCTAGAAACAAAAAGTATTGATTTAACCCGTTTATGGCCATGAGGTTAAATTGCTTACATAATCCCAGTATGATCATATTCTGAATATGAAGAGTTCATGAGAAACTAAAGTGAGAGGAGACAGAGGTATTTCATAAATAAGAAAAAGTTAAATTAGAATATTGGTTACCACTCACCCTCATGCCGTTCCAACCCCACAAGTCCTTCGATCATCTTCGGAACACAAATGAAGATATTTTTGATGAAATCTGAGAGCTTTCTGACCCTTCATAGAGAACAATGCAACTGAAATGTTCTCAGGCCCAGAAACGCAATAAGGACATCGTTACAATAGTCCATGTGACATCAGTGGTTCAACCGTAATTTTATAAAGCTATGAGAATACTTTTTGTGTGCAAAGAAAACAAAAATAACATAACTTATTCAACAATTCTTCTCCTCCTCATCCCATTCTCCGCCATTATCTAGAGCCGCTGCGGTTCTTAATGCTGGTCCTTGCTACCCCCTGCTCTGCATATTTTGCATGTCTCTCTTGTTTAACACACCTGATCAGATAACCAGCTGGTTAGAAGGGAGCTCCTTGAATGAAGTATGTTCCAATTGACATGTTCCCTACATAGTGTTTATTGCTCTCTACTCCCTGCACATGGGAATTCGGCTAAAGTTTACTTCACTTAAGAACACAAATTTCTATACCACTGTCTGCAGCGTCTCCGGGTCTCCACACACAGACGAAACCTACTCCAGAAGTGCGAAGGGTTATTTAACCGTAATCGTGAGATTTGCATAGAAGTCACGTCTTGCTCACTTGAATGCCCTTTGAATGGAACATATACATTTCTTTCGAACTGGAATCATGGTCATGGTCCACTGACATTAATCTACTGTCTAGTTTGTTTGTCGGACAAAAATGGCAGATTCAAGGTTATGATTGGTCAGATCACCTGTCAATCAAACTCCCTGCGAAGGGTCAATTGAACCCTTGTCCTTAGCATTGCTAGCGCAGGCACAATCAGTAAAGAAAGCTCTTAACTCAGATGTTCCACTAGCAAACATGAATACACTATTTCATTGCTCTTTCTTTAAAACTCTTTCAGTTGCACTCACTCAGTCAGACACAAACACATTCAGACAGTGAGTCTTCTGGAGCAGAAGCAAACTAAAGGCATTTCCTTACAGCAGAACTGGGAGCCTATCTGTGAGGTTATTTATGTCCCACAGTGGAGTGTGAGCAGGGCGTTCGGGGAGCATTAGAGAGACGCTGGAGAAATGTTTCCACTCTGTGGGTTTGCAGAACCACGTACACTAGCGTTTACATATTAAACTGCAGCTCAACACATCAACACTTGATGGCAGTGTAACTCCATGACAGAGTCTCGATGAGACAAAAACACTCTCTCTCACACACACTGCTTGTGGAAACCTGCCATATTAGCTCACCCGTAAATGTGATAAACTTCTCTCCTGTGTCTGTTGTCACTATATCTCTTGACACTGCTTTTGGAGGACTCAAACATGAGGCATTTGCTGGCTGATGAACATGTTGAACTTCTCAGAGTGCAACAGGATCCACATCAGGTTTTTTAATTCACGGTAATTCGTCTATTTAACTATTGATAAATTGCAAGCCGAGGTAGACCACATCTGCGACATTTCCTATTTAATTTCCTGTCAAATACAATAACAGCTTCTCACTAAACAGATCAAACTGAGTCACCAAAGACCCCAGAAACATCAAAGAGAGGTTTTACAGATTCACAGAGGGAATATGTTTTGTTGTCAGCAAAACAAGCGGATGATTACTAATGCTAACATAATTTGAATAATCTAGCATGAGTGGCAGCCATGGCAACAGTCTGGAGGGGATACAAAATTAGGTCAAAACTAATTTCCTGTGCCTAGATCTAACATTGTCTTGGTCTGAAATTGATTTTTATGAAAAGATAGCATTATCAGGTAGGAATCAGTTTATAAAGAAATGCACCTTAGCATACTTTTAAAAAAGAGCAATTGTTACAGAAATATATACTTCAAATGAAAACTTGAGTGTGAACCGAATGTTATGTTTTCATGTCGTTTACAATTAAAGGATATATATATAT
>NW_015641608.1:1294939-1366755 GCF_001515625.1 Sinocyclocheilus rhinocerous | reverse complement strand
TATATAGTAAATTTATATTAAATACAATTAGCCAAATTTAGTTTTAAAATATGGTTAAACTGTACTACTGAATGCACTGACAAGCATTTATGGTATTATTTATTTTCTACTGAAACTTGTACAGTATGTCATGTATTTAAATATATTTGTAATAATCAAGGTGCAATTAATTAAAAAAATATATGGTAAATGTAACTTTAAATTTAATATCAAGTTACACGCTTCAGTTAAAATATAATCAAGTCCTTTACATGTGTTTTAGTGTGTTAGTTAATACATCAAAATAAGTATGATTAAACAAGGATTTAAAATGTCCTTTAAAGTAAAACTTTTTATTTGACATTATTATAAAGGGCACTTTTCAAAAGTGTACTTAAGTGTGTTAAAAAGTGTACTCTCTTTAAGTAAGACTAACTGCAAATGTCCTTTTATTTCATTGATATATGCAAGAATATACTTTTCTGTGATGTTTTGGACCCCATTGCCTTTCCTTGTATGGACAAAAACAATTAAAACATTCTTCAAAATATCTTTTTGTTGTTGTTGTTTATAACAACATGAAGGTAAATGATTTTTTTAGTGAACTCGTTATAAAGTTTATAGTTTGATCTCTTTAAAATCTCGCAGTGTTCGGTGACAGCATTCACTACAGATACACAACACAACAGATGTCATATGATTGTTATGGTGTAAGATTACAGAATTGTGATACAATCTGAGGAAAGGATAATCTCTTTTGTATCTCACATGCACCAGAACATCTGAAGTTAAACATAAAGAATAGGGTTATAAATCCTTGCTCTCCCCTGTGAAACAAGGACCATTTTCTGTTTGGCTTCTTCAAAACAATCCCAGTTGTAACCCACGTTAAACTAATTCCAGAAGTCCAACAATTGCTTTGACACAAAACCTAAGGTGATCTACCTTTAGCAAAACTCATCAATTTTTGTCTGAATTCAAATATATTTTTAGAATGAATTGCTGATCAAAAATCTGTTTTCATACTGGTCACATAAAGGAACCTGATCCTAAATCAGTATTAGTTCATGTGTCTGGCCTCCAGCCTTAAACGCAGAACCAGATCACAGTCATAAATACAGTCCTCTGCACTATATATCTACTGGAAGACTAAATATATAACTGTAGATGAACACTTTGGAAGCTGTGTGTTTGTAATGGAGGGCTGCTGTGACACCTTAATGAATATTTTGAGATGATAAGTACAGTATTGAACATCCTCGCAACCTTAGTGTGGGATTGTTTTTGGCTTACGTCGGTGAATAAAGCCACCGCTGCTTTAAAGTTAGCCTTCAGACTAACAGCCCACAAGAGCTCTAGTGCTGAAAATAGAAGCATTTTAAAGCATTTGGAGGATGTCAGATGAGGCAAAGATCACTAGGTTTGTCATGGTGTCCAGCACTCCCAGAGGAACAGGAAGACTAATGTTTCTGTTAGCATGGCTTCCGCTAATGGTCCCCAGACTAGGAGATCACGGTCAGTGGTCATGGTCAGTGCTCACAGGGTTTGTCTATATCAATGAGGCCTTTGACAGGGAACCCATCGCCATATTGGAGAACTGTTTTTGAGATCAGAATGGTTGTGAGTTTGTGAAGGCCGCAATAAAGAGTGTAAAGAATATGTTTGTTTGTTGTTTAGAAGCAGTTTCCATTGAAGCGGTTTCTGTGTGAAACCTGAGGATCACTTTGTTTGAGATCCAAAGAGCCAGGTGGCCATAATACATATTATCATCATGTTTGTTATTATGTGTCAAAGTATTGTTTGTCTGTCTGTGTGTGTTCGGTTAGTTTTCTACTCACCGATTGGGACTCTTGGGGCATAAAGCATGATAGGGAGTTTCAATCTGTCTTTGGATAGACTTAAAAGTAAAAAAAAAAAAAAAAAGAGAAAGTGCTTTAAAGTCTAATCAAATTCATTAAACTCTTCTGGTTAACAGACTCTCAAAAAACAAAACATTGACAGATTGCTTATGCAGACATAGACATGTTGCTGGTGTTTTCATAGCTGCAGAATCCATGTGTGTGCTTGTCACCAAGATGAATGGCCTATTCAGAGCGTTCATGTGTTCAGCTGAGCTCTGTGCTGGCACCTCTGCATATGTGCTTCCATGTGTGTGAGATTATATGTGTCAATGATGCTTTTTAAGGTTTTAAAAGCAGTTGTAGGGGAAAAAAAGGAACAAACACAACTAATGCTAAAAAAAGGTAAATGTTTGAAAGAATTTCTCTAGTGTTATTGAAGGTAAGATATACCTTAGAATGAGATAAAAAAAAAAACAGAACATTAAATATATTTTTTATCTATATGCCATGCAAGTTCAAAAGACTTTCTAGTCTCCTACTATTTAACATTTTTATGCTAATCAAAGCACATGAAACACTAAGTGCAATGTAACTTTGTCTGCGTAATCTAAATCAATGTGGATTTTAATTTGATGGTTTGTAATTAATGCTCTCAAAAACGGAATGCACTTATTAATCACAGAAACACATACTGTACAGGCGCTGATGCTCACAGGTTCACGGTCAAATTTAAGGGCCTTTTTAAGTTTGAGTTTTACGTAACTCTATTGTATTGCCAAAACAAAATTATACACCTCATTCACATGCGCTGATTTACCATCATTTTCTATGAACTCAACAGAGCATTGACATTAGTAATGCTTGTATTCTGTGTTCGATTTTAATATTCAAGGACTGATTTGAACAAAAACAGCAGCCTATCTTTGTTTCTATATCCTCATAAACTCTTACTTTAAGAGAATAATTTAATCATTTTTATGTAATTAGCTTATTGTACTGGCTTCTGACCTGCAATCTGAGTCCAAGATTAACACCCTGAAAGTGCCAAATACAGATAAAAACTTGGCTTCAGAGAGTAAATAAAAAGTTGGCCGGAAATTTTATTATGCAATACAACATTGTACATTTAAACTGAATTTTAAGAATGCTAGCCTGATCCTTGCTAACTATTTGTCATGCTCTCTCTTAGGGATGGGCAATATGACCTAAACCTTTTTTCACAGTAGCCTAACGATATATCACAATATAGTTATTTTTGCTTTAAATAAGGTCTTTATAATATCAAAATTTGTGATACTATAGAAATGTAATTGTTGTCACCAGTGTCATTATCACAAAAAAACCTCAGCGATTAAATAATCGTTGTCTACACACATTGTATAAAGTAATCAAACGCATAGAAATATGGCATATTCTTCACTGTGTAAATTAAATAAATATTTCTTCTTATTAAAGCTACAACAGTGATTTAGTCAAGAGCAGTGAGAGATTTTCTCTGTTTTGTTCTTTGATTTGATTAACATGAATGAGAGACAGCAGGAATATTAGACTGCTGTCACTTTAAGAGCTACCCGGATCCAATATATTGTTAAACGTGGGTTTTCTTTGTCAGCTCTTTGCTTTCACTTAAGACCTAAATTACACTGTTTATGAGGAAACGTACAAAGACGGGCATTTTGACACTTACAAGTGTGTGTATTTAACCATTTAAAGCCTATAAAGTGGCAAAAATAACTCAATACTCCCGCGCTCTATGAGCACCGTCTTCATGTGCGTGGGCCTCTTAGAAACTGTTTCTCAGAGTCAAACGATAAGTATTCATGACCAAGTAGTAAAGCAATGTCACATGAGCATGTAACCGCGATAGAGACGATAGTCCAAAATCTCAAAATCAAAATACCAGTTGACACATTTCTACCAGTTAATCGTGTCTATCAGTATATTGCCCACCCCTACTTTCTCTCTCTCTCTCTGTATATATATTACAATAGATATAATTTTTTTAAATTAAGAATTTTTATGGCCAGTAAACATATTCTCCATTTTCCTGCAATTGTCCAACGTGGCAAAAGGATAATTTTGGACCGTGCTCCTGCAAATCATGACAAGAACACAATATGTTTCTGAATAGATAGATTATTACATTCCGGTCACATGAAGTCTTTGTGTAAAGGGGGTCTTAAAGTTCATTGGACTGGATCTGATCCCAGATCAGATTTTGACCCTGTGCTTCAGTGCAGCAGCAGGTCCTGGGCCTGAACACAAACACCCTGATGGGTGGGTCCTGTTTTCACTGGCCCGCTGTATAGGACAGAACAGAACCAGAGTTCAAAACAACACAAAACACCTGCAAGGCTGCTATGACAACCCAACAGCCCCAATTCTGGCGATGAAGCTGTTAAAATGTTAAAACGCAATTTGCTTCTGTTTTTATTAAATGTCAAGTATCAGAGATAGTTAATATCCAAGAAAGTGTTCACACTGGAGTCTTTGTTCTTAAATAAAACACACACACACACACACACACACACACACACAGTTAGAAATGCATTGCCAGCAATGACTGAGTTCCTTCCTAGCTTCAGGGATGTTTTATGGGGTCTCTGTGTATTTCCTCAACCTACTTCGGAGTCACATCCATTTCAAGTTACTTTTACTTGAATTAGCAGATGATTCTGCTTCAGTGCGCTGGAACACTGTATTACATCTATTTTACACCACTAAAATTCTTTCATCTAGAGTTCGCTCCTCTGAAAATAACCATGCTAATGTCACAGTATGTTATATTCAATTCAGAAATGAGAACTCAGAGAGAGGAACACTATTCTCAAAGCTGCACTTCTGTTTCTGTTCCATCTTAAAGGGATAGTTAGATACCAAAAAAAAAAAGAATTATTATTATTTTCTCACCATCATGATGTTCCAAACCCATGATGTTCTTGCAGCATGGAATAAAATTGAGAAAAAGTAGCTAAATAATGATAATATGCAAGATAATGCTAATAAAGTTTGGGGAGAACAATTCCTTTTAATAAATTAAGCCTGTTAAATGACTGGATTACTGTCAACATCCTGTTCTCCCACAGTCAGGTGAAGTGCATGACAGATAATGATGATGGTAATGGAGATGACAATGTGACTCAAGTTTCCTGACTAAATGTATTACTCACACTGCTCTTTTATGACGCAAATTATTTTCTTGTCAGTCAATTATCTCCCTAAAACATTTTAAATACAGAATAAATAATCTAAATGTAAATATATCAACATCATCCTGCAGTATCAGCTGCAATGATGATCTGAAATCAACAGAGGGCGATAAAAACAGGAAAAAATAAACACACACACACACACACACACACACACACAGGTATTCCTATCATTATGGGGACATTCCCAGTGTTGGGAAGGTTACTTTGGAAATGTAACAGGTTACTATATCTAAAATATAGTGTAACTATTTCAATTACTGTATGAAGGTAATATAACTGATTACATTTGATTACTTTTCTAAATTTCTAGTGTTTTCAACTGTTAATCATTTTCAAACAAAGGGTTAACCTTTGTATTCAACACTGATTATTTTCAAAATCCTTCATCACATGAATTAGGATTATAATAATTAAATTTTAAAGCACAGCCACCACAAAATCAGACTTACTTTGAGATCATTTTTAAGTTAAATACAGATTTAAAACTATAATAAGAAATAGTTTAGTAGCGACGATACTGTTTATTTTAAATAAAATCTTTGTGTAGTTATGACAGGAAAGACTGGCATCTAACAATGACTTGGAAGAAACAGTTCATCTTAAAAAATAAAGCATACATAGACCCAAATAGGAAATAAAACAGTTATTGAATAAGCATGTGTCCTATTCTGTGTACTCCTGAAACATTGGTGTCTCATATTTTAGAGCAGTCACTGTAAATTATAAAAGAAATCAATTAAACCTGTGGCTGTGTGTGAAAAAAATTTAAATGTAAGAATATTTGTAATCTTTAACATTTTCATAACTTGTAATTTAATTACACATTTTTTTTCTCAGTAACTGTAACTAATTACAATTACATTTATTTTGTAATTAAATTACATAATTTAGTTACATGTAAATAGTGACTTCCCAAGACTGGACATTCCGGCATAATGGTTTTTATACTGTACTCTATTTTCTGTCCCCTTCCCCTAACCCTACTATGCTCTGATCAAGCTCAAACATTTAAACCTGAATACATTTGAACTTCAAACTACTTAAAATGGTGATATCCTACAGGTGTCTGTAATTTAATCAATCAGAATACATTGTTTTAGAGTGAGGCAAATTGTATAACACAAAACAAGACAGAATTCAAAACAAGACATTATGCTAATACTGATGTTTCTGTTGTTGTTTTCCCACCAAAATGATGTCACATCCTGGAGGATGATGCCATTAAGGATATAGCTTTAATTAGTTAAAGGGTTATTACAAATGACTAACAGGATGGAAAACAAAATTAAGGGCATGGGAAACCGTAAATCAAGTGTAGCGTTAGTTCTGGCAGGTCACTTTAGTCAAGCTCGCATCAGCTGACTCTCAGCTGATCCCCATCTACCTATAGGAATACGACACCTATCTAAGCATTCATATATAAGGTCCCTCAGTATTATCAGCAGTTTTCGCATTGCTCAATAGCTAATTACCCTTCTCCATCCCCAGCTCCTCCCCTGTCAGTCAGGATTCAGCCTTCTGATTAGATTATCCTTTGAATCAGACTAATTCTAAAATGTGTACATAAAATTATTGAACTTTAACGATATCTGCAATACATTTATGTTGGTTCTGTTCTGTTCTGTTCGCTGCTCTCCCTGCTCTCATCCATGCTAGGCTGCAGTGAGTTCTTGCCCAGAACGGAACCATACCGCCAATCCAAACTGTATGCTAACAGAACTGATTATTAGTTAAAACAATATTTCCATGAATATTGCAAACATTTCGAAGAAATTTTTAAAGCAATGAAGAAGGGAAAAAAATGAAATAAAGAAATACTAGTAATATTTTTATTACTGCTTCTAAAATGGTTGATGGAGACACACAACTGTACTGCATAACAGGAATGACCCACAAACAGTAGACCTCAACACAGTTAGCCATAAACACATTCACTCCTCTCTGTGTCAGAGGTAGATACGGTGAGAAGGAACAAGAGAGATTAAGCTGAAAGAGAGGCAAATGTAATAATTAAATATCCTTAACTCAAATATGATAATATAATCAAATTCAGTACTTTAGTGCAAACAGCAACGGCATAAATAAACAAAGGTAAGTGCAGTTTGTCCTCTAGAGGGGGCGCATGAGCCGGGAGTCACTGGACAAGAGCAGGTTCAACTCTCAGGGCAGTCGGAAATAACACACGAGTAAACATTCCCAATAGTATGCGCTCAGGGGAAATTCAGGAGAATTTCTAGCCAACTACTATGAGCCATTTATAGCCTTGCACCACTGCGGAGTCCTGGTTTGTGTTTGTGTATGTTTGAGTGGCAGAGAAATAGCCATGAGTCAAGACTAAAGCCTGCTTGATGGAGCTCACCATTCCATAGAAGGTGTAGAGATAAGAGGTATATGACTGTAGCGATAATGATGTGTGCCACAAATGATCACACTACCTCAAAATAGTATGTGCGCTCATTTACTAAAGAGCATGTAGCCTATATGAGTGGAATGTATTCTGCAGTGTGTGTGATTCATTGACATTGAACACTTATTATAAGAGGTTCATTTATAACTTTAAATTTAATTAGCGGTTCATAGAAAAACATTGGCTTAAAAAGTTACTAAGCTACAGTCTTTTCAACATGTCTGACGCATCCTAGAGAAGCAATGCAAAATGAGTCATAGCCAAGTCTTTCATTATAGCTTTAAGATGCTCGTGAATAAATATATACTGTAAGTGAAATCAACAGACATTAAAGTAAATAAATGAGCAAAAGCTTTCATCCACAGTGACTCACAAATGATAGAAAAGTATAAAGTATTTAAAAGGAGAACACTATAGAAGTAGTTTTTGCACCAAATTAGAGCAACTGTAGACCAAAAATATTAAAAAATAATAAGAAGAATCAATACACATGCTAGGTGGGATTAATCGCGATTAATTTCAGAAAAATGTGCGATTAATTCGTGAATTTTTTTATCGTTTGACAGCACTAATATATATATATATATATATATTCTTTTCATCTCTCTTTGTCTATCTATAGATTTCATCTTGTCAGCTTTACTTAGAAGAACATGCCCTTGTGCTTGCCGTTAATTTTAGCGGATGGCATTAGTTTTTATTAGGTCCATGCGCCCAGCGGCTCATTAGTGCCACATACCTGGCCTTCCACATGCAGAGATGACTGGTTGTGTGAAGCAGCTTTGAGGTGTTCACTGAGCAGTGCACCTTAAGAGCTGCAGATTAAATATAAATACAGAGGAGGCCATAACATTCCTGTGACAAGATGTCATTACATTGTGATGAAGGTTTGTAGTTGGGCATGCTGCCCATAACAAGGTCACAGTCACACATAAAAAACTAAGGCCACCTTAGATCAACCACAGGTTTTTTTGTGACCATGAGCCAATTACAGCCGATGTGAACATATGACGAATTTTTCTGAATACAACGACAAATAAAACCATGATTGAATAGTGTGACAAGAAATTACATGCTCATATAAACAAAAATGATAAAAGGTTATTTACAAAACACAAGGATTGATAAAATCGATATGTAGAGATGATTGCTTTAGAGAAAAATAAGAAAACGGCATAAGAAAACCATCAACATTAAAGTTACATAATAGCAGTCAAAGCCTGCATCACACACACTGTTTTCTTCAGATTTCTTCATACAAAAAAAAAAACACACACACACACACACACACACAATGATAATGCATTTTACTGAGAAGTCTTGTACCATTCTTACACAACCAAGCATAATTTTTATGACCCCAATAAACAGTTTTACATTAGTAGAAGCTCTCAGGAGGTTTTTGAACACAGATATAGTGGAAAAAGCTTGGAAACTGAAGCTTTTTACAGTTCACTTTCCCTCAGAGTTAACTGCTACTCTGGACTTCAGAGTCCTCACAAAAAATCACTTTGTAAAGTATAAAAGCAAATTCTGTTGCTTTTTTGTACACTTCTGGGAACTAGGACAACAAATGCCAAAAAAGTATTACTGGAAAGTTCAGCGCTTCCTACAAGGCACATGGTTCAGGTCAGAACTCTGATTGCTTGTCAATGTGGCGCTACTATGAAATTACAGTACAAAGACTACACGTATTAACATTCATAATGAGGTTTTTAATGTCTGATGCAGAATGCACGTGGTGTAACAGCCTCTGATCTTTGTTCTGAAGCATGATGATTTGACTTGATGCTGCAACTATGGCACTTCCACCATTCGAGCGAGAGAATGATAGCATCTGTGATTTTAAAAGCAGAGTATGCTGGATAGCATGTAACTGCTTCTTTAAAGTGCACAGTTGCACTGGCGTACACGTTTCCTCCGCCTGCACTCAGGCAACCCCAGAACATTTCTCTGATCAAACATCACTGCTCTCTCTGTCTTTCATTCATTCCCCAATCACAGCTCTCAGTGTGACGCATCTCTTGCTGCTCGCAGCCTTGAGACTGAATAGAATCATTCTGCCTCGCTCTGTTTCTTTCATCCACACCTGAGGTGGAGGATCGCTCCGGAAGATCACATAATGAGCATTTCTCCATTCATTCATATGACTTCACTTTATCTATCAGTAAACACCCATGGTCATTTTGAATTGAAACTTCAGGCAGATACTTTTCAATAAAACTGCAGTTATGGGACGCCACGTCTGGTTATGTCAGTAAATCATAATGTTATTATACCTACATATTTGAGCTATTAAAATTTTATCTGTAAAATGTCTGGGTAATAGCACACATGTGGAAATTGGAAATCATGTGATGACTTAAAATTGATCTCTATAGTGATATATGTTTAATACTAGGAATTACCATTTTCCAATAAATGTCAAAAAGTTACTGCATGTCAAAAAAAATTTTAAATGTCAAAAATTACTGCAAATAAATGCATGCATTCTCAGAGATACCTAAATGCATAAAAGTAAAATTGTTTAAAAAAATAAAAATCCAACTTGCAAGAATTTCTTGATCAAACGTTTTTAGTAGGTGCACAGTTTTTTATTTTGTATGAATATTCTAAAAATGTTTTTATTGACAGAGTATTTGTTCAAAACCTGTTCAAATGTCCCAATGTTTCAAATTCTAAACCATAAAAATGTTACTTAAAATAAATAAAATTAAAAATTAAATAAAAGGTAAAGAAATTCTTGCAAGCTGGATTTTTAAAGCATAATTTTACTTCTATGCATTTGGGAATCTCTAAGAATGCATGCATTTATTTGCAGTAAATGAAGTAATTCATAGTTATATAAAAAATAAAAAAATAAAAACTTTTAAAAATATATTCTGTACAGAATTATTTTTAATGTGTCATTTTTACATTACATTTAAAATAGTTTTACATCAGATGGACAAGATCATCGTATCTCTGGGTAATCTGTCTGAAACCCAGTTGTTCGTTCATCACTGTAGTCTCCCCAAAACACAGACCGGCTTCAGTGTCTGATCACAGACACACCCAGACAGACTGCATCTCGTGCAGCTAATTATGCATAATCATGGAAATTAGAAATGTTTACTAGACTCATATTGAACTCCAGTGCTGCTTGGACATCTGTCTGAAAACAACGGCCTTTGATTCACAGGAATTTTCTTTATTATTAAACCTAATGCCTTATTTCCTTGTAATAATCAGATGCATTCCTTGCTTAATAACACATGCTTCTATAAATATTATTTTGGTACTTTGATTGGCCTAACTTTCAAATGAAGATTATTGAAATGATTGATTGCAGCAGTGTGATTACTAAGAGGAAAATGTAACTGCATTGAGTCATGACACTCACTGAATCACACACAACTGGAGAGACATCACAGCCTAAGATGGCAGTGTCACAGATGCAAAAACTCACTTGCAAGGCCAATACTACTTCCTGCTGGGAAGGAATGGTGTTTATTTTCTGAGGAACTGCCTTTAGTTTGCTTCCATTAGGGGTACATTAGTTCAATGCTGATCACTTATGAGACATTTCCACTGCTAACAGGAAGTTTACAACAGGCAACTTCAGTTATATAACAAAACCCACAAGGTTTCTGGATTTAAATGTAAAACCACATGCATACTTGTCTCTAACAAATACACAGAGTAAACATGTAGCCACATACAACCATACAAAAGGATGTAGCTTATCTGCATTTTATGATTTTCTGGAAAGATTCTGAATGAGACATGAATGAATGAACCGAGATCATCGGGGAATAGAACTAAATCATAAATAAGCACAGAAAAGAAAAAAAGACATTAAAGCGTCAGATGCTATTAACCTAGACATTTATGAAGGCCAAAGTTACATTTATAATACCCATGCGGCATAATTGCAATGGTGCTATGTGTGATCACTGTAAATGAAAACCCTCTATAATTTGAAAAATCATTTGCCATATCTAGTTAATAAAAGTTATGAAGGACAGGCTTTCACAGCAAGCAAGCAAACAAGACAAAAATATTTACAAATGGGCAAAACAAAAGCTTTTTTAATAAACATTAAAAACATGAATAAATTAATTATGGTAATTCTAATAAACATCCCCAAGGAGACCTGCATAAAAACAGAGAAAACAATAATTTATACAATACCCAACATTAACAGCATTCAGTTCCACTGATTTAGAGTTGCTACATTCATAAAGAAGTGAATTTTGTGACCAAATACAGAAAAAAACATAACTAATGCATATATTACTGTTTTAAATTATGCATAATTTTATCTATTGTAAATAAAAGTATTACTTTAAAACCAAAAATTACTTTGAAAATGTTTTATTTTATTTGTATTATCCGTATTCCTCATTACAAACTGTCTGTCCATTGTTTTGGGAGGAGGTTGAGGACTGAACTGTGCATGTACAGACCCAGCGTTGTCACCGTTGAGTGCATTGTGCACAATATTTTTTCCCAAATGTTGCCTTTATTGAGTGTTACAATGAACCCTGCTTCCCCTCTAGCTGTGGAGAGTGTCAGGTGAAAAGACAGCAGACAGCTGGAGAACAAAAGCAAATCCCTCCATCACACAGGAATATGACAGAGCGTTGCTTGATTAAACCAGTTTATGTTCAACAAACAAGCGGATGTATAAAAGAAACATTTGTCAAGGACTCACACACACACACACTGATCAGCATGTGACGCACATACTATGATGCATACATGTTCACACATCTGTTGGGGTCTTACAACACACACACACACACACACGTAAAAACAAAAGACATTGATTATCTAGAAGAACATGACTCCTTCCTCTCCGACTCGCTCTGTCGCAGGTGTTCTTTTATTTTTATGTGTATAAAGACGTCACACACGCCAATTGCTTTTACACACAAACACACACACAGGAAGTCACACATCTCCCTTAGGAAATACCTAAAAATGTTTGTTGCTGTTGATGCATCAGCATTTTAGGCACATAAAGGACTTTCCGTAAACAAGCTTTTCATTTCTCGTTATTTCAATCGTTCGATGAGTCTATTCTTCTCTCTTTTCACTCCCTCTCCCTCCTGTTCTCTGCCCAAGGCCTTTTGTGTCTTTGTACAAAATTGCCATGTTCCGTCTTATTAGTCACCCCAAAGAGGAAAAAAAAAAAGATGTGTGTCAGAATAATTAAAAGGAACACACAGAGAACAAAAACAAACAAACAAATGAATAAAAAGCACCGCTGAGCCACAGCTGGTAAAGGTGTGTTTCATTTATTGAGGAAAGGAAAATAAACCAAAAGAATCTCAGTCAGGATTCCAGTTCCTACGAGAAACCTTTTTGGTTCTGCTATGATAAAGTGCACTTACAGTTATCACACTTTCCATTAGAGTTTGAGTCCTGGTATTTCTCTCTCAGACACACAAACACACACATTGTACATCTCTTTTTTTCTGGACCTAAAAAAATACACACAATAAAAGATGACAAAACAGACAGGTGTGTTTTTGCATACAAGGTGTGTAACTGACAGTCTAATTGGTTTTTAACATATCCAGATGTTCATGTATGTGTGTGTGAGGATTCAATCCACAGTATTAAGTAGTTACAGTACTTTTAGTTTAGGCTACTCTACAGAACAAACTTCAAAATCATCCAGGTCACCATAAGGGACCTGATTGAGATCATACCATCTCTGACAAACACTCATCAGCTTTTAATTTCTTCATTTGCAACCATGTCTTCCCCTCCCCATGCGAATAACAGGTCAATTTGAATAGAATCATCTAGTGTTTTAAAAATAGAATTTATTTCTAACCAATATGTCTACATAATATTTATGTACAGTTTCATGACACAGAAATATCTATTTCATTTTCCAGTTCGAAGGACTGTGAGTTTCCCACCACAATTTTGGCACATTTCTGTTAATTTTGATCACTAACGAAACAAAAGAACAGGCATGGAAGAGAAACGTGGTCTTAGTACCAATAAAACATCTTCAAACAACCACATATGCTCCTCTATTTGAGAAACAAAACTTTGCTGGCATCACTGGGAAACTGCAAATGAAAGAACAACCGTCCAAATAATCAGTCAGCATCTGTCGAGCCTCAGGAAACAACAGGACAAACACAAACACTGCATAGTCGATCCCACATTGTGTTGTTACACAGTGTTCATACATCTATATTGCATGTAGTGTGGCTTTAACATATAATTACACATTATAATGTTGGTTGAGGAGTGTGAAAATACAGGTAACACAAACCTAGAATGGATGAATCGACACCATTAAACCTCCTCTAGTTTTTTTCCCTAATCACTTACTATACTGTTGTGCTGAATGTTGTGTGGACGGACAAAAAAGGCAAATACATAAATCATGTATTTCGGTTGTGGGCTACTTTTACTCAGAGTAACACATTATTTCTGAGAGAATAAAACGGTAAATTAAACATTTGCCTTAAATAAAAACATAAAAGAAATCTATACACTAAATAAACGGGAGTACCGATCAGTTGTGTTTCTGAAAAAAAAAAAAAAGTGTAAAAAAAATTTTTTTGGTGTCAAATGAATATGGAATGTTTATCTTGTCCCTGTATTGCACCTTGTTTCCCTTCGGAGACTATTTCAAGTCAGTCTCTCCCATTTATATACAAAATTAAATGTTAAAAATCAGGATTAGCGGAACGTTTCCGTACTGTCTTTTATGAAGTTCCCCATTTATCCGAAGTCAGATTCTCTCCTGACTGAACAACGTATATTAAACAGTAAAAGCCCTCTCAGATAAAAGCCACTCACATCACTAAATTGAAGTAATTGTGCGCATGTTCTTATCGTAACAGCGACAACCTATCAGATACTTCGATAAGCCCTAAACCTAAACTTTACTGACCGCATTGCAGTAATCTCAAGACTGGTGCATTTCAAGTTTCTCCTACCACTGATCTCACATGTTCAAGACTTTCATGTATTAAAGGAATAGTTTACCCAAAGATGAACATTTGCTGAAAATGTACTCGCCCCCAGGCCATCCAAAAAGTGGTTGTGCTTGTTTCTTCATCAGAACAAATGAGAGTCCAAACAGCTGATAAAAACAATGATCCACAAGAAATCCACACGACTCCAGTCCAGTAAGTAGTTTCTTGTCTAGCAAAAAGCTGCATGTTAGTAATAAATTCATCGACGTTTTAAACTCAAACTGTTGCTTCCAGCTAAAATACGAGTCTATATATTTCATAACGCTTCCATCAAAATTCACTGACATATTTGCTTATAATTGCTTTGACTTGTAAATGGTGTTTGATCCGTTCATATTTCTCTCCTGATTTATTTCAATTGTTAAAGCAAATATTATGGACATTGTATTCTAGCCGGAAGCAATGTTTTGAAATTACAACATCTTAATGATGGATTTGTTTTTTTACAAACTCACTTTACACTTTATCTTTACACTTCACAAGTTGTTAACTGGAGTCATGTGAATTACGTATTATTGTGATGTTTTTATCAGCTGTTTGGACTCTCATTCTGACGGCACCCATTCACTGCAGAGGATCCATTGGTGAGCAAGTGATGTAGTCTAATGCTAAATTTCTCCAAATATGTTCTGATGAAGAAACAAACTCATCCACATCTTGGATGGCCTGAGGGTGAGTACATTTTCAGCGAATTTGTGGGTGAACTACTCCTTTAACACCTCAAAGTGGGTGAGGAGACTTTCACTGGTGAAACTTCACAACCACACCTCACTGGTGGTGGTTGAGGAGAGACCCCCCCACATGATTGTAAAGCGCTTTGGGTGTACAACAATACACAATAAAAGCGCTATATAAATGCATCATTCATTCATTCATTCAAAGTAATGATAAAATGAAATGCCACATTATTTTGCTTTGTAAAAAATGACCAGGGACCAAGTTACAACATCTATTTAGGAGAAAAAAAGATGTATTCAAGCCAACTGGAGGAAGTAAAGCAGGAACTAAAGGTGAGACTGAAGCAGACTGCTTTGTGGGATGAAGTCAGTCGGGACCAGCAGATTTGGGTGAACCTAACAACAAGAGCTGACTGCAAGGTTGTTAACACTTGTAACTAAGTAAGTAAGGCCATTACCTACAATGGAAGTTAGGTAACAACAGTGTTAGATAAGGGAGACAAAAGCAGCATTTCATCAGCCTTGCAGTTCTGCCCTTTTTCTTTGTTACTCGAAGAGAGCAAAGAATTCAA
This sequence comes from Sinocyclocheilus rhinocerous, assembly GCF_001515625.1. NCBI lineage: Eukaryota > Metazoa > Chordata > Actinopteri > Cypriniformes > Cyprinidae > Sinocyclocheilus > Sinocyclocheilus rhinocerous. The sequence continues at coordinate 1,351,075 of NW_015641608.1, read as the reverse complement.
TAGGACAACTCTCGGTAACAAGACTGCAACTATTTCTGGATGAAAAGCAAAGTCACTTCACAGCAGCTGCCTGCATGACTAAATGCAGACACACACACACACTCACTCATGTAACAGACCGCTCAGAATCATAATCTCATTCCCACAACATGCCAAACTCCAAAACAAATTGTCACACAGTGCAAACAGCCCCTCTGATGACCAGGACTGGACTAGGATGTGCGGATTCAACCAGCTACTGGGTAAGAGTCATACGAAGGAGGACTGATGAGTGGGCATCACAGTATGGAACATCTAAAGTGACCCGAAACGAGTCCCTGACCTTGAGCCAGAGATCCGAGAGAGAGAATCCCTCCTCCTGGTTTCAGATACCCAGGATGAGAGGCACTTTCCTGGGTGTTGAACGAACAGAAGCAGTGACCCTTGCTAGACTACCAGGACTCATTGCTCCTTTTGTAGCTTTTTGATTCCTTCAAGTTTTCACAAGTATTGTAGTTAAACATGTTGTGATTTTTTTTTTTTGTGTTGCTTTTGTGTTACTTATTGTTGTTAATAAAGTGCCTTCCAGATGCAGGTGACTGACTTGAGGGTCAGATTTGAAGATGTGTTTTTCCCCCGCAGAGTGCAGCGAGATTGGGAAATGTCATACTGGCACATGGGATTACAGAGGGCTTTTGGCACTCAGTCTCAGCTGGAGACCCTGAGTATGAGATGAGGAAAAGGAGAGGGATGTGGAAAAGGAATCTAGCGGATGTCATCTTCACAAATACCCTTCCTTTTGATCCTCCTCTGCTCTTCATTTGTTCCCCCTCTGCTCCTTCATTCTCTGGACTGATAGAACAGGATATATCCCGACTCAGAGTTCTTGGAAATGTCAGAAGTCAAACCGTAGAACTCCTCTATCGCCTGTGCATCAATTTTCTGTAAGAGAAATGGAAAGGAATAGATAGAGAAAAAATGTTGAGAAAAAGCAGGAAAGAGAAGCGTTGTATTATGCATGCATTAGGGTTTATATTTTGACTATATGCTACCATTCAAAAATTTGGGGAATGTTTTTTAAATGTTTTTAAAAGAAGTCTCTTATGGTCATCAAAGCTCCATTTATTGATAAAAAATACAGTGCAAATGTTAAATATTATTGCAATTAAAAATAACTTTTCTATTTGAATATATGTTAAAATATAATTAATTCCTGTGATAGGACAGCTGAATTTTCAGCATCATTACTCCAGTCTTCAGTGTCACATGATCCTTCAGAAATCATTCTAATATGCTGATTTGCTGCTCAAGTAACATTTCTTCTTCTTATCAACGATGAAAACAGTTGTGCTGCTCAATATTTTTGTGAAAACCATAAATTGGATAAAAAGTTCATAAGAACAGCATTTATTTGAAATAGAAATCGTCTGTAACATTATACATTTCTTTACTGTCACTTTTGATCAATTTAATACATCCTTGCTGAATTCTTGCGAGAAGTATTAATAAAAAAAAAAAAATCTCACTGACCCCAAAATTTTGAACAGATATTTATATATATGTATATAAGATTCATACCTCAACAATGTCATCATCAAACAGCAGCCAGAAGCCATGACTCTTCACAATGGTGATGTAATGCCCTCTGTTTGGGCCACTAATACACACAGTTACAGAGGCAGTGTTTAAACTTTTGAAGGAAATCAATTTATTTTTTAAATATCTAGACAATGGATATTTCTTCTCTCTTCAATGGATACTATTTTACCATAAAATATTCAAAAACACATAAAAAATCCCAGATAAAATCCTAATTTAATTTTTTTTAAACCTATCTCTTTTCTGATTAATTTATTCTGCTTCACTCTTAAGAAAAAACATTACCATTATAGTGTACATTCACACTACGACAAATATATTTGCACCATAGTTTGTTGAGGCTTATATGGTCAGTATTTATAGCATATGACTTAATGTACCGACATGGCAGACTGTGTTAAGACCGTTTGTTTTTATATGTTGCAGATGTACATGTTTGACAGTTCTCATACCTGCCACAGTGGACCACCACAGCGACGAGGTCGTACATGCGGTCGAGGTTGACCGCGTCTCCGGAGGTGTTGAAGAGGCGGAGCTCCAGTGGAAAGACCACACGATAGCTCAGTTTAGTGTACCGATGCAGCTGCTCCATGTACTTAAAGCGCTTCAGATGAAGAGCCAGGATCATGGGCAGCTTCTTCACACGCATACTGCAACATGCACACAAAACAAATCACTGGCACGTAGAAATTCACACTGCAGTGTATAGAGCAGCACCAAAGCATTTTTTTTTTCACAAAAAAAAGTACTTTGTTAATTGCACTGTTTAATACAGGCCTCAAAAGCTTCATTATTAAATCAAATGACACACACAAACCTATCCTGGAATGGTTTGTAATTGGAATACTAGTATACTATACCATATATACTGTGTAGTGTAAACAACCATCTTTTAAAATAGCATGTGCAAAAGTAAGCAATGTTAGATGTTGCAAACAATATATGCAACATTTTGTAACATGACTTCAAAATTTTGCTCATGTAATTCTCCCATTGTTATTATCTTAAACATAATTTCTTTCCTGTTTTTTTTATTTTTGTGTCTAAACTAAAATGTCTAAACTTGTGGCACTCTGATCAAACAATGATTAAAACAATGTTAAAATAATGTTTACTAATCATGTGCACAGTAAATGTACTGTTAAAATAGTACAGGGTGAATTCACTAAATAAGTTACTCCACTTTTACAGCATTTCAGCTTAACCCTTGCGCTATGCTGAAAATCCTTTATCTAGTTTGGTGGGGTTTCCCCCCCCCCACAAATTACTAGTCTTTAAAAAATTGCTTTTAAATATTTCAATATGCTATATTATCAGCAAATCTTGGATTTAATCTACTTTTCTTTCGAAGAATTTTCAATGGTTTCGTATTTCTTATTGGAACTGATTGGATCTCATTGATCTGAGCTTGAATCTCAGTTTTTGAACCCTAAAGAAATACAAAACCTAAAAGAAAACAAGTTGAAAAAAAGATTGAATCCAATATTTGACAAAAAAAAAAAAACCCAGCATAATGTGAGATTTACAAGTAATTTTGACTGGCCTACAAAAAATCCTAGGAAACAAGGTAGGAAAAAAATCCTAAAAAGGTACAAACATTATCAGTTATTTGGGGGGAATATCCTATATGAGCAAAGTCTGTATGTTTTAATCAAATGCAATAACATTAGCATTTTTGTGAAAAAAAATCCTCTTCAGGTCAAAATGACTGGAACACAAAATGTAGGTTAATTAATGAGTCTTGATTAACTAGTCATTTTTTGGGAAAGTTTGCAACATTTGCATAAAACCTTATTCATGTTATTCGCATAGGTATAGTAGTATGTCATTCTGAAACCTTACATGCACTACCACACTATATCAATACACATCCGACACAATGACTCTCACCGTTTCTGTGCCTCTTGTTTGCTACAGCACGTCTCACAGTAGTATTTATACTCACTGCACAGGGTCTCTGTATTACTGAAGCCCCTGTAAAAGCCACCAGAAAAAACACATCTATCAAAGAGCATAAACACAGAGGAAAACAACTGGTTGTGTACATAAGCATGCTTGACTACTGTTATGTTACAGTGTTTTTATATGTCTACCTGAGACAGTGTGTTATTGAAGTGTTCTGCTCAACATCTACAGACAAATCCAAAAAGTCTTCATCCTTGCTACTGACCTGTAAAAACAAAAGGACATGTGAGTTCACAAAGCATTTGAGAAAGAAGAGAACACATCTCTTCAGAAAGCGTGATCTCGCCACCCACAGAGACAATATTAGCTGTCAAGCATCTTCAAGGGGCAGAGAGTTAGTGGGGACTAATTTCTACAAAGATGTTTATCACGCATGTTGGCGACCCCTTTCTACGAACAGTTTCAGCTGGCGAACGGGTTGCACTCTGTTGACCTGATTGTCTCCTGTTGTCTTGCACTTATTGCAGAAAGCCACGAGTGAGGATGTGTGAGAGCACAGGCGTGTAACGGCGTGTTAGCACTCAACTGTAGTCTAGCGGCAATGTGTTAATGCGAAGAAAAAGTAGGTTAGTCAACAGAAAAGACTGAAAAGTGGGTCACACGATAGAGAGATGGTAGTTTTTTTCCTCAGGCTGCAAAATTCAAAGGATTGACCGAATGTCGTTGTATAAGACAACTCACAATAAAAAAAAAATAAAAAAAAATCAAACAATCCTTTGTGTCTGTCTAACAGAAGAGCACTCAGATATTTAAAAAAAATAAAATACAGCTTTGCTCATACATTTACATATCCTTTACAGAATTTAGATGATTAGAATTTTATTAACTATATATTATTTTTCATTAATATTAAAAATAGGCATAAAAGTGTTTATTACACATTTAATTTTTAAATATCACATTTTATTTAGTATGTCCCTGAAGATGCTGCATATATTTCAGTATATTCTGCGAGACAAAAAAAATGAATAATAATTAATAATAAAAAAAAAAAAAAGTATCCTGAAAAAATGTATTAGATTCGATATATTGCTTTATGATTCAGGCTTTTTTAAGTATACACAGAATTAAAAGATATAAATTCAGAATTTGGATATTGTTTCTCTGAATTCCAAGTTTACTTCTTGCAATTAAGATTCTTGTTTCGGCCATGGAATAAAAAAAAAAAATGTAACTTTTTATCTTAGAATTAAATTTAATATCTTTAGTTTATATCTTGAGTTTATGTCTCATAATTCTGTGTTTAAGTCTCACAATTCTGAGTTCATATCTCATAATTCTGAGTTTATATCCCATAATTTTGTGTTAAAAAATCGCAATTACCGCTATTTTTTTAATCCATTGGCAGAAACTGGCTTCCATAGCTGTATTAAATAAAAGCAAAAGAATACAATAAAATAAAATGCCGTAACACTTTAGTATAGGGACCAATTCTCAATATTAACGAGTTGCTTATTAGCATGCCTATTAATAACATATTGGCTGTTTATTAGTACTTATTGCACATAGCAACACTCTTACCGTCTCACAGTTGAGACAGCGTGTCTCATTGGTCAGCGTGCCCTGGAAGATATCGTGAACCCAGGTGGGCTCGGCCTTGTTCTGTTCTGGCTCGGTGTCCGTGGCGATGGCAGTGCCGTTGTTCTTCAGTCGTCCGTTCTGTTTTTCCTGTTTCTTCTCCTCTTGCAGGATGTCAGCCACCGTGTTCAGCAGGTAGTTCAGGAACTCGTGGGCGTCCTGCTGCATGTAGTTATCAAACAGGTCTATAGGAAGAGCCAGACAGCAAAACGTGTAACATTAGCTAGCAATCCTGCAAATGACTGTGAAGGAACTATCTGTAGACTAAAAGGCCATTCACACCAAGAAATATAAAGATAAGTATAACAATAACTATATTAGCATCCACACCAATGCATGACAATGTATTTATTATAAGCAACAACTGAAGATAGAATCACTGTAAATCACAATTGGGACGTATAAGGATAGGTCAAATCTAATGGAATGGGGAAAGTCTGAAATCTTCAAAAGTGTTTGACAAGATTATTTTTCAATAGCATATTTCATAACATCTGACATGGTCTCGTAAATTTGGCTTCTTTAGCACAAGTCCTGTATTTTTCAGTCTGTTCCAGTTAACTCTACTAAAAAGTAATTAACTTTTGTCTAGCATTTGCAATCATAAAGCTAACTCTGTGTGAGTGAGTATGTGTGTGTAGCTGGTGAAGGTACGTCTCTCTGACAGAGGTCTGTATTGTTCATTCATAGCGAGGGCATTTTCTGGAATGAAACAGAAGAACAAATCCTCTTTTATGCTACATAATATCCCTCCCCTCTCCCTCAAAACACACACACACACACGATCTGTTACACTTGCTTCTCCTTCAGTATATCACACAGAGGCTTTCTGTTATCATGGACAGGTTTGATTTTTCACAGTCTCCTGTCTGAACGCTAGATACTGCTCTAGTAGTTGCCTACAAACTCATGTTGACACCTTTACCAGCAAACACTTTGCATATATTGGATACACAAGATTTTACATTTCTCATAAACAACTGCATATATTTAACAAAATGTCAACCAAATGTATCTGAAAATATTTTAGCAGTTTTGTGGGATTCTGGTATGACAAATTAGCAGTAAACAGATGCTTAGTAAGAGTGGAAACCATATTTAACTTTATCTGAAGGAAAAATGAAAAAGAAATACAGTCTGTTCAATGTCTTACTTTTGTGAATGTATCATTCATTCAGTCAACATTGAAAACATCTTGTTTCCGCAAATTTCTGACCAGTCCGTTACCATTCATGAAGGTTACACAATGAAAGTGCGTCATTTGTAATCTGCCAATTTGCTAATGGGCACTTGGTTCCTGGCACCCACAGGAATTAGGGCCCTATGATTTCCAAGATGCGGAACACACAGACAGAATTTAGCTATTATAGACATTAATGCGGAATTTGGCAAAATAAAAAAGTTTTATGAATTAATTTGATTACCACAGTTCCGATGATAAATTTGTATTAAATCATAAAACTTAGTACCCTGAAAATATTAAAATGGAATTTGTGAAAAAAATAAAATGAATTTTTTATGATTAGACTTTTTGACTATTAAAATTTAATAAAAAATGGAATCCAGAAAAATGTAAATTGAAAATAAGGAATTTAAATAAATAAATTTAAAAAATAATCTGCGACATCCATTAAATGCTATTAAAAGCCCTTCAAAATACATTACCACTCAAGATTTTTTATAATTGTTTTGGGTAAAAAGTCTCTTATACTCACCAATTCTGCATTTATTTGATCAAAAATAATGTAAACTATTCTGAAACGTTATTACAATTTAAATAAACTGTTTTCTATTTGAATATATTTTAAAATGTAATTTATTCCTATGCAGGCAAAGCTAAATTTTCAGCAGCCATTACTTCAGTCTTCAGTGTCACATGATTTGCATTTAGTGTCACTTTTGACCAATTTAACATATTCTTGCTGAATAAAAATGTTAATTTCTTAAAAAAAAACTCTTACTAACCCCAAGATTTTGAACTAAATATATGTATATATAAATATATAATATTAGATGTTGCAAAATAATTTATTTGACCAAAATACACAGCTACTTTTGAATGAAAGTCAATGCAGAAAGATGCATTTTGCCTTCATAACGGTGTAGTTACAGTATCTACCAGCAGTGGTTAACTAGGCCATGTTAACCAGCCAAACCTCGATCCCTTGGTTCCCTCACCATTCTCCTTCCGCAGACGTGAGATGAACTTCTTGGGAGGGATCACGCCCACCTTCTTCTTCTGTGTGGCGATGCTGTGGAAGAGGTCGGCCAGACAGGTGAGAAGGTTCTCCTTCTTCTTCTGCTGGACTTTATAAGCCAACACATTCTCCCTGAACGGCCGGCAGAAATACAGAGCCTGCAACACTGAGTTACAGTAGCACGTGTTCCCAAACTAGAGAAAAAGACACAGAGAGAGGAATTCATTCAGGCTGAGCTAATCAATCCTTGAGCGGGAAACAAACAAAGGACACTTGGGACGCAATTAAATCTGATTTATGAAACCGAGAGAGAAAATCTGGAAGAGTGCCAGGCAAGAAATGTGCCAGACACGGGTCAAACACAGAGAACCCCACCAAATGTGGATCTGCATGAGACATTTACAGTCAAGAAAAACTCCCTGCTCAGCACTAAAAGCAAATAAAATGGCTGAAAAAAACTAATGGTGGAATCAAAAGCTCTTTAAAAACATGACCTGCACAGGCTGAAAGAGCAGCACTTGCTGTTACCGTGACAACAGAGCATTGTTTCCCTTCCAAAGGTCTTTTCCCGTTCCCTCACACTGACAATAGAGTTGTTTTAGGGGCTTTTTGGCATTTTTATTGACAGCGAAAGCAGAGAGATGACAGAAATTTAACGGAGTAAGAGAGGGAAACAGGAACAGGATAGAGATGCCATGAGTATTCGAAAGTGACAAAAATGACTGAACATGAAAACACAATAATAAACATCGAAATGCAGTGATTAGGGGCAAATGGGCTGAAACTCAACACTTTGTGGTCTTATTAAAAGTGTTTTCAGGTTAACACATTATTAGTGCATCAATATTTTGCAGAGGTACATTTTTCTTGGTAACAGTGTGTTTAGAATTAAAACTGTTTAACTGTCATCATGGTGAAAGTTTTTTTTTTTTTTTTTTAATCTCACCTTTGTTGACAAAGTTACATATTTAACACAGATCCCTAAATTCAAGAAGGATGCAGATATAAACTTACCTCCAGGAACGCCACAGTTTTCTGTGTGGCATTCTAATATATACTCAGACACATAATTTTGGTATCAAACTAACCAATTCTCTCATTAAGCTAATTGCTTTGTTTTATCGTCACATTATGATGGCAATAAATACATTCTTAATTAAAATTAAAGCAATTCTAATTAGATTAGGCTGACAGTTTTCCTATAAATCTAAATAAAGAAAAATAATTATAATAACTGTGATAATAACTATAATAACTAAAAAATAATAATAACTGTGACCTGATTTCTGTTGATCTCCTGATGATTCACTGAATTACTCACTGAATTACTGAATTAACTGCTCGGCAGCTTGACCTGAAAGATTCAGCTATAAGACTGAACAGTAACATGTTCATTAATCACACCAGCTGCACTAATGGCAGCAGGAATAAATTCAGCTTTGTCAAGCTGACATGTTCTGCAGTAAAAAATCAAATGCTAATATATTTTGCAGAAGAGTACAAAATAAACCACTCACTTCTGTTGAAAATAACAAATTAAATGGTTAGCAAAGGTTGTGAACTGTGCTTTTTCGCCAGCTCAGTGAAACATTTCAGCTGGTTGCTTTGTTTCGATGCTGTGGTCTTCCTCAAATTTACAATGAATAATGTTGTTGTCAGACTCTGTTCCATGTTTTGTGTGTGTCTTGCTCCCCATGTGCCTTCCTGTGCCCATATTTGGTTTGTTTCCTGTTCCTGTCCTGATTTAGTTGATTTCTTCCCAGGTGTTTCCCATGTTTAATTTCCATTGATCCCAGGTGTGTCTCGTCAGCCCCTCCTCCTGTGTGTATAAATAGTGTTCCCAGTCCCTAGTTCTCTGTCCGCTGTTATTTCCATTGCTCCCAGGTGTGTCTCGTCATCCCCTCCTCCTGTGTGTATAAATAGTGTTCCCAGTCCCTAGTTCTCTGTCCGCTGTTGAATGTCTTCCTGAGTTCGTCTCCCTTGGTCCGTGCAAATAAAGTCCTGTTAAGTATTCTCCAGCGTTTCCTCGAGTGTGTGCGCACCGTGACAGTTGTTAGGTAAGATAACATGCACAAAACTGAGAAAACCAAGCTACTCAATGCTTCACTGAACAAATATGCAAACCGTTACCGTGTGTATAATATTTTTTTGCTCCCACTGGCTCACATGTAAAGCCATGTCTGTTTAAGGGTTAGTCTGGCGCTGTGTGATACTTACGTTGACCAATCCAAAGTAGTGTTCATTAATGGGGAACTGCTCTGGACCAATGTCTTTCTCCAGAGCAGAGGCATTGGTGCCCTGAAACAGAAATTGAGAGGAAAAAGTAAAAGACTTGGCAATTACACTTTAATTTTACATTGAATATTCATTCTCATACATCACATTTTAAGACAAAGTGAGAAGACTCACAGCTAAAGACATTTGTCTAAAGTTTTCTTTCTCTAAAACTCCATGACGTGACATTAAGCCACCAAAATGAAAATATGAAGTACAAAATCACCATGTACTGCTGGAGAATGACTCAGCTCGTTTATGATGCTGCAAGTGACACAATAACCTACACTTCTTGTTTGCTTTTTATAGCACTATATCATTAGCAGTCGGTAAGACATAATTATGGCTTTCTTAATTCACATGCCATTGCCACGTGTGGAATACTATCAATAAATACCCATGCTAAAAGTGAATACAGAGAGGTGTTCTGGTTTTAGTCATTTAGAAACAAAAAAAAATAAATCTTTTTTTATACAAACAATAACTATGTTCAACTGCTGATAACATTCACAATAACTGCAAAAAAAATCCATGGGCAGTTAGGTATATGTTGTTTGAAATCCAAACCATTCACACTGATAATCAAGGATCAAGTGTTGTAATGGTCTAATTTATCAGCAACTGGGTGATATGAATAATGTATAGAACAACTAAGCAGGAAGTGATGCTGGATAAGAATCCATGACAGAATGTAACTGAATCAGCAGGACAAGCTCAGAGTTTCACTTTGGCCTCAGTACAATGGGACTCCAGACGTTTTCTCTTCTAACACTGAAAGCAGTGACAGATCACAAGAGATAAATTCGCTGTTCAAAAGGTACTAGCCACATCTACTGTATGTATTACATGTATTCACTTTTTATTCTTTGACATTTTACCTAGAAATTGCCAGAAATGTCACTGAATATGACAAAATGATAAAGTGATTTGAAGGCATGTCTTATATATTTATTATTCAGTAATATGTAAATACGGTGGTCTTATTTTTAGCATGTTTTGGCATCAGACAGTTTTGGCATCAGACATTAGAAACCCCAAGACATTTTGCAAACCAGTTTCAATAAATGCAGAGGATGTTTTCAGTTCTGGCATTTAATGTATGTGTCATAGACTAACAAAAGATTAGGGAAGATGTTATTCCATATGATACAACACCTTTAAAATTTGAAGACAAAATGCTCCAATAATGAGGGATTACTGTGTAATGATATCATTAATAACAGCTCATTTTGAATTTGATGTTAGTTTTATTTTATTGCTTAACAGCCATAATTGTTCAAATTAAGAATGTATTTCAGGTTACAGATTAAAGTAGTGTAGTTTTGTATGGATATACAAATATAATAATATATTATAATAATCATAAAAATGTAATCCCCTAAAAATGTAAAAAAGGTGGCAATTTCAGGGGACATATTGCCCTTTATTTTTTATTTATTTTGTTGTTTTTTCAAAAAACTGCACGCTACGGTTCAAATGTTTGGGGTCAGTATGATTTAAAAAAAAAAAGAAATTAATACTTTTATTCAGCATTGAGACATTAAATTGATCAACAGTGACAGTAAAGATATTTATATTGTTATATTGTTGATATTTAGATTTCCATTTTTTAAATGCTGTTATTTTGAACTTTCTTTGAACAACAAAAAGTATCACAGTTTCCACAAAAATATCAAGAGAAACTGTTTTCTACATTAATGATGATAATAATAAGAAACACTTACCTTAACTTAACTTAGTAATGGCTGCTGGAAATTCAGCTTAGCCGACACAGAAATTAAGGACATTTCAAATACATTAAAATAAAAAAAAAAGTTATTTGGTCAATATTGTTTCTACTGTATATTTTAATCAAATACATGCAGCCGTGGTCAGCATAAAATACTTCTTTCAGAAGCATTAAATACTTACTGACCCCAGACTTTTGAATAGTAGTGCTTATGGCAGCCCTTTAATAACCCAACACATCTTTAGAACCCGAGTATCTCTGAATGAGCAGATCAGGTAATGACTAAAAACCACTATCAGATCCAGAGATCAAATCATACACCAATGAAGTCAAGACCATGACTGACAGTTGAAAGATGGGAAATAGCCGAACTCCGTATCTCTGCATTGTCTAGTTTAGTGTTATTAACCCGACCGAGACAGCAACCTTTTTATCTGTAGGAAATATGAATCCACAAAGACCTTCAATTCCAGCACTAATAGATCTTCATTGCCTATTGTGCAAGACAGACTTAAGAGCTTGAATATTTGTAGGCCATAATAATTAACAACAGGCAAGTAATAGGCTGCATTTGTTCATGAGGGCTATCGAATCCTCTGAGCTCACAGGCTTTGAAAAATGAAGTGGCATTATGTTGGCTAAACAATGTAAAGATACTTTTGCCAAAATTTGACTTCATAAATGGGGGGAATTTTCTTGTTGACTACAATACAGCTAGGCCGTCTTCTTTGTTTTTGCTTAGAAACCTTCCACAGCACATAAATGAGCATGTACACAAACACAAAAACATATAAGGCAATATGTTGCCAGACACAGGTAATAGACGAATGTTCTCAAACTAAAGTACAGTTAATAGAGCCATGTTTTCAAACTAAAAGACAGGTCTGCATTTGTGCACACCAAATACACATTAATTGAGGCCATTTAAGCAGAACTGAACATGGAAGACATAAAGGAGAACATTTCATTAGCTTGCCTTGTATCTGTGGTCAATGAGCCACTAAGATGTGGCCCCAAACACACACCGATGAACAAATGAACCCTGTCCGGCCATTGGTTACATAACTAGCTCTAAACAGCCGTCAGACGTCAAGTCTGTGCCCCTTCATGCTGGCAATACTTCACTCTTCTTGTTCCTAACCACATCTAGCTCAGACTGACACAATACCTGCAGTTATCTGCGGATGACATCTGACAGTGGATAGAGGCTTCAGGCCAGTTACAGGCACTAAATATCGGATATCCCACAGAAACTACAGCATTACATAAAACACTGGGCTCTGCTCCCATTAGCCATCTTAAAACTGTTAAAATGGCAAAAGAAAAGCACTACAGAGAGATTAAGTACAAAATTGTAGGAACTTTCTTGCTTAAAAGAAGTATATTTACAGTGATGGTCCTTAAGCCATATGATATTTTTTTGGGATGAACTCAGACTGAAATTTATTTCATTGTTCAATGTTTTGACATTTACTCTATCCTTAGTGCAGTCATGGAATAAAAATGACAAAAGCACTAGACAAATTACTAACACTAAAAAAGAAAAAGAAAACTGAAAACATTAAAACAGAAGCTAATTCTAAATATTAGTAAATACTATAATAGTATATAATTAATACTAAAAAATAACACATCTAGTTCATAATAGCAAGAATAAGACCTATCCAGTACTGTTCAGCTCAATCCCATTTCAGCAGATGACAGCTCACAAAGCTATCATATGACTTCAAAAGATGATGCTGCTTTTAGGGTGTTGTTTAATTTTTTTTTGACCATTCATTCAAACTGCACAGAAAGAAGCGACCCGTACATTATAACAATTTTCATTTTGTGGGAACTATATTATTTAGAGAAGCTTCATATATTATAATATTTCAAAAAGTAACATTTTTGAAACATGCTCATACTATCAAAATGACAACAGAGCAACACAGAGGCAGTAAATGTTTATGTAAAGCACACAGACACCCAGGAAGTAAAACAACTACAGAAAGCCCCCTTAAACACAGATTAGCCTACTAATTATCACTGTTTTATCTTTTAAAATGCAAGATTAACAACACAGATACTAACCTGAGCTATCACAACATAAAAAGTGCATCACTGATTCTGCTATATTGTAAAGTCAGTATAAGCAATTTCTTACACTTCTAGTCTCAGTTTATTATTTGAGCGAGTAAATATGCCTAGATATGATAGAAGATTCAGTACAGAGGTGATCCATGCATACAGCAGCTCATAAATGAGGTCATGCACCTGATTGTGAGGAAAGCCATTCAACCACCATCATTACGTAAGAGCTAGCCAGCACGCTATCCACACCCTATACTTACCATATTACAGATGGAGGCGATGTTTCTGACAGTCATTTAGTTTATAATGTGCCCCTCGTTGCCATCTTTATGAAATAAACATGACTGTAACAGCGGTACACTGACAGGCCAAGCCGCAATCCCAACCGAGGACAGCAATCAGTGACCATTCAATCCCCTCTGCTCATGCAAAGTGCAGACAACGCGAGAGATAAACGTCTGCAGCTTTCATCTAGTTGATTTCTTCATGGTCACTGCAACTAAGAATAAAAATGCAGAATATATTTATTTTAAACATCTTTGCCACTTGCACGGACTAAACAAAACATTCACATCCTGGATTAGCGGTCAAACCCCGCCCACTTGGACGCAATTGGTGCATTTGGTGTCTACGACATGAAACGCTGCTCAGTTGATTGACAGATTGAGTCACCAATGAATGTCGAAAACATGCGTTCGAACTATCTTCTTCTTCTTCTTCTTGTTGCTTTACGGCGGACTCTTCTTCTTCTGTCCTTCCTGACTCCATTTGGTCATCCTCCTTATCTGTTTCATCGATACTATCTAGTGTCTCTGATCCATTTCCATTACGATGACTTCTATATTTTGTCATTATTGATTTCGCTGCGTTTGCCGCCATCCGACCCAGCTTCTCACTGAGCACAAACTTCGTTCGAACTATCGTTGTGGCCAATAGAATTTGTAGATGCACAATTCACAACTCCACAGTACATTCAAACCGCATAAATGAAGTTTGAGGACATTGCAACGCTAAATGATATATTCTCTTTCAATCGGTAATAATTAAGTACTCTTGTGCATTCCATACATTTATGCATATAAATAATATTAGGCCCCAGTAGTTTAAATGCGAAAGTATAAAAAGAGAATTTCTCGAGTAATAGTTTGTGAACATGGTGTTAGTGTAGAGTCTTTTTTTAAAAACACCGTCTCATATGCCCTGCTGATATTTTACCGCTAGACTGAGATTAGAGTTGAATCTTTTTCCATAACTGTTGGAGTGATTTGTTCATCAATCAGACAGAATCGTCCGAGCGTTTGTAGGAGTCGTTTTTATTTTTGAATGAACTACTAGAAAGAGCCGATTCGCTGGAATGAACGGTAGGCGGTCTTTCCGGTCCTTCCCCTTTAAATATCCCAGAATGCTTCGCACCGGCGGTCACACGTGTTCATTGCTTCTTGCACAAGATCACGCGGTCGGTTGGAGACAGCATGAGCGGATGCAGTAGGGGTGTTGGTAAGTGTCTTTGTTCAGATATTTGTGTAGTTTCTTATTTACCTGAAGCTATGCTTTGTTTTACACTTACACATAAACACAACATGTACACGTCGGGTCGCAAATAGTCAAGTTTAGTTTACCAGAACCGTTAACAGTGAGCTTTTTAATTGTTTAGAAAGGTAGTAAAATAATTTTCAGAGTAAAACAAAAGATGCTCTATAAAAGTGTTGTACAACTTGCTGCCAAGCCATGATCATAACTATAGAAATATTAAGTTGTGGTGGAAGGCCACGTGTGGCTCGAGAATGCACGTGGTGAATGTAAGGCCTGTCTGTATGCCTGCTGATGTTGATTGCGTCCATTTTCTTTAATAGATTGTCCATCTAAACCCCCTGACTGAAGAAACTTTAAAGTTTCTACGTTGTTTTGCCTATAAAGGTAAGGAAGTGTTTATTAACGGTTTAAGATTCTCATTCACTAACAAAAGTGGTTAGAGAAACCGTCTCATTACTGTAGATCTTGCTAAAAGGAAAGCAGTAAAATTAGTATGTGTATTTTGATTACTTGTGCCCTTTGTGTTTTAATGTCTAGGCTCAAATATTGTTTCAGCCATGAGGCCTCAGTTTTGCTGAAGAATCATTCTCTAACTGTTACTTGGTAAGCGATTTAATTACACTATTCTAGTTTTCAGCCCCTTTTATTGCACATTCAAGTCCTATTATGTCTTGAATGATCGACACGGGGGGGCTAAATGAAATCTCTCAAAAACCTGAAGTATTGGCTTAATAATCCTTGCTTCGGATCCTGTCGGGAGAAACATATTTTGTATATGTATTATACTTTTTTTTTTTTTTTTTTTTTTTTTTTTTTTTAATTAAAATTTTTTTTTTTTTTTTTAATTTAGTAATCGTTAGCCTTGCTAATTGTGTTTAAAGATGCTTGTTATCTCAGTCTACATTTGTATTTTGCAGCTAACGGTGGAGAATGTAAGCACTATAGTCATTAGGTGAGTAACTTGGTCTCATCAACACATTCATGCAACCAGTTTGATCTAGTCTCATGCTCCCTCCTATGCTTTGCCCACTGGAGGCTGTCTGTGTTTCTAGTGGCCATATCAGGGGGGTACAGTGAGCTACTCTTGCTAAAACCTGGGTCAGAGGTCACTTCTCTATGCCTGGATCCTGTCGCAAGACACATGCAAATATAAGAATTAAATGCAGGCAATGTTTAAGTAACCTGGTTTGTCTGAGTTGAAATTTAATTAAGGTTTTTCCTCTCTCTTGACAGATTGATGGCTTCATCTTGGGGCACATGTATTCGGTGACTGGTTGCTTGTTCATCGGCAGTGATGCAACTTGAGTACAGCTAGTTTTATTGCCATGTTTGGAGAACATCTGAAATGAGTGGTGGTGTTTGTTAAACCATGTGTTTGTATTGCATGTTTGCTATGCATTAATTGTTACCAATAAAGAAAGATGCTTGTAAAAAAAAAAAATTCTCCTGTTCTTAACCGAGTCATGGATCATGATCCTTGGAGGAAAGAATTTACTGTCTTGGCCATGACTTCTATGCCTTTTGTTTCCTTGGAGGAAACCTCTGCAAATTAACTATTTAGACTGATCTGTCTAAGTGTTTGGAGGTTTAACTACTGATGCTTTTGCAGTCATTCAAATGGGAGATTTGTAAATCAAATCGGTTTAGTTGAATCACTAGTACAGGTGCATCTCAATAAATTAGAATGTCGTGGAAAAGTTCATTTATTTCAGTAATTCGACTCCAATTGTGAAACTCGTGTATTAAACAAATTCAATGCACACAGACTGAAGTAGTTTAAGTCTTTTGGTTCTTTTAATTGTGATTTTTGGCTCACATTTAACAAATCCACCAATTCACTTAAATTAGAATACTTCATAAGACCAATAAAAAAAAACATTTTTAGTGAATTGTTGACCTTCTGGAAAGTATGTTCATTTACTGTACATGTACTCAATACTTGGTAGGGGCTCCTTTTGCTTTAATTACTGCCTCAATTCGGCGTGGCATGGAGGTGATCAGTTTGTGGCACTGCTGAGCTGGTATGGAAGCCCAGGTTTCTTTGACAGTGGCCTTCAGCTCATCTGCATTTTTTGGTCTCTTGTTTCTCATTTTCCTCTTGACAATACCCCATAGATTCTCTATGGGGTTCAGGTCTGGTGAGTTTGCTGGCCAGTCAAGCACACCAACACCATGGTCATTTAACCAACTTTTGGTGCTTTTGGCAGTGTGGGCAGGTGCCAAATCCTCCTGGAAAATGAAATCCGCATCTTCAAAAAGCTGGTCAGCAGAAGGAAACATGAAGTGCTCCCCTAAAAATGTTTTTTTTTATTGGTCTTATGAAGTATTCTAATTTGTTGGTGGGTTTTTGTTAAATGTGAGCCAAAATCATCACAATTAAAAGAACCAAAGACTTAAACTACTTCAGTCTGTGTGCATTGAATTTATTTAATACACAAGTTTCACAATTTGAGTTGAATTACTGAAATAAATGAACTTTTCCACGACATTCTAATTTATTGAGATGCACCTGTATCCATGTAAGTCTAAGACAAAGTGGTGTATTAAGTTTGAATTCAAGGCATAAGATTCTAGAGTCAAATGTACTTCAAAGTGATCTAGATTGTCCTTTTGCTGGAGGATGCAGTGGTTTTTACCTGGTTTTACTTTGTAACCTGGATATTACACTGTATATTGGTGGACAATTGGTGATTCTGCATGTTAACAATTAAATTATTTTAGAATTAATACTATTAATTACATAGACTCAATATGGAGAATTTGAAACATCAACATGCTTGGTTTTTGCACTTGCTGAATTTTGTTGGGTTCAGCAGTAATTGGCACCATACAAAGGATGCTGTGTGTGGACTGCTTAAATCATATTTATCATAATTTCAACTGCACCTGTAATTAATGTAATCTGCAGTGGATATATTATTTGAAGGCTGTAACTTTTATATAATCATACATGGTTTGCTGTTGTATGCACCAAAAAGATTAGCTGCATTTTTTTCACATTCATTGTTTTTCCCTGCTATGGATGACCGTCAGAACTGACCCATGACCCATTTTTGGAACCTGAGCCGCTGCTGAAATAGTGATGTAAGTTTCAATGCAGATGTTACAATACCAGGACTTCTGAATTTATAGCACCCAATAAGGGGATATTAAGAACATTATCTAACTAACACAGCTCCAGAGCTGCATAGCACAGCCGCTTGCGTTTTCCACACATGGAAAGCGCCTGTTGTACAACATGGAGCTCTGACAGATGGCCATATAGGTAAGTCCCTTCAGTGTAGTACCCTCCTCTTGTTTCAAAGCATTCTATTGGCTAGTGCTGCAAATCAGTACAAAAACAAAACGACTACATTTGCTGGTGGATATTTCACGATAGTACTGCAGTATTTAATAAGAATGTATGAACATGATTCATAAACCTCATTTCATTGCTGGGCGTTTCTTTATCTATGGCCATTAACTATTTAATTTGTAAATTTACAATGTCCAACAGTAGACATACATGCATTACAGGAGCTTTCTGTCACATTTGTCATTTTTTTGCCCTGTAAAATTCCAACCATCCACAGTACAATTTACAGTACAAAAGATACACTCAGGTACATACAAAAAACAAGAGGGTTGTCATGTTAAATAACATTATTCATGCTCAATAAATTTGATTAAAAAAAAGCAACAATGCATTTATATGCATGCTTCATTCTGTGTTGACGCAAGTTTTCTAGAGGGAGGTATAACTGACGACACTATGGAAAATGATATTAAGACAGAATGAACTGATGTCTGCATAACTGAATGACACTAGTTTGGTTATCTAACATGCAGGGTGAAGTGCAATTTATGGGCACAGAAGTGATTAATGGCTAAATTACACAGACTGATTCTTTAGTTCAGACTGGTTCTTTTACCATTTTATGCGTTCTGAATTTCACTGTGATTGAAGGAACAGACAGGAGGAAGAGGAAATTACATAAAAAAAATTATCGTAATGGAGATGTAACTTAAGGGAGTGAACAATGACTTTTTTTTCTTTGAGGAAACCACAGGTTTTGCACAAATGCATGAGCACAGCACCCAAACTCTAAGATTCAGCATGCCTCTGCACAGGAAGAAAACTATTGTACTATTCATTCAAGGAACGATACTATATTTTGAATTTCTTGCCACAGAGGGCTAGTGATGGGCAGATGCAGATAATGTTGGATGTTGCAGAATATTCCAATGGTCTGTTTAAGCGTTTCATGATTGGCGAGTTTTCACTTGCTGTGGTGTACTTGTGAATCACTTACAATAGACGCATAAACAATTAAGATGTCTGGAAACACTGTGCCTCAGTTGTTTTTAATGGGCTTGATTGAGTAATGGACTATAATTATGAACCGTTGTGGATTTTGTTCTTCTAAACGTTGTGAATGTAGCTTTGCACTCTGAGAGTAACAAACACATGAAATTTAAACCCGAACAAGAACATTGTGATCTATTTTTGGCTTGTGCCATGGATGGAGGGATTGAAGAGTTGGGCCATACTCACAGGAATGCGATTGGATATGAACAGAGTGCCAGTCGGCTGTGACCCATGTGTGAAATGTGGTTCAGGGTTAGACAGTACGGGCCACATTCAGGCAGAGCTACATGTTTTTTGGCAGAGAGAACTGTTCCTGAGGAAAGGGGTTTCAGGGCTGAACGACTTGGGACGTTTTTCAGAGAGGAACAACAAGATGTGTTTGGATAACACAGCAGTGAAAAACTACTACCCTTCATCAAGGGGTGCCACAGCAAGTATATTTATATACAGGCTCCTTTGTTTTGGATGCCCAACATGAGATGTTGGTATGCTTGGTCATCCAGTTTCATCAGAAAGACAAATCAGAAAGACATTTTTTACTGGACCAGCTAGACTGAACTAGCATAAACCAGCTTGTACCAGGCATCACATAAATAAAGTCTCTCACTGTCTCTAATACAGAAACATACTTCCTCCTTTCCCGCTCGCTGTCTTTCTATCTGTCCCTTTGTGTTTCTCTCACATGAATGATGATCGCTTTCATCTAGTGCAACCCACAGTTTTACATATTCTCTGTCAAATGCACACACAAGCCCTTTGAAGTCTGCTGGTAAATGGAGAAAAAGCTTTTTGACCTTCTCCAGGTCACTGATGGAACAAAGAGCTGAATTATGTAGGATACTTTTACATTTCTCAGGACAAAACAAAAATTCATCTCACTCAGTGGATCTCTGTCAGACATACACACATTTCACCTCATCTTGCTCTAGCAGAGGTATGGCTGTGGGCAGACAGGATATGTGTGTGGACAGATGCCATACTGTTCTTTAAACTGTTTTGTTTCACTTTTTCAGACTGGCATGAACCAGGTTTCTTTGTCACATTTTGCATACTTTGGCAATACTAGTAGTGTAAGCAGTGTGAGCAGTATATTCACACTCAGATGATGTAGGCCACAATACTGGCCTGAGAAAATATTGTTTGGAACTTTTATGAAGAAGACAGCATCTTACAAATAAGTTTAATGCTTTATCATCACCTCATATTGTGTGATTTATTTGCATGTACAAAATGCACAATAATCCCTCATGTGGATCTTGGTCTCAGCTTAAGCTAACATGCTAAAGCTAACAGCGACAACAAATAAGAGGATATGCATTTGATATGCAATTTCCCTTAACTGACAAACAGTAAAAGTTACTTTGTAATAAAAAAAAAAAGCTCCATTCTTTAAAAATTCACAATGGCAGACACAGTGTACCCTTGCGAAAATTAACCATGGTTTTATTATAGTAAAAGTGTGGTAACCATGTTTTTTTTGGCGTATTGATTACATTTGTATTTATTTATTTTATTTAATCATTTAGCAGACGCTTTTATCCAAAGCGACTTACAAATGAGGACAATAAAAGCAGTCAAAACTAACAAAAGAGCAACAATATATAAGTGCAAATGACAAGTCTCGGTTAGCCTAACGCAGTAGTAAAACCACAGTTTTACTACAAATACCATGGTTAAACTATGGTTTTTGTAGTAAAACCATGTTAATTTTCATAAGGGTTGCAGTGGGTCATTAGAGGGGCCTTAGATATTTAATTAATTAAATTATTTTAACTTTAACTAAAAATTTAAATACACAAAATTAAGATTAAATCATATTTTAAATCATATCTTCCCCCTTCATTTTTCTTCTCATTATCTGTTGTTTTTATTGAAGATATATAATTCTTGAAAATTAAATCTGGATTAAAAAAAATTAACCTGGGATAGTGATTTAATTTCAACACTCAGTAAAAAAGAATTATATAACTTATAATATAATATAGCCTTGTCATAACTACAGCAGAAATACTATAGAGGAAATATCCTAATCAATATAATGGTAGATGTTCAAACAACGTGTTGGATGATAACCTTCAGAAACACTGGTATATAGTGTAAGTGCAGTGTATGTATGATACTTTAAAAAACATTAAAAAAAAAATATATATATATATATTTCCAGGGCTTTTATGTCATAAAAGAGCCAAAGTTGAGACGTTGAGATGTACTTTCAAGTGTCTGGCCTAGAAAGTGAGAGTTGCTGCCAGAACGAAAGGTCCAAAATGCAGGGCATTAGTAAGCTCTGTCAATCATGAGTAATGTTGACAGACTCTGTGTATGTTAAACATGTGGTTTTGATTTTATGTTCTGTACCTTCTCACAGACGCTGATTGTTCAAAGGAGCAGAATGCAGGGAAAAACACATTTAGTCATAAGAAATTTGGGTCCGGCATGGGACATTGAGCACTCCAGCACTGTGGATTACCCATGAATACTCTTAGACTTACACATCCTTTTAACTGTTTAACTTGCTATTTACATTAACACCTCAGATTCTGATTTAAATTGTTCATAGTTTCTGCTTTTGCCAAGTGTTGTGGTAGATTCAGGTATTCTGTAAGCTTGCGGTTGTTCAGTCCATCTCACAACTTGAACATAAAAATGTCTGCCAGCCTTTCAGGAAATTAATAACTTTCTTTATGTCATTATGTGTACTGTATTTAATCGGTCAGCACTGGCCTTCCGTATGGCCTTGGGTGAAATATTGCATGTAACAGACAAAATTACACACGTTTGTAAAATGAAATGATCTGAAACTACATTTGTTTTTGCAGTGAATTAACTGACTGCATGAGGACCAATAGAGTATAAAGTCTGCAAAAAGGCCTACAGATGCATGAAGAATCTGACCACTGATGGATATGTTTGTGATGATGCAACAAAATTCACACTCTTCATAGCGATGAAGCAAATTTTTTTCTATGCTAAGGCAGAAATAGACAGACTTTGTGCCTGTTTATTCTGTCTATGCCAACGGTTTAAACCACTCTTTAAGATTCACGAATCTGATCCTTTTTTACATACACTGTATGAGTGTACAATATGTTTATGACTGAATAGCCTAAATAACTGCATACAAGAAGCACATTAATCAGGCTAATTTGCTGTGATTGGGCCTTCTGATGTAATTAAAGTCATGCACAGCCCTTGTTTAGGCTGAGCAAACAGAGATGATTTGTTTGCAGAGGTTACTTGAGGTGATTTAAAGTTTTGTTGTGAAAGTCTACATCAATTTAAAAAGGACTGGTATTAAATTTGGACCCCCAAATGTAAACCTCATGGGAAATATGAAATAAAATGATACTGCAATACAGGTTGAGCTATGCTAATTAGTTTCAAATTATCTTGATGGATTCACTAAGGAAATATTCAATGTGTTTATTGTAATGGAGACATAAAAGGTGGTAGAGGCAAAGTAGTTCAAGTATGCAATAACAAATCAAAACATTAAAACGTGAGATGTTGCAAAGGGAGGCGTGAAAAATGAGGAGGGGTGATGCATGTCAAAGCCAGCGAAGCTGTGAGGTGTGTGTGTATTTCAACCAGAAGACAAAGTGTTCCCAAAGATCCATCTGCAATCCATCTGAACGTGCCCTGCTGTTTCTTACTTTATAAACACACAGCGTATTTGTGTATGCATGAGTTCATGACCGCTGTGACACACCTCAACAATAAAACTAATGGCAGAGAAAGTAAAAGAGAGTGTTCTAATTCGGGTGTAGTTTTAGAAACATTTAACAGTGGTATTCTAATCTATTCATGCATGTGCCGATTGGTTGACACAATGAACCTGTACAATATCAGTTATGAAACAACTGCATTTTGTATTACATGTCAGATCAGACATGCATTTTTGCCACTGAATATCCTGTTATACCCGGAAATGTCACATTGCAGTGGTGTTGCAAATGTCATTTCATGTTGTTTTTAAGTGCTTGGGTGAATTATGTTCAATAAAAGAAAGATAAAATAGGATCAAGGATAGAGAGGAGTGTATGATTCCCATGGAGCACCTGCAATGTGACATATCAAGATTCAGTCACCCTGAGAGTCAGAGTTGGCTGCCATAGCAACAATGTAACAAAGGGTTGAGTGTGTGCAGGGGCACAGGAGTTCACCCTGACTCTTTCACACTGAGAGTGTCACCGTGTGTGTGTGTGTGTGTGTGTGTGTGTGTGTGTGCAGGTGCTGATAGAGGAAGTGGCAAAGGCGGGATCTGAATTTATGCCATTGCAATTTAAGTGTTAAAATTAAAGCTGATGCACGCTTTCCAGTGCTTCACCTGAATGGATAAAGACCAATATAATTTTAGTTTTGTAAGCCTGCATTTTTACTTTTTGTTTCAGTGACCTAGAAACAAAAAAAAAATAGAGAGACAGTTCTTTACTGATTATGGTTATATAAAAAATGTGCATATGGGATGCATTGCACATTTTTGCTTGAACCCCTGTTAGGGAAAAAAAAAAATTCTGTATTGCATGTGACCAGCATATAATGTATACTGGAGCAGCCTTCTAAACAAGCTTAAAGGGAAAGTTCACCCAAAAACGAAATTCTTGACATTATTTATTATCTCTCAAACCTGATTTTCTTCTGTGAAACATAAAAGATATGAGAAAAGTTGACATGAGACATGAGATTTGAGAAGAGAAATTTCAGTGGTTCACTGTCTTCTCAGCAGCGACCACCTTAGACAAGCTCTATGATAAACAGTCTTATTGGCCACCATCAGTGCTTATTCATGCTGTTGTTTACATCTCACAATTTCAATTCAGTGATTCATAATTTTCTACCTCACAAATGCAGACTCATGACCTACTTTCACCTGTCAAACACTTAAACAATTAAAGAACTGTGTCTGCATTACAGTATTTCCACTGAAATACATTAATGTCATATTTATTTTTTTGCTTGAAAGCCATCTTTGATTGCATTTTGGACATGGTAGCTGCTTATAAAAACTTAAGGTCCCGTGCTTCACTTGACTGCCTCTCCTCCCTTATGTTGGTACTTTACTGCTCACTCTTGATTAGCTCCTAATACATGTGCTTTTCATAAGACACTATGACTTTGGCCTCATTTCTCTCTAAATCATCTGCTCTTGTTCCATCTCTCTCCTCATCTCTGGCTGCCCCACTTCCTGCAAGCACACTAGCTAATTGTACTATCATTTGTTGAATTTGAATCATTCAAGCGTTTTTGAATGCACAGTTGTAAGGTCAATTGTTCTGTCAATCTGTCTGCTTGTCCCACTTTCTGTCGGTTTCTCATTCACTGCAAAGGCTGCTGTATTTGTTAGGCTAATATCCTGATCACCTGTTCCCTTTTCCTCTCAGTGTTCTCCTCCTCTGATGTTTCAGAATGAGTAACCCTGTAACATGAAAGGTACGGTCTATACGGCCCATGCACAGCTGAATTGATAAAAGAGACCAATTTTGATGGCTCACACATCTAGTTGAGAAAATGACAAGCAAGCAGTCTTGAGCGTCTCGGTGATGTACATCGGCTCATTTCCTGTCCTCTCACAGCACTGATGTGGTTTATGTGGTCAGCTTTTTTCTTGCCCCTTTATTTCCTTCATTTACCCTACTGCTCACTCCACTTCTTTCTCTTAATCATTGTTTGACTTTATATAGGGAAGTGTTGGGAAAGTTATTCTAAAACTGTAATTTGTCAAGCTAATTTAATACAACTCAACTACTGTACCATCAAGCTAACCTTTCGAAGTAGTAGTTCATTGCTACTTGAACAGTTAATTGTATCTGTACTTAAAAGGTATTAATGTCTACTTCAATATACAATTATAATACAGAAAAATACAAAATGTTTATATGTTATAAATAAAATCTCATGTTAATCTTAAGTATAGAGTAGTACTGCATCCTTCATATTTCCAAAGAGTCTTTAGTTTTATCAGAACTAAAGAGTCACGAGCTATCATCTGCAAGCTGTGACATCGACATAAATAAAACAGGGACAGTTGACTTTAATTATGGTTTTGCTTTTGGAAAACGCACCCCTGGTTGACGTGTCCACGCGCTCTTCTGGGAGAAGTGTGCATACAAGGAATTCCGTCCTTTATGATGCCATACAGGGCCATACTGTAAAAAAAAACGTTCTGAAACTTATACGAACCCTGAAGGAGAGTCTTTGGCACAGAAATACTTCAAACGTAGAAATCATACGTCCAATTCAGTTTTTTTTTTTTTGACTTTGGTCATGTTTAGCATGAGAATCCAACTCCTTAGCAGTGTAAATAAGTCAGAATGCATGAAATAGCATTAGGCATCCCCTTTAATGTGAACCGATTCACTGGAATGAATCGTAACATTCAAATGAGAGAGTTTAACAAGAGTCAGTTCACTAGAGTGAATCGAATGTCCTTACACTATGAGAGCATTTAATATAAATCATTTCACTAGAATAAGGCATTCCAGTGCTACATATGAAAGAGTTTAGGATGAACCAATTCACATTTTCCTGCAACTTATGAGGAATTCTAGGATGAATGGATTCGAATGAACCGATTAATTAGAAGAAATCAGACTTTCCAGTGCTAAATATAAAAGTGTTTAGAAAGAACCAATTCAATAGAATAATTCATCCAAAGCTTGACCCCTTGGTCAGAGGAAAAACTGTTTGGTTAGTTTTTTTTAAGAGA
This sequence comes from Sinocyclocheilus rhinocerous, assembly GCF_001515625.1. Classification (NCBI taxonomy): domain Eukaryota; kingdom Metazoa; phylum Chordata; class Actinopteri; order Cypriniformes; family Cyprinidae; genus Sinocyclocheilus; species Sinocyclocheilus rhinocerous. Next base: position 1,325,096 of record NW_015641608.1, on the reverse strand, counting down.
TGCCAGTTCAATTTTTCTATTGCAGGAAGACCCCAGAGGGACACCAAAAATACCTCACGTGTACCCATAATCCTCTCAGTCTTTAAGAACCGGAGACCACCAGTCATTGGCTATGCAAGCAGCCTATTATTTTAGTGAAGATGATATATACTTATATACATATTTGGCAAATCAAAATCCTAGTGGCCAGTAACGATAAAATTATTAATACATAAACACTCAAACAATTGTATTTTCAGTTCAACACTGAACTCATAAAAAACCCTTTGACATTACTCCCTTGAAACACTGTGCAGCTGTAGTTATGATGATAAAGATGATGCTGTGGCCATGCATCAGATTAAGTCAAGTGACGTCACTGCAGGGCGCACGGAGGTGTGTTTGTAAGGGTTTTACGCACGGCACAGTCTAACACGACTCTGTTATTCAGCTACGCACAGCGTACTTCCGATGACACACACGTGCAAACACCCATTCAGAGTGACCTTGGCAAACCAGCCAGACATACACACATTTCAGGCATCTCATCGACGTCAATGCCACCCTCATGCTGAAAAGAGGAAGATGGTTTGTGAAAGCGACTTGGTTATCTTTGAATGATACAAAATGCCTAATGCGTGTTTTCCAACTGGTTTTGCTTTATTTGACAAATGGCGACTTAAAGTAGTATCACAACTGCTTATTGTACAAAACGGAATGACTTTGAATCATCTGCCAGTTTTTACATGTTAATTTGATTCTGCACAACAAAGATGTATATATCATTCAAATACTGAGCTGTATGAACAGAATGTGCTGTGATTGTTTTCATGCATGAGTCTGTCTGTATGAGTCTCTGTATGAACACTGTGTGCGAGAAAGAGAGTTTACATTTCACTAACATTTTTTTGTCTGTCTAGTCCACATGTGTAGAAGCCGTGAAGTGTGAATGCAGCGGTCTTAGACGTACTGTAAATGATATTGTCTGGTCTGAATGCTTACATAATCTTGAGTCATCCATGACGTCTACTGAGTCTCCTCCATTAGCACACTCTACACATGCTTCTCAACATCTACAATAAAGAGTACAATAGAGGACATATGGTTCAAGTAATGGATTTTATCCATTCAGTATCCATCAGTATTGTGTACAAATCAGTTTAATCGGCAAGCAACGAGTAGTTTGATCCAAACAACAGCTCAGCATGAACCTAACTACCAGTGTTATTTCTGAAGAACTGCATTGAAGAGAATTAGACCTGCAGGCTGGTAGATTTTTTGACTTCAGTCTATTATAAAATCCAACAAACAATGACAAGAATTAGGTGCTTGAGGAAACAATCTAACAGCAACATTGACAAAATGTTTCTTTGAAAAGTAAATTTGCACAAAAATAACTTGATTGCAGAATTCTTCTGAGCACTACAATCAGTTACCAGCCAATATAATGTTTATATACCCCACTGTTCATTTGGTGCTCAGGAAACATTTTTTTTTTTATCAGTGTGGAATACTTGTGCTGCTCAATATTTTATGATACACCTTTTTCTGGACTTTTTGATGAATAGAATGTTATTATTATTCAACTTGAAATATAAATCTTTTGTAACATAACATAGTTTTTACTGTCACTTCTGATTAATTTATTGCATCCTGGCTGAACAAATGTAAGCTATTAATTTCTTTAAAAAATGTACATTTGAATGGTTGTGTAGTATATATGTATGTAATTATATACATACTACATATACGTCCTCCCATGTTCAGGCTCCTCACCACTGCTGTAAATTCACATGGTGTTTCCCAGCATGACTTGCTCAGACCACCTGCATCTCTGAACCTTTACCACCCACTGCACGGCCCCTCCTTTTCTTTTCCTGGCATAACGAAGGAAACTTTTTTTGTTCCTCATTCTACCCAATGGCACTTTTCTTACCTTATGTTTCCTTATTTAAAAAAAAAACTTCTCTGAGGTGTGTCACCACATCCCACTGTGTCTGCCTGCAGTCTTTGCCACCCACATAGAAACTGCACCGTTAACGGCAAAGAATTGGACAATTCATCTTAGAAGGCTCGACAAGTGCAAATGACCTGAGTGGAGAGAGATGTGGAAAAACACATTCAGTGGGGTTTAATTTGCCTCAGTAGCTGAGGAGAAAACAAAAAGACCCACGGGGAGCAGCTGGGATGTGCCCTGAAATTAAGCAAAATGAAGAAGACAGACTGACTAATGGAAACCCTCCGACACTCAATGTGCCTTAGGTGCTTATGTATAGCTGTAGGCCCCTTTCTGTTATCACAGCCAATTCTGTGTGAATGAGGACATTTGAAGCATGGCTGTGATTTCACAACTACCAGTAACCACTGCAATCACTATTAGAACAAAGAGAAACTATTTTGCTTGTGATTTACCTTAAAGGGGTCATATGATGCGATTTCAATTTTTCCTTTCTCTTTGGAGTGTCACAAGCTCTTGGTGCATAAAGAAGATCTGTAAAGTTGCAAAGACTAAAGTCTCAAATCCAAAGAGATATTCTTTATAAAAGTTAAGAGTCAGCCACACTTACCTAAAACGGCTCGTTCTAACACGCCCCCACATGGCTACGTCCCGATGTGGGAAGATTTACATAATGCCGCCCAAATGTTCACGCAAAAAAAGAAGGCGTAACTTTTATTCTCGATGTAGTTTTGTTGTTTCCGCCGCCATGTCGTAAAGACGCTGAAAGGTGGGGCATAGAGGAGAAACAATAATGTACAGTATGTGGAAAATAATGTTTTTTTTTTTACTTTAAACCTCATAAACACATTTCATTACACCAAATACACAAAATAATGTTCTTTTTAGCAACATCATATGACCCCTTTAAATGTGATCACCTAATTTGATAAGATTTGATAAGAAGGTTAAAAAACATATATATCCATTCATAGATTTCATAGGTTCATTTAGATTATTCTTTACTTGATGGGAAGACAAGAAATTATTTACTTCCTTCAATATATAATTTAGTAAATGTAATTAATTAAATCAATATGTAATAATATAAAATGATTTATAATACTAAAATGTAATAAGTATAATTATGAAAATGTAAAAAATACATGAAAGATGTACTTTTTAAATCACCTTTTATATTTTCCATTTTATTAGCTTTTTTTATTATTATTTTATTTTTCAGTTTTAGTACACAATTTTATATATTTTTTTGTTTACATTTTATCTAAAGTTTGTCATATGTGACCCTGGACCACAAAACCAGTCATAATGGTCAATTTTTTGAAATTGAGATTTATACACCATATCAAAGCTGAATAAATAAGATTTCCATTGATGTATGGCTTGTTAGGATAGAACAATATTTGGCTGAGATACAACTATTTGAAAATCTGGATATATAAAGTCTATATAGTTTATTTCAGTTTTAGTTTTAGTTATTTTAGTACATCAAGTTAAACTAAATGTAGCTGAAATTATTTATTATAATTGTAATTATTTTATTTTAGTTAATGTTTATTCAAAGCAATACAATGTTTATAATGGTTTTAAGTTTATATATGAGCAATTTTTTTGATTGGATCTCAGTCTATGAAACTTTGAGTATTCTTTCACAATAAAAACACACAATACATACAGTTCTTCCTGTATTTTTCATCTAGAAAAGTTCATTTTGTTCCCAACAAGAAAAACTAAATAAAACAAGAGAACAACCAATGTTCCAGAGGCGACAGTTCACTGCACTTTTTGACCGTTCACATCTGTTTAACAAAAAGGACACAACCGAAGGATTTCAATCCTCAGAAAGAAAGCCCATTTGCGACAAATGAATCATACATATGCATGATCACGGCAGACATTTTAGCGAACATTTCTTTTTTATGTGCTTTTAACATACTGTGCCGAGGTTGATTTGTGTCTGGCAGTGAGAGGAGGACTCCTGAGTCTCTGCGGCGTCTCTGCGCTGTCTTTCATGTCTCTGACAAATGGGTTTCTCTAGACACTCTCTCATGCACGCAGCAGACAGTAATGAGTATTATGCTCATGTACTCCAACACACAACCACACATACCTCACAAATACACAAGTCAAAGCCAGTCATGAGGAAGCATGGAAAAACACTTAATGCACAGGCATAACACACAAGAAAAACATGCGATTAGTTACACCTAGTCTGTTAGCTCTGCCGCAGGTTGATGTGTTGGGACTAAGTCTTTCATATCATATTCGTAAGTATATTATGTTTTACCGTTTTGATGGTGAATTTGCATGAATTCGTAATAACTCAAAGGTTTTGGTATGAATTAAATTATGCTAAATCATTCCAAAATCTTGTTTTTCTCATGGGATACATGAAGCTCATAATAATTGTTTACCTGACCAAGAGGCACATATCACACAAACAGAAATGCATATAGTTGACAGAAAGCATTTTTTCATGCTGCCTCTATATGAACTCTCAATTTTATTCCTCCTTCAGCATCACTCCATCCTTCCCTCGTGTTTATGACTCTCCTCATGTCCGTCTCACTCTATCTCATCTGTAACCCACAAACCTCCACAATTAAAGCCTCCTGCTCCGTCCCATCTCTCTCTTACTCTCTGTCTCTCGGCAGCCGGAGCAGTAAAAGCTGGCTAGACAATCAACTCCTGAGGGCTGAAGCAAATGACAAGGGAGTCTGACACAGACCATCACTCAGAAATCGAGCAGGCTGTTTTATGTGCGTCAAGATGTGTAGCACATTATCCATTATTTTCATTTACAGGAAGAAGCAACTGAAGAAGGATTAAAACCTAAAGTGTGTAAAGAGTGTGTAAAGAGTAAAGAGTAAAGAGTAGTGTGTGAATTTCATGTGTGAATGTTAAGCCCATTGGCACAACCTGCTGTCTCTGATCATATCTTAATGTGTGTCATACAGATAACCTTTGACCGATCCCCACAACACTATCATGAATTATCAAAACAGAGCTCTTAGAGTGAAAGTACTTGATGCATATCATGATTTTTGAGCATGTATAATGCCTTAAAGGGAAAAATCTCGAATTGTTTATTTACTAATCCCCGTGCCATTCCAGGTTTCTGTGAAAAACAGAAATTTCAGTCATTATGAGTGAGTCTTATATTTTCAATTTATCGGTTGATCTGATTCCCAAAACAAGTCTGAACTGGTAAATCAGCATTATATTGAATCGGTTAGGGTTCGAATTGATGACAGCTCACAGGGTAGGGTACACTCTAAAAAATGCTGGGTTGTTTCAACCCAACTTTGGGTCAAATATGAACTAACCCAACCGTTGGGTTAAATTTTTACATTAAATTTTTAACCCAAAAGTTGGGTTAGTCCAAATTTGACCCAAAGTTGGGTTGAAATAACCCAGCATTTTTTAGAGTGTAAGATTATCACTGAAAAAAACGTACATTTCATTCAGTTTCTCATACAGAAGACATGAAATATAATGCATGAGTTGTACGGACCACTTTTATGATGCTTTTCTTTCATTTTTTAAAGCTTTAAGTCCCCATTCATTATAAATGCATAAAAATGGTGCAGCATAGCAAGACATCAGGGGAAATAAATGATGACAGGATTGTCATTTTTGGGTGAACTATGTGATTACATAAGCAGAAAATTTCTCTATGCTTTATGTTTTTGTGACAGAAGTGTAATGCTAATAGCACATATCATTCAAAGTTAGCCTAAATGGTAATAAATTCATACTTTTATTTATTAAGTTAATTTAAATGGATCAAAAGTGTCAGTGAAGACATTTATAATGTTACACAAGACATCTATTTCAATTAAATTCTGTTCTTTTAAAATTTTCTATTCTATTCATCAAAAAATCCTAGTAAAAATGTATCATGGTTTCTATACAAATATAGCAACATTGTTTTAAGCAGTTTTTGAGCACCAAATCAGCATGTTAGAATGATTTCTGAAGGATAACATGACTTTGAAAACTGGCTGCTAAAAATTCAGCTTTGCCATTTAAAAATCTTATACCAACACCAAACTTTTGAACATGCTTTATGATTGGAGTATTATTGATATATTATCCTTTGCAGGCATCTCAGTCAAGCAGCATAGAGAACTGCTTGCAGCATCTGTTCTTTTGTCTTAATCAATGTGTCTGTTTGAGGAGCTAATCGAACAACTCATCTGTTGATCTCCCATGGCTAAGCAAGCTCATTTTGAAGGGCTGTATAGCTTCTTAACACCTATAAAAGAAAGATGAAGATCCTGCTCATGCCTGCATGAATGTATATACTGTTCAAGAGGTAATCAAGAAAGAGCAAACAAGTTTGTAAACAAAAATAGTGGAGATTACTGGCAAGTGTCTTTGATTAATGCTTGTTTATTCTGACTTAATGCAGAATTTCCACTGAGCAATTATAACTCTTTCCGGAATTTATGAGTCTCTAAAGGGATGAGTGTGTAATTCCCATGTAGTGTAGAAGCACATTTTTTCATCATTTTCTTGGGAAATCCGTTTTATCCACTAGCCTTTCACGTGTCAGGGCAAAAGCTCGTAGTGGAAGCAGGCAGGATAATCCTAGTGTTTAACATGTCAGTCTTTGCCTCCCACAATACATGCAATTATGCACGCAAGTGATGACAAATGCACCACAGATTAAGGATATTGCTCCTTTTAATATGTTGATATCAATCAGGCACACTTTTAAAGGATTAATTATGTCGTCATTTACTCAACCCTTATGTCGTTACAAATCTGTATGACTTTTTTCTTCTGTGAAATATACAAGAAGATATTTGGAAGACTGTGCTCATTGCTCTTATACAATGAATAGGGACTGGAAAATTCAAGCCTCAAAAAGGAAAAATAAAAATAAAAATACACCTCTAATATTATGATGCACTTAAGTACCACCTACTTAAGCATTTATATATTTTCATGTATATACAAAAAGAGTAAAATGTACTGGTAATTTTCTGCCAGTTTACAGACCTTTCTTTTAATCCAAAAACAAAACATAATGCAATGCAAGATTCCATATAAAACACCTGTGAAAAATCAATACGGAAATGTATGTAACGCAGTACATTGAGACCAATTTTGATGGACTTTTTTTTAACAGTGTACAATGGAAAATAAAATATTACAAATAAAATATTATCTGGAATTTAAAAATAATCATTCTAACACTCTTTTGTATAATATTAAATTGGTAAAATAAGTACTGTTAAATGCAACCTGAGGAGAAACATGAAACTATGGTACTATAGATAAAGTAATTCTGATTATTCCTATGCTTTTTGACCAGTTTTTAGAGAGCAGAATGGAACAACAATAATGTCAAATTGTGTAAATCTAAACATCTTATTTTATTATTTTCTTGACACTATTTTTTTTCTTTAGAACTTTTTCATAGACTCCCTTGCAGCCTCTGGACCCCAGTTTGAAAAGCTCTGATCTATATGACTATAGTCTATATGCCTTATAAAGCAATATGACAGCTTTATTTAAGGAAAAGTCTTTGAGGGTACTTTTATGGCACTTTTATATCTTTTTTGCAGCTTGAAAACTCCAGTCCCCATTCATTATAAACGCATGAAAAAGAGCCACCAGCACATTTGTCAAAATTTCTCATAGCATTTTATGAAAGAAAGTTTAAAACAACATCAGGGAAAGTAAGTCAGTTATGAGACACTGTTTAAATGGCCTCTCACAAACACATAAAGGTGTACAAACAAATACGTAAACATCCTAACACTGAGCACACACTATCTCACGAAGTGTGCCACACTTTCTGCTGGTGCGACAGATGCTATAAGACGGTTAGCGATATTAGCCCAATCCATCTTACGCTTGAGCTCTGTTCAGGTATGTGAGTGCAGTACTGCCCCCGCTGAGCTCCCAGGACACAATACTGTACAAGCCTGGGGCACATTCCTCACTCTCTGTGTGTGTGTGTGTGTGTGTGTTTTGTGGCCCATTGTGATTCAACCACCAACATGAGCACCCCCACCCACCTCACTTTACTCTCTTCAAATCCTCAGCCCGCTGCAGTGTGTTGACATGCAAACAAATGCAAATAGAGTAAACATGTTTGAGTGTTTACATCTCAATGAGAAAAAACAATCTCTCATCCTTTGTCAGAACAGGGGGGGGGAAGCAGGGGAAAGAATTTCCAATAGCTGTTGAGATGCTAACGGTCCTGTGAGTGAGATTAACAGCGCGGAAGAATAGAGTTATCAATGGATCTGAGCAGTCACATAGGAAGTTTTGTAGGAAAAGTAGCTCAGTAGCATGACAAAATGTTTGTTCTGACAGTGATCCCTTATCAAGAACAAAAACAACTAAAACAACAGCATCTGCAGCTCTATGTGCAGCTCTGATGTGCTTAAAACGAATGGCGAATGTAATTATATGCTAACATGTGAAAAACCATTGGTATAATATTTAAAACTCTGTTTGGCTATTTTGAGATAAAATAAAGATGACTTAAACATAGTTAGCTGAAATAGCTAAATGTGGAAACCTTATAAATTCTATTAGAATTCAAATTATAATATAATAACTTATATTTATAATTTAAAAAATGCTAAATGTGGGTGCTGAGTTTGTGGCAACTCTCAGACACATTACTTTAAACAAGCAGGTTAAAATTAACCAATGTCTCTAATGTACTTATGGTCTGTTACTCAATACTTGATTGTATCTATTGTGAACAGATTGGACCCCCTCAGAGAGGTTAGGCTATCAGGCGGAGAGGAGCCCAGAATTTGGATGTGTGTTTAAGTGATTTTAGTTTGAATGAATGAACTCGTTGAACCATTTTTGTATTTCTTTCTCTCTCGTTTTCACTTCTTGGCAGACTTTTAGTGCTAATGCAACATAATGAAGAGCAAAGTAAGCTCATTAGGTGTGTAATTGATGTTCTGTCTGTGTATTTTATCATTCTCCTGCAGCTACTGGGAAATCCTAAATGGTAGTGTTTCTTCATCAACAGTACACAACATGTGCATACAACATTCACAATACTTTTTTTTCTGCATTTTTTTAAATTAACTTGCCCCCAACTCAGTCAGTTAATATGATCATTCCAACATGACTTGAACACACCAATAGAACAGAATTAAAATTAAATTAAAACTTTAATGAATACATTTAAAGGGATAATTTACAAAAAAGATACAATTATGCCATTGTAAATTATTAACTATATGAATATAAATACATACTGTACCACCTTTTAGAAGTTTGGGGTTGGTACGATTTTTTTATTTTACTGTTGTTGAAAGAAATTACTTATGCTCAACAAGGCTGCATTTATTTAATAAAAATACAGTAAAACTGTAATATTGTCAAATATTATTATAAATAACTACTTTCAGAAAAATTATGCGTTTTTCGAACCACCAAGCATGAGAGCATGTTCTAGTACACCCCCAAAACATAATCAAGACTTTGTAAAAGAGCATAATAGGACCCCTTTAAGAAACATTTCTTATTATTATAAATGTTGAAAACAGTTTTGCTGCTTAATATTTTTGTGGAAACCATGACCTTCTTCTATGATGAATAGAAAGTTCAAAAGAACAGCATTTAATTGAAACAAATGTATTTTGCAACATTAAATGTCTTTACTACCACTATTTAATCAACTGATTTTATCCTCGCTGAATAAAAGTATTAGTTTCTTTCTGAAAAACAAACTTTTACATTTTTTACTGTTTCAGACTTTTTCATGGTACTTGCATGTCGCTTTAGATGTGCGCCGCCTTTGCAGTAAAGATGGCTTTACTTTGCTTAATGCATTAGCACTTGAATCAGACAATGGCATACATGTTGATTTATCTATTAAAAGCAGACACACATGAAGTGTAGGTAATTGCGGTAATGTGAGGGAGAGTGTGCACACACCACCAGCATTAGACCCAGGCAGGTCCATAATCCATCTAAATCAGTCCATTTACTTTCTGAAGAGGACGCCGAATACTTTCAACACTTCAAACACTTAACCTACATACAGTACTGCTAAAGCTCTCTATCGTTGTACCATTCACTTCACATTCTGAGTGGTATCTCTAATACCTGTCTGCCCAATCCTCCCCTGCCTCACTGATTGCCCCCCTATGGGGAGGCTGTATTACCACACTACTGACCCGGCCTCTCACCAGCTCTGTTGTTACCCCTGTGTGAGTGACACCTCCCTGCTCATCTCCTGTCAGCCCGGGCTCTCCTGATGTGGATTCTTCATGTCAAGCGTCTGCTACCTTTTCTTTATATCCGTCTGTTCCATCAGAATGACAGAGAGAAAACGTCTGCAGAATTCTTCCAGGAAGAGAATAAAAGTACAAAACAATGAATCAGCCTTGACCGTTTTATGTCTGACTTCAGCAGCACAAAAAAGGACATCTGGTATTAAATAACTAGCAACACAGCTGCGTTTTCATATTAAATAATTCTTAATAATATATACAAAAAGATAATTAATCTCATCTCTAGGTTCTAGAGACCATTTAGTCTGTTTACTTTCTTTCTAGCTTTCTATTTATCAAAAAATCACGTTTTGCACAGACATGTGACCCTGGACCACAAAACCAGTCATAAGTCGCTGGGGTATATTTGTGGCAATAGGCAAAAATACATTGTATGGGTCAAAACTGAAGACTGGAGTAATGATGCTGAAAATTCAGCTTTGTCATCACAGGAATAAATTACATTTTAAAACATATTCAAATAGAAAACAGCTATTTGAAATTGTAATAATTTGTCTCACAAATACACACATATACTGAAAAATGCATATTAAAGATCATAATCCCTCAGAGCAAATACACATGGCCACACACATTCATGCCCAACTCACACTACACTAACTAGGTGACAATTAGATGAAAGACCAGATTGGACGTGTCTTCAACAACATATTAAATAACTTAACATCGCACTCTCTCCTCACCTCTGACGAGTGTATTGACGCTTTCTGTTGTGCAGCACCTGGGCCTTTTGTTATCAGACAACATACTAACAGTTAACACAGACTTATTAGCTTTGACAGTAAGTGGAGAACTGGTGCTAGCATTAGCATTATAGGCAAGACACTACAAGTACACAGTACTGCGAGAGTGGGAACTTTTCCACAGACGTGAGAGGAAGCTACTGTAAATCTGTTAAAATTAACATGCCTGGGAGAAAAAAAAACATGACAATTTAAACACTAAATGCAGGTTTAAAAAAGCTTGATCTAAAAGTGCTAAAATGGATTTAATTCAGTCACAAGGAAAAGTGTAACACATGGCGTCACAGACAGGGTGCGAACTACGGGGGAGCTAGGGGGAGCTCGGCTCCCCTTAATAAGACATGGGCTCCCCTGAAAACGTGATTTGTGAAATTTTGGGGGGGGTCTCAAAATATATTGACAATTGACGACGAGTAACTTTAACTGTTGTTCATGTGAACTCAAAGACAGCTTGATGCTTTGTTTATAGACTATTTGTGGGTGGCTGTTTGTTGTTTCACCTATTCGTTCGTGTCGATAAAGTATAATAGGGTAAATCCTGTATAGTGATTTATCCTATATAGCGCTTGCATAAAGCAAGTAGTGCATACACTTGTAGCTGTTATGTATCTTTGTAAGTCATTGTAAGCCCTCTTTTGAGGCACGCACAAGCGCACAAAAAGTTATAAAAAAAGTGGGCTCCCCCAAAGTCCACGGTATAGTTCGAACACTGGTCACAGATCATTACCAAATTGTCTTGTTTTAAGCATAAAACTTACAAAAGAGACACAAAAGACACTTTAAGATTTCGAACAAATGCTGTTTTAAACTTTCTATTCATCAAAGGAACCTGAATAAATATATAATGGTTTCCACAAAAATATCAAGCAGCAAAACTGTTTTCAGCATTGATAATAATAAGAAATGTTTATTGTGCAGCAAATCAGCATATCAGAATGATTTCTGAAGAATCATGTGACACTGAAGACTGAAGAGTAATGATGCTGAAAATTCTGTTTTGCCATCATAGGAATAAATTACATTGTAAAATATTTTCAAATAGAAAAGAGTTATTTTAAATTGTAATATTTCACAAACTGTTTTTACTGCGTTTTTGATCGAACAAATACAGCCTTGGTGAGCATAAGAGATTTCTTTCAAAAATATTAACCCCCCTCCCCTCCCCCGAAACTGTTTCTTCAATATCCTATAATAATATATATTTTCTCTGTGCATACCTTCAATAAAAAACATTTGCTCCTTATTCATCCAGCTCCAAATACCATCCGTCTTCTTCTTTCCTCTATACTGCATCTTCTCTTTTCTCAGGACCTGGCTATCATGCTGACACCTAGGCCAAAATATCATTATATCAAAATATGACACAGAAATATTCAATTCGTTTTTGGCAAAGAACAATACTAATGTTATTATATGACCAAAATGAATACATTTACATGAGTGTATAACAGTTTCCTTTCATGTCCATTAAACAGATACCAGACGGCTTACACTCATTTAGGTGGCTCTGATGTGGTGAAGAGAACTGTGAAATGAGTATATTTGTGCATGTGAGTGTTAACGGCCCATAGCTTGCAAGGACCTGTCGAACGTAGATGAATCAGCACCATCAGTTTCATATTTCAGCAAAGGCCTCCTGTCATCATTCCTCTTATCATATATTCATACCAGCTCATAATCACGCAGGGCCCACCGCCAGCATACCTGCACAGACTAACGCATGAGCGTGGACGAAAGACGGATGGGGGGTTTCGAGAACGTTATCAGATACAAAACAAGCCTTAGAAGATGTTAATTCTGTCATCATTTCCTCGCCCTCATGTCCTTCAGAACCTGTATGACTTACTTTCTTTCGTGCAACACAAATTGAGTTATTTATAGCAGATGTTCATGTTGTTCTTTTCACACAGTGAAAGTGAATGGTGACCACAACTGTCAAGCATGATTTGTGAAAAACAACTAAAATTCCTCACTCAAAGCTCTTGTATGACTTCAGATGACTTGGGAAAATAGTAAATGATTAGTACTAGTTTTATGATGCTTTTATGGTGGTTTTACCATTTTTGGAAGTTGACACAATCTAGTTTACATTATAAGTAAGCAAGAGCAGCATGAGCATTCTTCAAAGAGTTTCCTTATACATTCTTCAAAAGAAAGTGGCTTGAGACAGTGCTATTTTAGCATTATGTTTATACTATTATAGTGTTTAATATTTTGAAGTCACTTTTTTAATATTTTCAGTTTTTAGTAGAAGTTTTAGTAATTTTAGCGACTCAACTTTAAGTTAGTGTTTTATTAAATCTATTTCAGTTTTACTTCAATTACTGAAAATGAGTTTTAATAGTTTAGTTTTAATTAACAGTAACAACACAGGAAACACATGAGGGTTGAGTAAATGACAGAATTTTATTTTTTTTAGACAAATTATTCCTTTAAATTAGCTTTTCTCTTTTAACAATTTACACACAAAAACAGTCAAGCAGCTTTAGTAGGTGAGAGACAAAAATATTCATTATAGGACGCAGATGAATGCATGTTCAAAAACAAGGTTAGACTTTGATCTTCTAAACCTGATTAGACGAAACCCTCCAAACACTACAGCACAATGACATTAAACATGAACATTGTAAGATCAAACATGAGGAAGACTTCAGAGAGAAAAACACTTACGCAATGTGTTAATTACACTCATGGAGTCTGACATGAACATTTAATGCGCACAGCACACAAAAACACACAAACACATGCTATAGTAATAACTGTCTCTGAGTACAGTATACTTAGATTGGCTTCAGCATTCTGTAAGGTGTAGGGGCAGGGGCAGTGGGTTCTTTGAGATGTCAATAAGCATCCCCCCAATGACACACACTCCCCCCCGACTAATATTGAGGGACCAAGACAAGTCAGAACATGCTGAAGACACCAAAGCACAAGCACACACACTCCAACAAAGTCGGTCCAGGGCTGTTTTGATTTGTATTGTGTCTATAAAAATTGTTGAAACATCCTTTGAAATATATTTTTGTGTTTCACAGAAAAAAGAAAGTCATACGGCTTTTTAATGTGAAGTATTCCTTCAATGTTTGCCATCAGCTGAACACTAAATAGAGTTGTTCAGTCCTGACGTCAATTCGTAGGCAAATCTGGAAGGGAAAACTCTACCTGGGTTCCCTCAGGAATTTTGAATGTGGATTTAAAATACCGTTTCGTGGTATTTGTAGTCCTTATGTAACTAAATTGACATTTGAGGTATGACTGTGTGTGATTTATTTTGTAGAACATAACGTGAAATTCTCTTAAAGTAGTGTTAACTACAGACCTTATTGTACTCATAAATTGAAAAAAACACTACTCAAAAAATCAGTTTGAGATCCCAGAGGGAACCCCAGGCTCAGAAGTGCTAATTCTCTTACAGGTTGTAAAAGAACAGGACCATTAAACATGTGTGAGACGTAGATGTCTGTTCTCTGGCTGAGGTACTGGATGAAGACAGAAAACACTCCTCTGACTAAGCAATCACAGATCCTTTAGCTGTACATGGAGTCTCACAACTGTGTAAACACTGGTTGAATGTGTCAACATATGGCCAGCCTATATACAGCGAGCAAGCACAACAAGCTCTGATTAATCATAGAAATATGCTGTTTTGCATATTTAGGAAAATACAGATGAGAAAATAAAACTGAAAGCATAACAGAACCAGCAAAATACAATAAATACTACATTACCATGCATGTAAATTCTTATGCGATATGGGACATGAAATATGCAAATGACTAATTTCATGAGTGCATGCAGATAGAAAAATTTTCAGACAATATTACATGCTCACTGTCTGTAGGAAAAACATTTATACATTATGCATAAATCATATCTGAGTTGCACACTGAAACCAGCCACTGCATATTCAATGCTGACTAATGTCCTGATGAATGTTTAATTATTTTTTTTAATGAATTAATTTTACTTTATTTTTGTTTTCCTGTCACTGCTTACTGTGCTTTGACAATATTGTATATAAAATTAATCACTGCAATAAACCACTTGAAATTTAAAATTGAAATTAAAATTTACTTTTTTAATTGAGTGTGCATTTAATATTACATATATGCATTTACCAAATATACTTCATCCTGAAAAACAGAATCAGAAAGAGAGAGAGAGAGAGAGAGAGAGAGAGATAGAGAAGTAATTTATTTATTTATAGGTCCTGAGGCGACTCTGGCGATTCTGATCAATTACTTTTTCTCATTGCCCAGGCTAAAGAAAAAAAAAACCCTTCGCAAGTGACACATTAAGCGCTTAGAGATCATTTAGACTAGATAACATTCTCATCACACGCGTTTGAAGTCACTCATTTGCAACTGACAGATATCAGCAATTACAGCACTAAGACCCATTCAAAACCTCCACTTCATTTCTACAGCCTAGTCGACTAAAACGTCTTATTTTCCTTCTCAGCGACTGTAAGGGAAGGTGTTCCCTAAGCCACAGTCATTTTACTCGGGTGAACCTGTTTTTATACAGTCTATGGGGTGAACCCACCTGTCTTTCTCTCTCTCTTTTTATTCGGTTATAAACAGCTCGTGCATACACGTGAAGCGGTGGGCGGGGCGAGGCAATGAGGCCGTTGTCTGCAGTAGCCAATCAGAGCCGAGCGCTTCTGTGGCTGTATATAAACCCAAGCTCCCGTCTCTGCTGCTCAGTAAACCAAGTACAGGCTTGGTGTTTATAACTAGGAGAAGGAGTTAGGATATTCTCCGACTTTATCATTGAAAGACAACATCTGCGTGTAATCCGTTGGCTGACTTCGATTCTGACATTACTTTTACGGCGTCTGTGGATATTTTGTCCTAATTTTCCGTTGTAGGCTTTGGATAGTATATTTCTTTTGCCAAAATGCGTCTGATCCAGAATATGTCTACCATTGCGGAGTACCCCAGCGCCGAATGCCCGTCCAAACGAGTCATTAAGATCGCAGTCATCGGTGGCAGTGGAGTGGGCAAAACCGGTACGTTTATGGACCAGTTTTACATAGTTTTAAAGCTTATCATATTACACCTAATAATATAATATCACAGAAACGAATTTCTTGTAGATTAGAGTGTTGTGATACAATTATATTTATATATTCATGCCCATTTCTTGTTTATTCCTGTGTAGCGTTGGTGGTTCGTTTCCTCACTAAGCGGTTTATTGGCGACTACGAGAGAAACGTCGGTAAGTTTCCCCCCCATCTTTCCAAGACGACTGATTTTAGTATGCATCGTTTAAACTCATTAGTGTTGTGTGTCATATATGTTGTCCATTTTTAAAAAAAATCTGCATTGCTGCATTACAGGCAACCTGTACAACAGAGAAGTGCAGATAGACGGAGAACAAGTGGCCATTCAAGTTCAAGACACACCTGGAGTTGAAGTAAGTATGCGCGACACAGGAACACACTTGTTCTTTATGTGATTGTATGTCACATTTGTTACTGTTACATACAGAGCATCTTTCCCACGCTGCTTCTTCACGGCTGAGAAGTGTAGAAAGAGCGCATACCTTCGCCTTTGTCTTTTAGCTCTTCTTTTGTGTTTCTCCGGGTTTGTGTTTAACACTTGGGGTTAATTGGCCAGCGGGAGCCTGCTGTTGCACTCTTTTATGGGGGCAGCGCGTTCATGTACTGCAGCTTGAGGAAAGCCCGAATTATTTAAGCGAATCAGTTCTTTCGAACAGTTCGGTTCACAGAACAGGTTCAAAATGATTCAGCGGTTATTTACGGCTTCGCGGCGCGGTATCTTACAAGCTCCAAGGCGTTTACAAAAAGTGACCATTATTATGTTTCCCCCTAAAAGTGCTATTGATAAAGGCATTTATTGTAATTTCACAGGCCCCAATTTGATTCAGCTCATAAAAACAGGTCATTTAGAAGCTAAATGAACAATGCTAAAATTCGATGGATAAAAAGATTTTGCATATTTTAATAAAAATATACATATACAAAACCAACTGGTTCATATGGTATGATTAAAACTAATTCACACTGAGTTTCGAACGAATCGTTAAGATCGGTTTTGTGAACCGGTTCATTAAAAAGATCCGACTCCAAAGAATGATTCGCTGCAGCGCTGTGGGATATTTGTAGCAGCGGTTGGGAGGTTTTGCTGCTTCAGCAGTGCACAGCGGGTTTAGGATATGAATAAGCAGTTCGGAACAGTTACAGTAGACCAGCCCATCTAAATTATCCCTCTGCTTTCAAAATTAGAGAATGGCTTTTAATTCAATTACAGGCCACTTCTTTCAAGATGTCTTTAGTCAGATATTTTAGTGCCAAGTTTGGCATGCAAGGCTCATTTCCCAAAGCAGGCAGTCGTCCAAAACCACATAATGCCTTTTCTTTTTAGACTAGGGTGAAAGACTCTAAGTCTAGCCGGCTAAATCTCCCGTTTTTGTGAAACGACAATCGCAGCCAATAGCAAATTATACTCTTCCAGCTTCTTAGTCAGCTTTGCTGTACACTTTATCACCCACAGAGCTCACACTATTCAGTAATATAAGAAAATGTGTAAACTAACCAAACGTGTTGCATAACTGACAAATGTCTGTATTTTTTCTTCAGGTGAACGCTAATGGATTGAACTGCACTGACCAGGTATCTCGCTCCATTCAATGGGCAGACGCCGTAGTTATGGTCTTTTCCGTTACCGACTGCCGAAGCTTTGATCTCATTGGCCAGCTCCACCAGCTTGTTACCCGCACCCTTACGGATAGGTCCTTGCCAATCATCCTGGTGGCCAATAAAGCCGATCTTCTCCATGTAAGGCATGTAGATGCTCAAGAAGGTCCCCTGTTGGCTTCAGTGCTGGGCTGCTCCTTCTACGAGGTGTCCGCCAGCGAGGACTACAGCCAGGTCCACGGTGCCTTCCACAGACTGTGCGTAGATCTGGCCAAGCAGCAGCCTCAGACCCCCGTCAATGCAGCTTCATCTGGAACAGAGAAGAAAAGATCTCCCCTCATCCCCCGGCCCAAATCCCCCAACATGCAGGATCTGAAGAGGCGCTTCAAACAGGTGCTGTCCGCCAAGGTCCGGACTGTCACTTCAGTGTGAAGAGGGTTCGAATACCAGCAGGAGAAGCAGAACAGAAGTGCAGGATTAAGAGAGAGGAGAAGATCTCTCTGAATGTATAGGTCTCGCTCCTTGGAAGTTCCTGAGATCCGTTGATGATCAGCAGACCGCTTCCAAACAGAGGCCCCTGAAACTAGACCTCTGATTGTATCATGGTCGCTGAAAAACAAACAAACAAGCAGAGTCCGGTGAAGTCTTACATTTTCACCAGTGCTGGTGGACACTTGTGTTGCTGTCACTTATATCCTTGTGGACACAGCAGGATTCTGGGAGACGTGGTCTTAGTTCCTTACAGAGGGACAGTGCAAAGACAGAATGACTGAATGGAACACACAAAAACACTATTATTAACACTCTGCCTTACCTGTGAAATTTTAAGACACGTTCTACTGGCAACAGAGATGGTGAAGGCTGCAAAAACAGACTATTTTAAGAATTGCTTTTCTGAAAGGCATGGGAGAGAGTTTTTTGTTCCTTCTTGTGGTCAAGGCTTTTACGGTCTGAATGCAGGCATTGTTAAACGACAAGGCACTCAAGCTAAGCGTATAAAAAGAGAGTCTGTGCGTGTATCTTTTACAGTCCTACTCTTGTGTACAAGGCCAGAATGTTTCTCCTGGTTTTGTGTAACTGTGCTTTGTGCCACTTTTCTATAGTGGAGTAGAAGAGATTTTTCTTGTGTAAATGCACTTTAAAAAAGCCAAAGGGCTGAAGCTCAGAGTTATTTATTTATGTTATTTGATTGTGATTGGAAATAAAGAGTTGTTTTTACAAAAATACTTTGTGTATGAATATATAAGCACACTCATTCATTCTGTTTAAACCGACCTGTAAATGTAAAAGTTCATTTAGTTGAATTTCGTTTAATGAAGCCTTGAGAGATCATGTGTATGATATTGTTTAAAATGTAACCACCATTTTTACAGTATATACATTACCATACTAAAGTACTAAAAAGAAATACATTTTCTCAGCAAAATACATTAAAATGATCAAAAGTGACAGTAAAGACATCTATAATGTCTAAATAGATTTCTATTTTTAAAATGCTGTTCTTTTGAACTTTCTATTCATTAAAGAAAAAGAAATGTATCATGGTTTCCACAAAAATATTAAGCAACACTACAGTTTTCAACATTGATAATAAGAATGTTTCCTAAGCAGCAAATCAGCATATACAATTTCTGAAGGATCATGTGACACCGAAGACTGGAGCAATGATGCTGAAAATTCAGCTTTGCGTCACAGGAATAAATGACTTTTTAAAATATATTAACACAAAAAAAGAGTTTAAATGTAATATTTTTTCAAAATATTACCCATTTTTGGAACAAATAAATCTATACTTGATGAGTATAAGAGACTTTGACATAGAAGACATTGAAAAAAATCTTAGTAGTGTATATAAAACAAGCATTCTTAGTTTATGCTTTACTATATTTTTAATGCTGATGTTTCCCACATGGTAAACAGTCAATAAAACTACCAACACCCTAAATAGACATTTAACAAGACAAATACACATATGTAGGGATTAAGGTGTAAAAAACCCCCATAATTTAGAGGAACATAACTGATTTCAGGTGTTTTAGCACCTTTGTCAGACACCTGCTGGGGTAATAGTTTGTGGCAAATGCGAAACACAAACTCAAATCTCATATGAGTAAGAGATACACATATAAAAGCATGGAGCTTACAGCGTGTTTGCTTCGCTATACTTTGAGGAATAGGAATGTTTTTACTGACAAAATGTCTCTTTTGAAACACATCATTCTAAACTTTCAAAAAGTTAAGGTTAGATTTATCTATGATAAATAGATTTTTACTTAGCTTTGTTTTATAAAAAAACATTAGTGGCCTATAATGTCTTTATAGATGAGAAAGTGAAGGCAGAACAGAAAGGATGTCACCACCCTTTTTGACCTCTGCCCTCTTCCCATCTGTCACTCCTCCAGCAGCACTGAAGTGAGTGAAGGATGAAGAGGGAAGCTCCTGTGAGAATCAACACATGGCTGATTGTAAGAACTGAACTGCAGAATGTGCTGTATTTTCCAACAGCATGAAAAAAAAAAAACTGTGAAATGTGACTGTAGACATTTACACGCTTTAACAAACATCAGTTTTTACACACGAGCGAAAGGCCAACCATAAAGATTTTATTTAAAGGGAAAAAATTGAGGGACTTTAAGGGAAAATGGTAAGACAGAATCTTTGGTCATATACAACAAAATGTGAAATAATTGGAATGGGATGTTGTGGTATTTATAAGGAACAGAAGCATGTTCTGTATATTCCTTAAACCTTTTTAAATGCATGATTTGTTTTTTATCGAATGCCTCTGAAATTGAGACAAAAGGCAAAATATGCTGGAAAGAATTGATTCAACAGTCAGAAGTGTGTGTGTTCAGTCCCTTCACACTCCAATGTCAGGTTTGAGCCTGTCAGTGCGGAAGAGTAAGTGAGGGACATCGGAAGGTCTCAGCAGCCTAGTGGACATTACGAGTACCTGAGAAAAGACAGAAGAAATAGATTAGACACAGTTAGTTCACATTAGTTCTCACACACACACACACACACACACACAGGATTTCCATATTTTATGGGGACATTCCATAGACGCTATGGCTTTTATAATGTACAAACTGTATTTTCTATCCCCCTACCCCTAAACCTACCCCTCATACTAATCTTTCTTTAAATTTATATTTTCAAAAAGCTTCATTCTCTATGATGAAAAGACAAAGATTTAGGATACTGCCATCTTTTTGAGGACATTCTGAACCACACATCCACACACACACACACTGCAATCTCATCATCAGACATACAATTACACTCATACTCAAATATGTGTGATGTTTTAGCAGCCCTGCAGTAACTATAAAGGGTAAAAACAACACAGGGATCAGGGAAACAGGCAGGAACTGTTAATAATGCCAAAATGTCTGAGGTAGAAACAGCTATAAACTAAACAGATTGTTTATGACCTGAATTGTAGTAAACACAGAAATAAATGAAAAATAAATTAATTAATAAAAGGCTGAAGACACTAGCTTTCAGAAGTTTGGGTTCGGTAAGATTTTTTTAATGATTTGAAAATATTCAAAAACATTGTGTTTATTTGATCAGTGAAAACTGTAATACTGTGAAATATTATTACAAGTTAAAAATAACTTTTTATTTTAATATATTTTAAAATGTAATTTATTCCTGTGACAGCAAAACTGAATTTTCTGTAGCCAGTCTTCAGTGTCACATGATCCTTCAGCAATCATTCTAATATGCTAATATGGTACTCAAGAAAAATTATATATTATTATCAATAGTGAAATCAGTTGCGCTGCTTAATATTTTTGTGGAAACTATTTTTTTCCAGATGTCTTTGAGGAATAGAAAGTTCAAAAGAACAGCATTTATTTGAATAAGAAATAACATATCTTCACTGTCACTTTTGATCAATTTAATGCCTTCTTGCTGAATAAAAGCAACTAAACAAACATAAAACTACATAAAACTGTGCAGGGCAACTAAAAGAAAAGACTAAAGAGAAAACTGACCAAGCAAACAAACAAACAAAAAACTTTACAAGGCAATCGGTAGAAAGGTTTAAGAACAAGTTGGTTGTATTTGTTAGCTAGTCTCTTCCTATCTATCTGGGTGAGTTTGAGCCATAATAATCTGCAAAGTGGACCAGACTAGATGCAACAACCAAAAGTCTGGCTCAGCAAGATTATTAGCCAGGTCTTGAAGATGAATAGGGCAGAATATTACTGCACGTGCTGACGCATGTGCTGAGGTAAGTACATGCTTTGTATTCTCTGATGGAAAGATGAAGATCATTTAGCTCGTCTGAGAACTTCATTTAGAAAATCACTTCAAAAGGGCTTTACAGAACCCTCACTACATGTCTCTCCCCTGGCCATCTTGTTAGTCAAGTGTGGTGCACCTTCATTTAGTACAAGACACCTAAATTCCCATCAGTGTGTCTCTGTCACACACACTAGCGCAGCTGTGGGTTTAGGTCAGGCTATGTGAGGGCTTTCTATTTTATAAGGGTCCACTCTGTGCTTTCATTATGTTTGATTTATTCATGACATGAAACTTTGATCAACAAAACTCCTTTTATTCTGACTCGACCCAGTTACATCTCTATTCATTCACAAACACAAGTGCAGATACGCACACACACACTCCTATCATGTCTGAGTAAATGATACAGAAAAAAAGCAGAGAGCCACAGAGAAAAACAAAAGGAGAAAAAGAGAGGTGGGGTATTTTAATTTAGTTGAAATAGAAATGATTTCTAACATCAGAAATTCCTTTACTCTCACTTTTACTGCATTTTATGCATCCTATTTTTTTGAAACGATAGTGTAATAGATAAAGCATTAGTCAAGAAAGGGGTGTGACATCCCACCTGAGTGCAGGACTTATGGGTGGAGACAACTTCACGAATGAGGCGGAGCTCTGATGGTGTGACTCCGCCCACCAGGAAGAGAAACAAGAGTGGATGATCACTTGGGTGTGGTCGGGTGACCTGCAGGGATAAAAGAAACATCAAAAGGGGATAAACAGGGAACATAATTAGAAACTAACCAATAACCCCAGTTTCACTTTGCTTTTTGTTTTCAGCTGCAGATTTAATTAAGCTGCGGATTTGCAAATCAGTCAATTCGCAAATCCTCAAGTAATACAAACACTGACTGCTTGGTACAAAAATATTTCAGGATCTCAAAGGCTTTGGGTCAAGCTTTAATTGTCGAGCATAAAGAGGTTAAAAATCTTTGAGATTCAGGACATTAATTAGCATGCAAAGAATCAGATCAGACGCCTCTATCATTTATCATACCCTCTATAATTTAAAGTCCATTTGAGGCTGACTGTATCTAGTCTTCTTTCAAATTTATGCTTTCCCTTTCATATTTTTGGTTTTGCTGCTTTAAATGTGATGAATTTAGAGACACAATGTCTCAGAAAGGATTTTGGCGTACTGGCTGTGTGCTGTGCTTTAGCGTGTGAGACTGTCAGCACAAAACCCTTCTGTGAAGCTGTTTCTCTAAATTCATCTCTTTGAAAGCACAGCAGCTACAGCCATCAAAACCCTGGTTTTGTAACAAATTCAATGCCTTCAATAATTCAATTCAAGACAATTACTGTCAGGAAACCTGACAGCCTGCTGTGAGCAATGTCCCAGTTACTTTACATAAGCAGTATGTTGAAATAAAATAAAATAAGCTTTTTTATTTGATGAATATCTGTCAGTGATACAATTATTATTTTTTTTTATATTTGTCTATGTACATGTGCAGATGGAGGTCTATGGCTGTTGCCTGGTTTCTCATAGTTTTTTCAGCATCTCACGCCATGTCCACTGCGTTTTTTAAAATGCCACCAAAACGCTGATTTTGTAGCACATTCAATACAAATTAAGACAATTACTGCCAGGAAACTGCAAGCAATGTCCTGCAAACAAAAGGCGTGCAAACAAGCGGACCCTGCACCAACACAGGATACACACTAGGATGAAGAAGAAGAAGAATAAAATAAAATAATAAAAAGTAGCCTATTTGTTGAATATCTGTCAGTGACCCTATTTTTTTTTTTACTGGTCTATGTACATGTGCAGATACAGGTTTATGGCTGTTGTCTAGTTTCCCAAAGCTATTTTTCAGCATTTAACACTATGACTGCTGCATTTTTATGGCATGTCATTAAAATGGCATGTCAATTTAAAAATAGATAAGACATTGGGTTCTGGCCCATTCTATTGCTTGCTGTTCAGGGTTTTTTTTTTAAAACACAATAACGTGTCTCATGTGAATATCCCCTAAGAAACACGTGATGACAGTAATCCATCGTAATTACACTGGGCTTCCCTAAGTCAGACAAGTCAATTGTACAATTCTGCACATCCCTGGTAAATGTGTGTGTGTCTTATGTAATTCACAGTTCAGCTGGAGGTCTGGGTCTTGACAAGCACAGCAGGAGCACAACATTCAGAAGACACACACACACACACACACACAGAACCATTACACACTTTTATATGGACACAAGCACGCTGTTGCACACATGCGGATACTCTGTTTGAGTCGCTCAGGCACATGGGGTACTGCTGTACATGCCTGGTCGGGTGGACAGAGTGCTGGCCTTTGATTGGCTGAAAGAAAAAGCCAGTCGTGAATAATAATCAGGATATTAGGGATGCACATCCAGCAGGGTGGATCTCAGGAGTGGGGCTGTGCTGCCACGTGCAACTCGGAACCCTAAACCCGCACGGACAAACGTGTAAAACAGATAGTGACAGAAGGATGAATAGATAAAAAAAGCCTTCTTTAGGATGTTCCTTGGTAAAGTAAATAAGCGTGATTGGCACACATGTGAATGAAAGAGAGGTTTCATTATAAATGTGTGCACAGAAAAGGTAAAAAGAGAGACCTTGTTAATTCTTGGAGGATTCTTCAACCTTTCATTTCATTTAACTATTCATCTATCCACACACTTCAGACGCACGTGTGTTTTAAATTGACGACACCAGCATGTGAGACGAGTGAAGAGTATGTCCAGCCATGTGTACCACACACAATTTGGCAATATCACATTATTATGCAATATCATACATACTCATGTTACCAGGTAATGCATACTATATATACTTGAAAAGTGAATAACAACAGCATGAAAACACAAGGACAGCCTCACACACGTATCCCAAAGGGGGCAAGCACACAGCTGGCCATGTGTATCACTATAAACGTGTCTGCTCACATTTTAGAGAGAGCAAAGAGAGCAAGAGGATGATATTCAGGGCGAAACATCTTCTGATTAACATATTATTAATCATCCAAATGAAGTCATATACCTCATAAACACATTCAGAAAAATGAAATAATGCAAAAAGTGACACAGAATATCACAGACTTCCAAAGAGGTGAATGGACAGAAAGAAGCTTCCTAAAAATTAAGTCAATTTTATTTGCATTGTGCTTTTCACAATACTCCATGTTTCAAGGCAGATTTTCAGAAAATCATGATGTTAATGTTTATAAAATCTTACTGTCTTCATGCCTTATAGTCACATTTAGCAGATTAGAGTTGGGCAATAATATAGTTTATATTTTCAATATAACAATCAAGCAGTTGAGATTTGCTATATTGTATATTTCACTTTATTTGGGTCTATATATCAGTCATATATATCAGACTTAATATACAGTGGGTACGGAAAGTATTCAGACCCCCTTAAATTTTTCACTCTTTGTTATATTGCAGCCATTTGCTAAAATCATTTAAGTTAATTTTTTTTCCTCATTAATGTACACACAGCACCCTATATTGACAAAAAATGCAAAGGGTCTGAATACTTAGGACCGTGTGATATTTCAGTTTTTCTTTTTTTAATAAATCTGCAAAAATGTCAACAATTCTGTGTTTTTCTGTCAATATGGGGTGCTGTGTGTACATTAATGAGGAAAAAAAATTAACTTAAATGATTTTAGCAAATGGCTGCAATATAACAAAGAGTGAAAAATTGAAGGGGGTCTGAATACTTTCCGTACCCACTGTATGTTGGACACATAAGGCTCTTTTCAGAAAAGTAACCATCACATTCCAAAGTAACAAATAAGAAAAAAAGAAAGAAAAAAAAGATGTCTCATAAGGAATAAGGAATTTTTGAAATGGTCACTTTTCTGAAATGAGACATCCTCAATGATGTAGTCTTCCAACAAATGCGACCTCCTTTACATTTTGCAATGATGTAAGTGTTAGTGTTCTTTTTTTTACCTGGTGCTCAATGTCCTTTGCATTGTATTTATAGCACTTTTCTATATTTGAAGAGTCTATATTCTAAATTCTATATTATATATTTGTGCCAAAGCAGGTTTGCAAAGAATATCACCTTAAAAACCCCAAGTGAACAAGCTATAGTCAAGAGTGGTAGGGAAGAAACCCTCCTAATCAAATGTTAATGTGACCTTAACCATATATAAAATATAACTGAACCATATATAAACCACATATTAATCATAATATTGACACATTTTTTCTAATACTCCCATTTTCTCCAATACCACCCCCCCATTCCTCCTTTTATCTCAGCTGACAATCTCTGTCCAGAACAAATTTCCATCACATTTCATCTTATATTGCTGGTATGTATACATATATATATATACACTGTGATCCAGACGGAGCTTTAAATATAAGCATATTCAGTGCACACACTCACACAAGTACACATAATTAGGTGTGTAATGTCAGCAGCCAGTCAGCAGTTTAGAATGGTTTGGTGCTTTAAGAGTACTGACATTATAACTGATTAAATATAGAGGATCTTACACATGAGCCTCCTGGTTGACTGGGCTCAGCGTAACTCACAGCATAAGCATATGATCACACCAATGAGTTAAGATATCCTGTTAACTTGCGCCACACTTTTGAACACCAACCCAAGAAATGGTAACCTACACTTAAATAGATACAGTTCATGAAGCCTTTGGACTACAAACATAATTGTGGTATTTTGTTGTCATCAAATCAGAATGAATTACAATCATAAAGAGAAATACTTATGAAGGCTTACATGTGTTTTTAAGTGTTTTGAAAAAAATGTCATGAAATATTTTCATGACAAAAATAAAGAAAAAAATAAATAATGAAACTGACCTTTTTGCAGTCTAGAAACCAAATGCAACTAAAGTTGGGATGTCTCTATGATTCTTTTGTATTATATTTACTGAGACCTTCTCTTCACCCCGTTTTAATCCCACATTTATTTAATCAAACTTCTCACATTACTCTCTTTACTATGTATCAAACACCCTTCCTAAAAAAATAAACATTCCAATGTAAATAAAGGCTAGTTAGCTTAACATAGCATCAAAACATGACAATTTATGAGATTAATACAGTTTTTGGTCCAAACTAACTATTAAAAATATATAATGCATTTAAAATAACTTGATTCTGTGATCTAATGTAGAATGAGGAAAAGATTTATTATTTTACAGTATTTGATAAAGACTATGGCGATTAGCATTGCATTATATTCTAATGAAAATGCATGAGATGGCTTTAAGAACACATAACATATATTGTTGCTATCGTGTGTTTATTGTCTTCATGTGCCATCAGTTAAAATGTATATAGTTGGATGCTTTTGTCCATATAAAGAATTTCTTGGAACTCAAACGAACCCATTCTTTAGCAGCACACACCCAGCAACACTGAACTGGTAATAAAACTTACTAGATGAGATGAAAAATTAAAAACTGGAGGTGAGGTGAGTGAAAATTACCTTCATGAACATGCTGAAGCCAGTCTTGAGAAGGTCAGTGAGTCCCCCCGACATGTGCTCTACATCAGGGCATTCACGTCTGTCTGGGTGGAAGATCTCTTCTAGCACCTGCTTAAGCAATGGCCGGTATGTTGCCTGTACACAACAACAACAACAAAAAACAGATTATTGTATTTGTGTCAGATAAAATTCCTGGATAAACATAAAATCTCAGTAACAATATAAAAGAAAATACTGAGAAGACAAGCTTGTTCTCCCACTCACAAACACTTTTCAGGTACCCTGCAGCGTATGTTGATTTCAAATTTGCCTATTAGTATGCAAAAAGCACAATATTTATTTTCCAAGAAAAAAAAAACTAATTCAAGAGAACCCCAAGAGGAACATATTTACAACTGTAAGTGATGTAAAATATGAGAGAAGAATGAGACCGAAGTGCAGCTGAGCATATAGGCATCATTCAAAGTGACAAACAAGAAGACTAAATAAAATAGCCTTGCTAAACACTGTTCTCTTCACAGAGCAATGTGTCCAATATATAAAACAAGAAAACAAGAGATGACCCAGTACTGAACCTTGAGGTACACCAAATTTACTACTATGACAGAAGGGTTTGTGGGAAATAATAAAACAATAGCTTACAATAAAACTGAGCATGTGTGTGCTTAATGTATATAATTAACTTATTTTGGACAAAAAAGCAACAGCAGTCAAAAAACAAAATCCATGCCGTCTTGTTATTTTTCTTTATTTGATAAAACCCATTATCATTCACAAGCAATTTACATTGCTAGAAAAAGAACATAGCAAGATGATACAAAGTAACAGGTACAATAATGTGGGCAGGCGTCCTGGAAAAATGAAAAATTATATTTTCCATTTTCAATTACGTTTTTCCCATCATGGTGTTCCTGTAATGTTCTATTTGCTGTGTGGCAATTTGAGTGCAGGAGCTGGTTTAAAAGTAAGGGTTGTTTAGGACAGTTATTATCTGTGGCAGATACAGCATCAGCGGGGGCCAGTAAAGCTGAAGACTCAGTAATGTGATGATTCACGGTTTCCCTGAATATGAACGTACAGCCCTGGGCCACTTTAATCCACCCCTACTGTTTAACTTACATTGCCGCTGAACCGAAATAGCACCATTGTTAGGTTCAACGCAGATCCTGATCTAACAGCCTAAGCTACTTAAACTGTTTAGGTGTTTGTTTGTGAAAATGTGCATTACAAAAAGCTGGTGAATAGAAGTTGAGCAGATGCGTGTTTGTATGTGAATATATGTGGGTGTGTATAAGTGAGTTTAAAAGGGAGCAAAAGTAGCAGCTCTCCTGAGCCTACAATGTGTTTTCCTAGGGCTGCCAATGGATTTAGTGTTTTAATAGAAATCACTACATGATATGCTGTTTACCTAACTGAATAATTCACAATATATTACATATATTAATATTTGCTGGAAAAAGACCACAACTGAAAATGTGGCAGAGGAGTAAAGCACTGAATAGACATAAAAAGTGACTTCAGTAGTCAAAATATTGTTTATTTCCATATTAGTGAATAAAAGTGTGGCCATTTTGTTTCAAACTATTGATTCTTATACTCTATCAGCATTATATTTATATTTATATGGACTAAATATGAGCATGCTTCAGACATATTTGCCTTTTGTGTTTCTGTGTGTCAAGCAGGGTTATTATAGTTAACTAAAAATAAAACCATAAAAACATTTTGGTTACCTAAAATTACTTAAATGAATCAACTGAAATAAAATAAAAAATATAAAACTTAAAAATATTTTATTTCTACTAGTTGTCAAGGAAACATTTCTCATTTTTATTTATTTGACCTTGATGTACTTAAATAACCAAACTGAAAAAAAAAAAAAAAATACAAACAATGTTGATATATTAAAATAATTAATGTAAAAAATTTTTTTAAATTAAATATAACCAAAAATATAACTGAAAATGTAAAATATATATATATAAAAAATTCAAACTATTAATAAAAACTATAATGGCATCTCAAAAGAACTTAAATAACACTGGTGTCAAGTTCAACTTTAAAAAACACATTATTATATGTGTTAACTATTTTAACACAATTATGTTTTGCCCAGAATGAATGTGTAAAATTGACAGCCCTAGCTTTTAAATGCCAGTACAGTCATTGGAGAGTTTATGAATTCAAATGAAATACTTCAGCATTCCAGATGGTTGACATGACCTGACCTGCTCAACCTCACACATCCAGATTTCCAGTAATCACCCCCCCCCCCCAAGTGTGTGTTGATTTCATGAATCTTTCCCTGAAATCTGCACCTGGGGCTAGAGATTTCATACCTGGCCATGATGCCAGGTGCCACACATGCAAACTCCTCCACACAGAGACACACCTCTATTAATGGGCTTTCAAGAATCACCTGTGCTGCCTTAAAGGGTTAGTTCACCCAAAAATGAAAATTAGCCAATGAATTACTCACCCTCAAGGCATCCTAGGTGTATATGACATTCTTCTTTCAGACGAATCCAGTCGGAGTTATATTAAAAATGGTCTTTGATCTTCCAAGCTGTTTAATGGCAGTAAGCGGGTGTTGCAGTTCATCAGTCCAAAAGAAGTGAAATAAAGAGCATCCATCCATAATAAAAAAGTGCCTCACACGGCTGCACACGGGTGAACAAAGGCGTCCTGTAGCGAATCGATGCGATTTTGTAAGAAAAATAACCATATTTAAAACATAATAATCAATTTAATCTAGCTTGCGCCAACAGTTGTACACGGAAGCAGCTC